>NW_017306672.1:1012775-1061233 GCF_000935625.1 Nanorana parkeri | reverse complement strand
TGAAAAAAAAATTCCAGCACAAGGGGCGAAGGGGGTTCTTCACAGTAAGATCAGTTAGGGTCTGGAACTCACTGCCACAGGCGGTGATTTCAGCAAATAATGTGGAATTGTTCAAGAAACTTTTGGACGATTTCTTAAGGGACCGTAATATACAGGGGTACAGGTAATAAACAGGGGTACAGGTACTCCTAGAATGAGATCCTAATAGGTTGGACTTGATGGACTAATGTCTTTATTCAACCTCAAATACTATGTAACTATGTTTACTTAGAGTAAACCTTTCAGGGAGAAAATGCCTCTCTCGCGGACGTCAGGGAGCCGCTATCTAATAGAGGGAGACTCCCTGAACATCAGGGAGACTTGAGATCACTGTGTTTAACATTTTAACATGTATTGTTTTGTAAGAATTCCCAATTTTTAGCACATTGGATTGCTACATATGTCAATTTAGCAGTGTCACAGTATGGGAACTAGGCATAGGGAGTCCATAACAGGGTACAGGCCTGGGACACAGGTCTAGAGAGTGACTGGACACAGGTTACACTAAACACCAGGGACAAGGTGTCTGCATTAGAAATGAGAAAACAACCAGGGGCAGTGTGTCTGCACTAGAAAGGTAGATGTGCCAGAGGTGCAGGGTCCAAGGAGAGCCTCTGATGGTCAGGATGTTGCACTGAAGGGCAGCACCCATGCAGACACAGTTGACTGAAGTGCAATGGGAATAACGCAGGGGTGTAGGACAGACATGTAGGTCAAGAGACCAAAGAAAGGCACACAGGGTCACCAGGAGAGACAGAATCCTTACAGAGGAAAAAGACATGATGTTACGGAATACACAGGAGACTAGCAGCAGACAGAAAGTGGGAATAGGGTCCACACAGAATACAGGGTATACAAGAGAGTGTTGCACACAGGAAAAGGGGACTGGGTCCACAGAGAATACAGGGTACAGAGAAAAGGTGAAGATATGCAGTAAAAAGCACAGAGGCAACGTGAGTCACAGAAGAGGAACATGCAGCAGTGCTAAGACACTGGGAACGTGCATAACACAGGAGAACCAGTGACTCAAGGAGAACACACCGGAATGTGAAACTACAGGGAAACAAGGTACAAGGCAGTAGTAACAAGGAGCATACACATGCAAGGGCACAGGGCAGAGAGACAGATATGCACAAAGGCCAAGAATTATACACTACAGTAACCGAGAAATGCACACAAGGAAGGCTGAAGGCACACAGGAGGTGTGGAGTAAGATAGCCAAGTACAATAGTACCAAAGCACGGCACAGGACAAAGGGAAAGGTACTCACAAGGAGAGTGTGAAAACTGGTACACAGGGGAGCATGGGAACACTACAGCACTGCAGAACACAACACAGGCTGAGACTCAGAGGGAGCAGGGTAACAAGGGAAAGCAGATGCACATAGTGAAGTGAGGGAACACCAAAGCAAATAGCAATCAATCAGTTCAGGCTACTGAGACCACCCAGATGAATGCAAAGCAACTTCCGCAAGGGAACATTAAGAACTGAGAGCAAACAGGGACACAGTGACAAGCAAGGAGGGTAAACTGCCATCAGGGAATCCATTGGGGGTACACAAGGAGTCCAGGGGAACAATAGATCATAGAATATCTCCAGAATCTCCAAGGCAAATAACAAGAAACACAGGAAGGTCAGGCAGCAGAAAACAGATTCATTGCTCGAATGCTGAGCAACAGATGAGCTGAGACTTAATAGGGAAGGGGAAGACCAGATAGGCTGCAGCCCTGTGAGCTCCTGTAGGCTGGCAGACAAGCACCTAGAGTGAGGGGAAAATCTGGCATGGAAACAGGGTTCTAGGTAAGCTAACACATTTGAAAATCCCAACAATGGGCACTTCTTTGCTACCTGGCCATGGTTCAAAGGAAAGAAAAAGCATGATTGGTAATTAGTTGCTATGGTGATAAAAACCCATTCCTTTGCTGTTTTCTTGAATTACAACAGCTAGAGCACAGTCTGAATTCTAGGTCAACCCAAACCTGAAGCTCATCCCTAGTGCCATACCATAAGTGCATTTTCCATCATGGCCATATTAAAATGTGAATACTTTTGTATCTCTGTTGTTTGGCAATAGTTCATTATTCAATTATGCTTCTATTTTAGTGCTGTAAAGATAATGTTTTAGGCTTCATCTGTTGCTTGTTAATTCACAATAGTATGATTTTTATCTATGAGTATGACAGAAAGAAGGGGAATAGTAAATGAAAAGAGCTGGTAATTAAACAATGTATATGAATTGCATTGTCTATAACACTGCATAAATTAGTTTAATTAGGAAACATTAATAGTAAAACAAAGAATATTCTCAAGCAACCAATTTATGCCCACGGTAATCTTACACATTAATTCTTTGCAGCAAGAACATCCTCTCAGGCTGTTCTTTAATGTTTTTTTAATTAAAAGATTAATAGATCTAATTCACTGTTTCTGTTCAACTTTTAAAAATATAATGGTTTATTTCTTGCAAAAAAAAAAACTTTTTAAAGTATTTTCCTAAGCAGAACACTTATTGTTTTTAGTAGATACGGTACGGATGTATATCAGTAGAGTATTGGGTTTGGACTTGTGCTTTAAAAGTTTGTCCTTACCAATTTTCAGCTAGGGTTAATGTCTAAATCAACAAGGCCAAAACTACAAGGATATAGAAAAAAAGAGGATTTCCAACAAAAACCTTTTTTTCCTTTTGCTGGAACTCAATTTTTGATAGCATTAAATCGGATATGCTTATTCGAAAAACAAAGTATATCAAGTGTGAACAAATTGATAGGTATTACATTGCGTGCGTTGAGTGAAATAACGAAATAGAGACAGATGGACAAATCAGGCAGGCAAATAATTCAATCAAAAATTGCATTATGTGATAATAATTTTTTTGACCAACACATTTCTGGCTATTTTTATAGCCCTGATGAAGAGTTTAAAAAAACAAAAAACTCCAGGATAAGCAAATATTAACTAAATACAAAAGGTATGTGTAATTTTTTTTATAATTCAATAACTTTTTATTCAAAAAATTACAAAGCAATCAACTTTTTTTAGAATAGTACACAAGTGGTAGAAGACATTGACTGTACATATCAAGTTGATGAATAAAGTGCAACTTCGGTACTAAAAAAAACAAAAAATGAATGGTTTAATTTTAACATAATGGAATAACTGTTGGTATTGGAGCGAAGAAGTTATGTGTATGCTTACACAAATCTTGGAGTGCTTTATTATTTCTTCCAGATCTGTCAAGTAATCCAATGTGAAACTTTGCCTCTGTGCAGCAGCTTCCTGTATTAAAAACCTGTTATTGCCACCCTCTCTCCTTGCGCAGGGTGACTGGTCTTTGCTTCACCTCTACTCTTTTCTGGAAGCAGCCTGTGGTGAGTAGGGCATTATATGCCCTCCCACAGCTCTGCTCTTTGCATAGGCTGTGTGCAGCACAGTGATGCTGTCACTGATACATTTGCAAGGTATATCTGGGTCAGTAAAGGCATTTGGTGCCCACAAAGTGGATTTATATCATGTGTGCCTATTGAGGAATATAGGTTTTTGTGCCTAGAGTTCAGCTTTATTGCTCTGCTGACTGAGCTGGGGTTGTTTGGTTATGTGAATGCTTCCCACCATAGCTGCTCTGGCAGACCCAGAACACTTTTGAGGCCCACTGACCTGGAAACATGTTCAAATACCTTGGATCCAAAGCGGATCCAAACTGTAGAAGTTGTGCCTAAAAAAAGCAAACACAAGGCAAAGGTGCTTCTCTCCTTGGCGGCCGGGAACGGGAGGCTCCCAGAGCGCCCAGGAGAGATTTTTTTTTTCTTTTTTTTTTTACAGCAGCAGAGCCGCCGGACAATAGGAAACTATTGGGCGGAGCTAGCTGTCACTGCTAGCTCCGCACAATCGTTTGCTATTTACTTTTTTAACTTTTTTTCACTCTTTTTCTGTTCTACTCGGTACCTCTGAGGGATTGGGACAAGCCATAGCCAATAATTTATTAATTAAGTTAGATCAAATTAGAGCAGATCCACTCATGCAACATTGATATGTTCACAAACAGAAAACAATGTTAATAAATCGACAGTTTAAACATTCTAGGCATTAGCCTTAACATTTTGATATGGTAAACAAACATATCATTACATTTCTGCAGGCTACCTTTGCTTACATATACATTTTTAATGTGACTGATAAAAGGGTTGAACTCAAAAAATTACTTTGCTTTTGGCTGTATCCCAAAGCCCTGTGGCAGAAATGTGGAATTAACTGATTTTGCTAATATATACTGGGCAGTGCAGATAATGAGCAATGCTAGAACATCTGTGCTTTTTTGGGGAATGTAATGCATCAACCTGTTTCATAAATATTATTTTCTAGGCTCACTTTATGTAATTTAGATTTTTGTCAAGAAATGTGTAACATGAATGTAAACCGTAGTGATGAATTTCTATTATTTGCCCTTTTTGTCTGCTAAATATATAATTGGGAGCATATTGTCCAAAAAAGTGCAAATTAAAAATACCTGTTGATCCTGCCACAAGTGTTGTGAACTTGTAACTTCCTTGTCATTCTGTCTTTGCTGACCTCCCCTCTTTGTTGTGGAAATGGGGGTTGAGTGTTCTGTAGCAAGAACACACTTGTAGGTTGAAAACTGGTTCCTAGATACAGTACAGTAAGTGAGTGTTGTCAGCCTAATACAAATGTGTTGCTAGCAGGATCGCCATAAGAAAACAAAGAAAAAAAACAAAAACAAATGCAGGATCAACATCTAAGAATTGAAAAGCTGCAATGTACTATTTTGTTTGTTCCTGGGTTTAAATACATTTTAAGATAAAGCACCATACCTTTTGTGAGCATAGGACACCATTAACTGGTGACACTGATAATTCCTGTTTACCTGTATTATGCATCCTTGTTCTTGTGGTATTCACACTGGTATGATGGTGTCTAACCTAGACCCTTATTGTTCATACATCTCCCTTCTATCTCTCTTTATAGCACAGCCACAGGGCCCTGTAAACTACTAAACTTCTATCACTGATCTCCTGTTTATCACTACAGTGTGGCTTTGGAGCAGGAGGCTTACATTTATTTTAGATGTTATCTTTTTATCTGATCCAATAAAAGCAATCCTATATAAAAGCAATTTACAGCAGCAAATGTAATTTTTTTAAAACTATGGTGAATACTGTTGTTGAGCATAGCTTTCTGTTTCAATGATTGTATTGGTTTTGAAACCTGTAACATCGGTATTGCACAAATTGGTGCTATAAAGCAACAAACATCAGTTACATAAAAATGGGATGATACTAAAAGAGTGATAGTGGGTAGTTATCTCTGTTGCACACATCATGCAGGTTGCGCTAAGAGGACGTCACACTGACAACCTGGTTGATCCTCTAATAGTAAAAACATAAAAAACAAAGACATAGCAGAGGAGGGAAAGTGGGGAAGAAGGGAAAGGAGGGGGCGGGAATGGGGGAATGGGAGAAGGTGTAAGTAAAAAGCTATAGCCCAAAATGGCAGAAGTATAGCATCTTAGGAAGGAGTGTTTTAAATGCATGTATGTGACCTGTATATATATAAATGTGCTGCGCTAAATATTCTCCTAAAGTAAATCCACTGATAACACTAAACAGTGTCAGCTGCTGTGCTATAAATAAATAAATAGATAAATTGTGTGCACTGCGCTACTGCTCATAAACGTGCATAAACTTCCAAACAATGTGTAGATTTTCATACACATATATTTTCAAACATATTAATAATAATCATTATGACAATATTCAATAATAGTCCTTAGTAAATCTGTATAAAGTGCTTTTGTGCAAAATTCACAGTGTGACAATTATCCTCTGAAATAAAGTGCTCCCGACTCCCTATGTGTAAAGATAACTGAGAACACACTCACCAGAGATCCATGACCATATATCTCAATGGTCAATAAACATAATTGTGGTGAGTGTCTTTCATGGATGGGATAATCTTGTTTTGGGTAGAGTGAAGAAGGTTTGGTACCTTGTCAGGTTTGTATTGGTGTCTATATTTGAATTGGGAAGAATCTCTCTCTCTCTTCCTGTCATATTGATGGTGGTCACCAGGATAGGGAATTAGGAGAAATGTCTTTAGTATAGACACAAAGATGCATACATAGGGCCAATCCTTTTTTAGAGAGGAGCCAATTAACCCTTCAGCATGTCTTTGGAGTGTGGGAGGAAACCAGAGTACCCGGAGTAAACCCACACAAGCACATGGAGAACCTGCAAACTCCTTGCAGAGAGTGACCTGGCCGGGATTTGAACCAGAGACCCCGAGTGCTGCAAGGCAGAAGCACTAACCACTACACCATTGTGCTGCACTGATACGTGCATCTACACTGATAAACACTGTATTTGAAAAAAAGCCTTTCATTTGCAGGTTTTGCAACTCAAGTTGCAACTTACACACAGACGTGGATGCCTTATCCCAGTGACTCATTCCTTAGGATGGGGTTCAGTATGAGGCATCAAACAGACAAACTGCCCTGCCACTATTGTGCTGTCTCTTTAGCTAACTCACAGTGATTTAGGATTATATTTTATACATTTTATAAGAAAATTATATAAAATAGCAATTTAAAAACCTATACAAGCAACTTAAATAAAATGAATTCAAGGCCATTATATTTTTTTTTAATGCATACATTATAGCGACACTAAACTCAAAAATCAAATTATAAAAATAACTTTCAATATATAAATAATAAATTACTAGTGTACTTTTTAGTCATTGTTCAGCTCTAAATGCTCTAAAATCCATTTTATTTTTCTGCAGCCACAACTTCCTGCTACTTTTGGGTGGCTACTTTTCTTCTCTGTGGTTCCTTTGTGTGCTGAAAAGTAGCCACCCTCTGTGCTGGTTGATGTGAAGGATTACAACATGCTGAGGGCGTGTCTTCTCAGACTCCACCCACAAATCCTCCCCTCTAGACTCTGTCTGGGAGCTGGAAATTTCTTCAGCTCTACCCAGGCCCGGATTTCCCAGAAGGCCACCGAGGCCCGGCCTCGGGGGCAGCAGAGCGCAGAGGGGCGGCCGTGGTGACCTTGTAAGGAAGTTGCGGGTGCCGGTGTAAGGTGTCCTGCGGGGTTGGCGGCGCGGGGGGGGGGCGTATTGTGGAACCTGGCATTGGGGCGGCAGGGGGAGTAAATCCAGCCCTGGCTCTACCACACTGATATATGATCTTTGATTTCTCTCCTCCGGGCTTACCAAGGAGGGAGTGTGAGGGGAGCTGCTTGTGAGGAGATTCAGCATGTGAGCTATCACCGGCCTCATACTTTCTTCTGAGTCTCAGCTCACATGCTGAATCTGATCACACAGTCACAGAGAATACGGCTCCTACATTTGAAAAAGTTGTTTTTCTGTGTAGATTGTTGTAAACTTAATTGTTTGTTGTAGATTTGTTGTAAGTAGTTTTGATAATTCAGAGCATTGCAGAGGAGATTACAAGGAATGAAACTGTCACAGTGTGTTTATTGAGGAAAGGGAAGGTGAGGGGGAGAAGGCAGCTGTGTTCAGTGAGAGATTATTCCTCTCTGCCTCATGGGAGTTGTAGGCAAAGAAAGATGTGCACATGACCAGAATCAACGTGCTTGGCTCTTACTAAGTCACAGGAAGTGGTGAGAGGAAAGAAGAGCCACAGGAGCGAGCACAGCAGACATTCTAAAGGGATTAAAATAGTAAGACTTTATTATAAAACTTAAATAAATATGGTTTTGGAGAATGTTCATTTTGTAGATGTGTATACGGAGAAAAAAACCTTTGGGCCTTTTTGCCGCTCTAAGTTACCTCTAAATATCAAGAATTCTGTATGCGGTTCCAAAACTGAGGGTGAAAAAAGGGGCAGGTGGAACTAAAATCACCTCTAGAGGCCAGATATAGCTCAGAGTGATTTGATGAGTAATGAAGGTTATTCCTTTTATCTAATCTAATAAGATATTTTCTAGCTTGGTTTATAGAAAACCGAGGCAGCCCGTGAACATTGTACAGTCAAGCAAGGTTAACATGACAGGCCTCCTTTATTATTGAGTCCTGTTATGTTCATTCATGCAGCACTGACATGAAAGAGAGAAATGAAAATCTTTTGTCTGCTCACTCAACATCTTCAAAACAGTTATTTTTTTCTGCAGCCTGTGTCACAGTACAAGGAAACAAATTAATGACACTGTCCTACATTACAAAACATACTTAACTCAGAGGTAAAAAAAAGCCTTTAGCCAAAGAGCATACAATACAACCCATTTCCAGCCTTCAGCACACCCAACATGCTGCACATTTTAGCCAACAATCCCTATTTTTAGTATTGTATGTAAATCCTTGTTCCTCAAGGACAAACTTTGTAATAATGTTTCCCTTAACACAATCAGAAGCATAATAAGTTTTATAATCATGCCGTAGCTTGCAGGCACTATTTTATTATGGCGCACCAGTTTACCAGAGATGACAAGAAAGTGTGGATTCTGGAACGCTGATATTGTAGATCAATGATCCATTGTGTCTGTCTGCAGACAGTTATTCATTGCATTGCATATATTGCAGATGATAAAATCACAGCTATACCTCCGGGTTATTTTCACCAGCATTGCATTTGGACCTCATGAAATGAAAAAAAAAATGAAAGAAGGAAAGAAGAATGAAATCAGAGGCAATTGTAAGGTTCATCTTTAAAGAAACATATTATTTATTTAAAAAGAAATAAAAGAAGTGAAAGTGAATCGGTGTCATTTTCAGTATTACAGTTTTAAAACAGACATATCATTTAGCCCGGTACTGTGTTTAAAGGAGGGATTATAGATTTTTAGCATACTGTTATAAGACATTATTAGAACAACCACTTTGTAACAAAAGCTTGAAATAAAAATAGATACATTACACATAATCATAAAGTCTTTATTACATTTTTCAACATGATCTGTCCTAAAGCTATAAAGGTGACTCGCTGACAACAATAATTATTGATAAGTAAATATGCAACATTTTAGATGACTGTTATTCCTGCCAATCCAGGTCTAAAGCCTAGAACATTTTATTGTTTTTAATTTTATTTATTTTTTTAAAATCAGGAAAAGCCCTCTTTATGGATTACCCTGCAACCTTTTTTGAACTTTACATTTTTTTACAAAAAGGTTCATGTGAAAATATGGGGGATTCTACTGTGGCATCCCCAATTTAATAATTAAATTAGTTTCCTAATCCAGAAATAGCCACACTCCATGGGTCTTCACCGTAGATACAAATCTTTATTAATGGAGAAAATACATACTGTTTGTTCCTCCCCATGTGTGCTCAACCTCTAGGAGAGGCAGATGTAGAGGTTGAACACACATGGGGAGGAGCAAACAGTATGTGATTACTCCAAAAATATATTTTTTAATCTTTGGTAAAGACCCTTGGAATGCAGCTATTTCTGGGTTGGGTTGCTATGGGCAAAGGCACGCTTGTTTGCTGCACTTGGGACACAATCACAGTGCAAGCCTGGTTTTGAAATTTGAGTGGTGTTTGCTGTTCATTTTTTAATTAAACTAGTTAAATTATTTATTTATTTATTTATTTATGTGACTAACAAACTGATGGGAAAAATATTAAGCCTTTTTACTTTCAAAGGTTTTTATTATTTTCAGTATACAGATACAAACAGACAATCATGTCACAGTGTCATTGGTGTGTAAGATCAACATGTATCATGATTGTGACACCTTCATATACTGTAAATGTTATTCCATATCGTCTTATGAGCATTCTGTTAATTAACACCAAAACACATTCTAGCCATCTAGAACAGAGTTTCAATATTTCAAAAAGAAGGGGTGGGGAGAAAAAAACAGGGGAGGGGTAGGGGGTGTTACAGATGGTTCATGCCTCAAGCATTTGTTATATCAGAGTACACTCAGACATCAGCTTTGTGAATGACCCTCATAGAGTACAAAAACGTATTGACTGGGTTTTTTTTTGCATTTAGCAAACAAATAACACAAAACACTTGTAATAATAGGGTCTATTCACGAATCTAGCCGTAGCTTCGGCCGATCCTTTGGCTAGCTTCGGCCCCAGGACCCCTTCGGTTCAGTAAAACCGAAGGGCTGCTGTACGGGCTATTCACAATAGCCCGTACAGTTCCCGAACATAGCCAAGCGGCTCAGTCGAGCCGAAGGAATATGCCTCAGCTCGGCTGACAGCCTGCTTCTGAAAGCTGGGCGGAGCCAGCCGTGAACAAGTTTTTTCTTGGAGTGCCAGGCTTCAGGTAGCTACATGTCAATTGTTAGAATACACATTATTGTATCTTTGCAACAACTACTGCAGTCTACATTATGGTCATTAGATGGCCCTGTTTATAAGTTCTGTTATTTCTATGGTATATAATCTGTTGTATTGAAAAAGGTAGATAATAAAGCTGTGGCTTCCTTCCTGTTTTCCAAGCTATGTTCAGCATGCATATCAGACTGTGTGCTTGTGTTTCTCTGTGAGGCTGTGCAAGATGTTCCAGAAATTTTGGATAAAGCTGCAGGGCTAACAGGTAACTTTTTATTTATATTAGATAGGTTCTGTCCTGATTCATGCTTATAAATAACAATCAAAATTCTCCAAAACTATCTTGATCTGATTTACAATTGCAATCAAAGGCATGTTGTCTGTGTGGTAGGGTTTTTTTCACATAAACGGACAAAAAAGAATATATAGATATAACAACATGCAAAAGCTATAGTAGAACTGTATTTGCTGTATTTATTGATTTTTTAATGGGTACATTTCAGAACCCACATGCTTGATCACAACTGCAGATTGGAAACGCAATTTCTCACATGCATTATCCAATTCTTCCTAGTACTAGTTGGCAGCCCTAAAGACATTCTGATCTATTCAATTTACAGCACAAGGATTCCTTATTAAAACATCCTTTAGCAGTTACCCAAACATGTGCAGTCAAAAAAATGGGCTGAAAATCTCGGCTTATACTCGAGTATATACGGTAAATAGGAATTTGACATGATTAGAAAACTGAAGTAAATATTCACATAATTAATTGTGTTAAGATTCTAATCTCCTTTCTAGTAAATCAGCCTCAATATGTTAACCACGCTGGGATCGTGTGTGTTTCCTCAAACACCGTTCACTGACAATATACTCAGGGAGTTTATCAAAACTGGAGCAGCCAAAATCTGGAGCAGATTTGCACTACTACCAATCAGCTTCTCTCTCTCATTATCAACTCTTACCTGAGCAAACTGAAGAGAGATGCTGATTGGTTGCCATAGTCAACTGCTCCAGATTTTGTCTGCTCCAATGTTGATAAATGCATTGCACTGTATTTCTGGGAGAAAGCATGGGAGATTGACAAGTGATCTTTTGCTAAAGGCAGGGCAATCATTTCCTCACTGTATGGCGTACCTACCCAGGTTCATTTTATGTAGAACTAACTTTAAGTATACATTATAGGAATAGCTTTATTCAAGAAAATTTCAAGAAATCTTCATCAAAACTTAGCATACCCCAAGCCTATGAAGTATCTGGAATAGTAGTGGGTGCACCACTAGCAAGCTGAATGTTCAGCTGGCAGACAACTGGATGACTGAACACTTATTTTCATGCACAGAAACCTCACGATGGCCAATTTTTGATATTGGGATACTATTAGGGCCCCTTCTACATATACATGTTAGAAAACACATTTGCATTTAGCAATAAATGAAGTGTTTCTTTGTGGTACATAAAAGCAATGCCAGAGCAGGTAATCTATATTATATATAAAGTTTCCTCCTTTATTTTATTTTCTCCCTACTAGCATGTGAAATGATGGGCATGTCCCTAAAAACACTCTAATTAAAGTAGTATTAAACTCTCCATCTTTTTTTTTTTTTTCAATAATGGATCTGGGTCAAAACAATATGCATTGCCCAGCAAAGTATTTCTTTATATGTTTGCCCAAATACGTAAGTAATCATGTTTGCAAACAGCTGACTCCAGCTCTCTCAGCTCAGCTTCCTTGAACTTCCTGTCCAGTATAGGATCACATGGGACAGAGAAGTATCCAGAAACTGTCCATCTACTAGCTTTGAAGGAGGTAGGTAGGAGAATGAAAGAGGGTTGGGTGTCTTGCCTTGCTGTGCCTGTGTGTTTGCAAGGGCACACAGGGGGGAATTTATCAAAAGTGGAGCAGACAAAATCTGGAGCAGTTACCTATGGCAACCAGTCAGCTTCTCTTTTCAGTCATTTCAGTTATGCTTTGAAAATGAAAGGTGGATGCTAATTGGTTGCCATGGACAGATGCTCCAGATTTTGTCTGCTCCAGTTGTGATAAATTCCCCTCACACAGCTTACTAGCACACACAAGGATGGTAAAAATGGGACCCTGCAAGGGAAAGGAGCCCCCCTAAACAGGAAAGCAGGGGAGCAGCTGATTCTGCCGGAAATTAAAACTTTTGAACATAAAGGAGCAGCATGTGTTGTAAGTGATTTAATCAGGATTTGAAATAACTTAAAACATTTTGGCTTTAATATAACTTTAACTACCTCCCGGCCAGCCGCTGTGTATACACGGCCTGCCGGGAGCTTCTTGGATGTAACTGGGCATGTATACACGTCCTGTTACATCCGCCCGCTCGGGAAATCCCCGCTATTTGAAAAGAGGCAGCGATGCCCGTTAATATACAAGCGATCCGCCGGCTAAAGAGCCGGCGGATCGCTTGTATGAAGCCCCGAGACGTGTCCCCCCCCTCCGCGGCTCTCCCCCTCCCCCCCTCCCGCTGTCAAGCTGGTCCCGGGCTCCGGTGTGAGCCCGGGACCAGCATAGTGCCTCTGTCACAGGGGATCAGAGGGAGCTCGGTACACGAGCTCCCTCCGGTCCCCTCTCCGCTGTCAGAATGCGGAACTGTTGTATATTACATCACTTCCGCATTCTTGTGTCACTCTCCAGCTTCAGATGCTGGAGAGAAGCTGATGAAGCAGATCTCTGCTTCATCAGCTTCTTCAGGGGGGTCCTAGGTGACATTAGGGGTCTTGGAGACCCCCTGATGTCTCCATAAAGGGGACCTGTCACCTCTTTTGCTATCACATAAGGGGGTTTCTCAGCCCCCTCTGTGATAGCAATAAAGTTAAGTGGAAAAAAAATAGTACAAAAATTTAAAGTTTCCGCCCCAATTTTTTTAAAGTTACACAAAAAAGAATTTAAAAAAACAATTTTTTTTTTAAAGTCCCCACCCCTACATACACGCATGTAAACATGCGTAAGGTGCGCATACCTGCGAAAACGACGATTGCACCCATTACACCGCACATGTTACATATCGCCACGAACGTCGGAATGAGAGCAATAGTTCTAGGGCCATCAATCACTGATAACACTAAACTGATGAGCGGTAAAAGCTTTTAAAGCGTCGCCTATGGCCAATTTTGGGTATGCTAGTTTTTTGCGATTTTGCGAGTGCGCGCAATTTTTACGCTTGACATGTTTGGTGTCTATTTACCCGACGTGACCCCGTCTTTTATATTTTACCAAAAAAGTGGGTAATATTAGTAGTTTTATAGCATAATGTAAAAAAAAAACTTTTTTCTCAAAATTTTCAGTAATTTCTCCTGAATATAGTAAAAAATAAAACCCGCAGTGGTGATTAAATACCACCAAAATAAAGCTCTATCTGTCCCCAAAAAATGGTATAAAATTCATTTCAGTACAGCGTTGCGTGACGGAATAAATGTCAGTCAAAGTACTGCAGCGCTGAACACTGAAAAATGGCCTGGCCAGGTAGGAGATCTAAACACCTGGTCTTCAAGCGGTTAAAACACATAGGGGGAATTTATCAAAACTGGATCAGACAAAATCTAGATCCATTGCCTATAGTAACCAATCAGCTTATCTTTTCAGCTTGTTCAGTTAAGGATTGAAAATAAAAGAGAGGAGTTGATTGGTTGCCATGGGTCTAATTTTGATAAACTCCCCACATTTTAGTGATTGACTACATTTTTCAAGTACCACACAAAAGAGGCAGCAACAAGCAGGATTTGTCAACATATTGTCCTGTAACTTAACCACTAATGTAAAGAGCTTCATATATTATAAATTAAAACTATTTTAAAAGAGGCAACAGACAACTATGATAAAGGAAGTAGCTGCAATATGGCTATGATGTTCTATAGGCTTTGCGCTGGAGACCAAACTAACAAGAGGGACAAATATTAAAGCGTTGGCTTTGCTGCATCTGTGCATCACCCTCAAAATAGTGTGATGGAACTTCACATACTGTTATAAATTTTTATTTTCCATGTGCTCTTGAATGTGCATGGTTTAACCTTGCCTGCATACACTGTGCATATTATATCCAATAACATGCAGAAAAAGTGCCAGGCTTATAATAACCATCAACCCAAATGCCTCTGGCTCAGCTCCTGTGTCTAGAGCTTGTCAAAATATGAGCATAAAGTTAAAATTCAGTTATACATTTTTTTTAGATCACCTCTGTCATGGGCCACCCCATCTTATTTTCCCCAAAACCCACCATAAAAAATAAAAAAATAATAACAAATATTAAACATTATTTAAAAAAAATGAAAACTGCCCCCCCACACACACACTCACGCATATTATTAGACATGTGCGAAGACAAAAAAATCATTTCAGATGAAATGAACGAAAACTAAAAATGTTTCATTTGTTTCATCAAACAAAACACATTTTTATGCTATTTTGGATTAAGCGTGTTCTGAGGGCAGGGCGCATGACGTCATATAACACTGAACGTGTTGGGCGCCGCCATCTTGATGTATATCTAGGTATACACCAAGATGGTGGGGCCAATATCGGCGTGTGACGTCACCTGATGCAACACATGCATGGCATCATGTAACGTCATGCTCCCCGCCTCCAAGATGGTGGCACACATTCACAGAACATGCCGGTGGCCAACATGGCCGCTGCACATTCGCAAACAAATTATCATGTGCCTGAATAAATGTTTTGTATATTCGGACATATAATAATTAATTTATTTAACATGTAGTCTAGGCTTAACAAAATAGGAGTCTTTAAATGGTGCGGATATTGGGGAAAATGGGTGTGGTTAAAGGGTGTGACCACTGAGAGGTGTGGTCACTGAGGGGCGCTGTAAAGCTTTCTCGCACAGGGCGCCTAAAGGCCTAAGGCTGGCCCTGGCTGGAACGCACTGGAACGCATTCTGGCCAGCTCACTTTGTTTTGGGGCGAGCCATGCCCTCTGGCGCAGCAATGCCCTCTGGCCGCAGTGCAATCGCCCGCACTAGAATGCGTGGCACATCAATGCCGGTGTTCCAGTCCAGTGCGGTCATAAAAATAGTGCATGCAGCATTTTTTCTGACCGGACCAAAAACGTGCGCCACTAATGTGCCACGTGTTCTGGTATGGGCGGTTGCACTGTGGCCAGAGGGTGTTGCTGCAGTGCCATTGACTTCAATGCATCGTCATGCCCTCTCCTGCCCCAAAATAAAGTGAGCTGGTCAGGATGTGATCCAGTGTGTTCTGGGACCGAATCGGGCCAGAACACACTGGGGTTGGTGTGAACTAGCCCTTAATGTTACAGATTATTTTTCATGTGTTGGTGGGGTTCTAACTTAGGCTTTCTGTCCCCCACCAACATTCTTCACCCTTTGTGTACTCGTTGTTTTTAAGGTGGCGACTGTGTGCCGTTTGTTTTTTCTCTGCCACAAATGGCATTCTCCAGTGTCTCCTTTCGTGTGGAAAAATACATTTTGAATGGCATTTTGATTGTCAAACAGTATTCAGCTTGGCTTTTTCTCCGTGACAGTGTTCTGTGTGACTTGGTGTTGTCTGCGTATTTTTTTTTCTACTTTGCAAATGGGATTCTGTGAGGCATTTTTCAATGCTAACAAATGGATATTATCTGTGGCAAATTTTATGCAGGATATCTTTTTTTACCTTTTGTTTTTTTCTGTTTTGTTCTTCTGTTCTTCTGTGATATGGCATTCTGTATGTGTTTTTTTTTCCACTAAGACAAATTGAATTTTGTATAGCTTTTTTCACTATGAAAATGTGTGGCAGTTTCCCTCTGTGCCTAATTAACTTTTGTATGCCTTTTCCTTTTTGAGTGACAACATCATGGAAGGAGCAGACTCTGAATCTTGTCCTCATTACCAAAACTAATAGTTGTCCACCTCACAAATTTCTGCACTGCACTTCTCATATCATAACATTCAGCTGTATTGGTGTCCAGGGGAGTCCTATGTCTGTACAGACCCTAGCAATTACCCTGTTTGGATGTCTGTTGTTGTGCTTGGTTTGCTTTAAGCCAACCAGGTGTCTCATCTGACATTTAAGATGTTATATGGAAAACTAGTTTCCAGATGAATCAGTAAAATCCAACATGTCTGTTAGGGCACCTTTCGGAAGGCGTGTGACTGTTGCTTAATAGGTCACCTTCTGCTGTATAATAGTAATAACAACACCAAATATTGTATTGTTTCTAAAAAAACGTTTTGCATAACATTAATGCGGATGTAAAAAATAAAACTCACACTAATATGAAGATGTGATTTTAAACCATCTCCTTTAAATGGGGAATTAAATATAAGACTAAACACAACTTATTGTGACAATGTGTCACACACAGATTTTGTTCAATGCTTGTATCCATCACATTTACCATTGTATAATAGGGCAGTATCATTGAACTAGAACAAGATGTATTTCAGATATGCATTAAGCAAATGCACATACATATTTTTGAAACATTGTGGTGTGCAACATCCTAAATCTACATGTCTTACCGCTGCAACAATAACACTCAAGAACACAAGACATTTACTTTCTACCAATATGCCTTCCCAGATTTCAGCAAAGCATATTTAGAAGGACTTTTTTACTACAGTGTGGTGCACTGCCACTGGTAGGATCATAAGTACAAACCTACTACTTAAAAGCAGATCTATCCTCCAAATGTTTGTTTTTAGCTTTTTATGCTTTAAGTGCGTGTAAACAGTTTAATATCAGTGTATGCATTTCCCTTAATTTTCAAGGGTGCTGTTTTCCAGTAGGTAAAGGTCTAACTAGGTTTTAATTTGATACAACTGCACCTACTCTGTCTCCAAACGTGCTCCTTTAACGCATACACAAAGCACACCTACTCACATTTTTAAATACAATTTTATTTGATTTTACAAAATTCTGCACTCTGACTGGTGCAAGAGATATGCATCAATTAAAATGTATGAAACAGGGGGGCGTGGTTTGGCTGCGAGTTAAAATGGCCGCTTGATCTCAGAGCTCCACAGCAGGGTCTCACAACTACGCTACTTACAGCATCCCCAGCGATGGACAACTCCTCAAAACTGCCCGGTTAGACTCCCGGCCACTAGCGCATCATGTCTAGCAGTGATAAAAAACAGAAGGGGCCGAAAAAAATAACAAATTTCTTTCCGAGGCCTGAGCTGCGGCATCGTCAAAATGGCACGGCTGCGCGCGCACCTCGGCTTCTCCTGACGCTCGTTCCTCTTACAGCTCTGATTCAGAGATGGAGGCTGGCAGGAATCAAGAAACGCCTCAGTCTCAAGATAATACTAAGAGACCTGCCAGCTCCCCCCTTAGCTCACCGCAGACCAAAGAGCCTGTGAATAAGAAAAAATCTTTATCATCCAGCCATTCTAACAAGGAGGTGAGAACTAATACACCTCTACTGCAGGATTTGCCTGTCACAGACAACCCAGCGTCTGAAGCCTCAATTAAGCATATGTTGCTGTTGTTGTGATCTGAGCTGCAACAGGATCTTAAATCCTCTATCATTGGGCTCCAATCCCAAATCTCAGATTTAGGCACTCGCACAGACCGCAATGAAACACTCCTCACTGATTATGCGGCTGCATATAATGATTTAGTGGATGCACACACTGACCAGAATATCCTCCTTCAGAAACTTAAGGCAAAAGTCACGGATCTAGAAGATAGATCTAGACGAAATTATATAAAGTTCAGGGGCATCCCTGAAGCGGTGGGACCTGGAGAGCTCCCAGAATATCTTCATCAACTCCTCCATGCGCTACTACCTAATTGCTCAAGCTCTGAATTGCTGATTGACAGGGCACACAGACTGCATAAACCTAACCACCTGCCAGCATCTGTACCCAGGGATGTAATTGCTTGCATCCACTTCTTTCACACCAAAGATAAACTTATGCTGGCCTCTAAGCAATGTCCTGTACTTCCGGAACCCTACTCCCTCATTACACTCTACGCTGACATCTCGGCTGCCTCAGATCAGCAACGCAAAGAATTTGCCATTGTCACTAAGGTTCTACGTGATAACCAGATCTCATATATGTGGGGCTTCCGGACGAAACTTCTGGCTTCCCGTCAAAATAAGGTGATACCGATCCTCACACCTCCAGATGGTGTTCGTATCATCAAGTCGTGGGGCATATCGATAATGGTACCCTCTTCCTCGACTACGCCTCAATCAACACGTAAGGTCCACGTGGACATGGCTTCCCGCTGAAATCCGGTGCCTCCTCAGTAAATACTGAGTCGTCTACCTTCCTGAAGCGAAGCTTCCTGTGATAGTTATGATCCTGCTGTGACTGCTCTTTGAAGTGTTACTTACCCCCAGTTAAAGTGTGCTATGCACTCAACATGTGTAATACAAAAATTAGGAACCATCACACAAACTGGGACACCACCCCTATATAAGCAATATATATCAAAAAAGTACGGGCCAGTAGTCTGCACATGCACCCTTATAAGCACATCCGAGAGTGGGAGTTCCGCTAAATAGGCGTGGCCCCTCCCCAGCCTGCTGCCCCCCTCCCCAGCCGCCGCCCCAACAATGCAAATAGAAGTCATAGACCTGAAATTAACAGTTATATATATATTTAATAAGTGAAGATATATAGAATTATTTATAATTTCTGGAAACTGATTTGGACCTGATCATGTTGATGGTAGATTGTTTGTTCAGGGCAATTTCCCTTGGACTATGGACTTATGGATGTGTTGGCAATTATTGGAATAGAGATCAGGAACATATAATTTAACCCTGTAGGTACGATTGGGATGGATGCTTGGCTTCCTTGCTTTCGGACTGCCTCCCCCCGGCGCTCCTGTCTCCTGGTTGGGTGGGGAGACTCCCTGCAGATGGATATTCAATTACCGGAAAAAGAATAATTACGTTGGTATTTACTGCATTATAAAGATATATGGTCAGCAGATATTAATGATTCTGATATATCTAATATCATATAGACTACTGCAAATTGATTTTCATACCCATACAAATACTATAGGTTAACCTCTCCAAATCTTCCTGACGAAGCCTCGGCGAAACGCGTTGAAGACTGGAGCAAGCACAGAATCATGGCTGAACTAATGATATATAGAACAATTATGTACAATTAATCATGCAAATAAGATATGAATACAATGAGGGCAATGACCAATATATGAATTTATAATCATGGTTTCTGTGTGGGTTCCAGGGAGGTTATTTATGGTGTATACATCTATTTATGGTTTTTTATATGGATGAATTTTAGCATATTTATATGTATAGACATTATGAATTGAGTATATTAAAAATGGAATTTTATTTTATATATGAATCAATTGACTTTATTATTGGATCAATTCCCTGCTATTCTCCAGTGGTCACCACAAAGCCCCTTTCTTTCTCTTTCCCCCCTTTTTTGATATATATGCACACAACATGTTGGTTTGGTTTTTCCGTTATTTGTGTGGGTTTTTTTTTTCTTTTATCTCTCTCTTTTTTTTTCTACCAGATGGTACCAGTGTCGGATATGTTTTATGTTTCAGCTTCGGCGGCCAGTCTATAATACTGGATTGCTCACCATGTGGTTCCTCCTAATAAGTGAGCTTCTAATGTTGCGGTTCCTTTGGAGCCAATGTTATTCTCTTGTTATTTGCTATATACCTATGCAACATCTCTGGGCATTCTGTAATTTACAATGTCCTTAAAAATGTCCTCGCTTAATGCTAAAGGGCTGAATAGTCCTAACAAGAGTGCTATGTTCTGGAGAGAAGCTACCTCCTTACGTAGTGATATATTATGTGTACAGGAGACCCACTTTTGTAAAACTAAACCCCCTCTCTGTAAAGAGCGGAGGTTTCCACATTCCTTTTTCGCCAATTCCACCAAAAAAATAAAGGCGTCTTGATTGGGGATGCGGTGACCTTCACTCAGCATGATTTCCTCATAGACCCTGGAGGCAGGTTTATCATTCTAGTTGCATCCATTAATCATTGCCTTTTCACTATAGCTAATACATACGCACCAAATACTAACCCAAAAAAGTTATTTACTGCAGTACTTAAGCAGCTTACTGATATGCGCAAAGGTCACCTCATCATATGTAGGGAAATAATTGACCCATCCCTTGATTCCTCCAACGCAAACAGGAGAAGCAACCGCTCCCTTCCTTCCATTCTAAATACTCACAAATTGTATGATGCCTGGAGATGTTTGCACGGGACTGAAAGGGATTATACCTACTTCTCCCATACCCAGAATTCATATTTCAGATTGGACATGTTTTTACTGGATACATTTAACCTACAACAAGTCTCCAAAGCCAAAATTGGGTTGATAACATGGTTGGACCATGCTCCTACCTCACTCACTCTCTTTCCAGCCACCTCTCCTCATATCACTCCCACATGGAGATTCAATCCATGCTTACTCTCCAATCCCGAACACAGGGAATATGTCCAATCTGAACTGAAAGCCTTCTTCGAAATTAATACTGCTACTGCTAGCAACCACACCATGGTCTGGAACGCGCATAAAGCCTTCCTTAGAGGCCTGCTTATTAAACTAGGGGCACAGGAGAAACGACGGCGTAATAACTTTATGAAAGCGCTGTTAGACCAGATTCGCAATTTAGAATCCATAAATAAATCGGCTCCTGACCCTTCCAACGCTGTTACCTTAACCTCCCTTAGACACGAACTTAGCCTCCTTCTAACATCTCAATACGATTTCATGATTAAACGGCTCAATCTGAAGTAATACTCCCAAGGCATTAACCTGGAACATTCATAGCCAAGCAATTTAAAAATCGCAAAACAAATGTGAAAGTCCCTTACATTCTAGATAATACTAGAAATAGACTTTATAATCCCCTTGACATAGCCAACAGATTCAGTGAATACTACTCATCATTGTATAACCTGAAGGAATCTCCATCTTCCCCACACCGTCTAATGATGAGATACAACAATTTCTAGCCTCCCCATCACTCCCTTCTGTCCCCACAGATTTACTAGACTGCCTTCAAACCTCGTTTACCGACTCTGGAGTCATTACTGCTATTAAAAACCTACCCTTACATAAAACTCCAGGCCCTGATGGGTATGGAGCGGAATACTATAGGGATTTTCAGCAGTGTTAGCTCCGCAGGTGTGTGTTGTTGCCAACGAAGCTGCGACAGTGGGATCCTTCCCCAATGAGTCTCTTGAAGCCACTATCATTGCTATCCCTAAACATACTAAGCCGACAGACGACCATGCAAACTACCGCCCTATATCTCTACTCAATACTGACATTAAATTGTAAGTAAAGTTCATAGCTAATCGTCTCCTGCACATCCTCCCTGGTCTGATCCACCCAGATCAGTGGGATTTGTATATGGCAGGCAGGCCCCTGATGACACGAGGAGATTCCTTGATCTGGTGCAAAATGCTGAGCGTTCTGGAAGGCTTTCTCTGCTTCTTTCGTTAGACGCCAAGAAGGCCTTTGACAGAGTACACTGGGGTTATTTGCGGGCTCTCATAGACAAATTTGGCCTCACGGGTTTTATAGGTTCTGCAATTATGGCCTTATATACTCAACCCACTGCAAGGGTTTGCACGTCAGGGTTGTTATCCACCCCTTTCCGCATCACTAATGGAACAAGACAAGGCTGTCCGTTATCCCCCTTAATATTTGCCCTAGTGATGGAGCCTTTGGCAGCAACAATTCGAACATGCCCGGAGGTGGAAGGTATTAAGGTTGGTCAACACCATCATAAAATTGGCTTATATACAGACAATGTTATAATCCCCCTCACTAATCCACTACACTCCTTACCGGCTGTTCAGGATATTCTAACTCGCTTTAGCAACTTGTCTTTTTATAAGGTGAACCATTCCAAATACCATATGCTAGCCATTAATGTACCACCAGCGCTTAAAACTGCCATCACCACCATATCCCCTTTCTCTGCACCCCCTCGGTTCTACTGAACCGAAGGGGTCCTGGGGCCGAATCTAGCCGAAGGATCGGCCGGAGCTACGGCCAGATCCTTCGGCAGCTTCGTGAATAGACCCCTAAATCTACTGTCTCATTGGCAGGCAGAATTAATCTCCTCAAAATGTACGTTCTACCTCATATTTTATACCTTTTTAGAGTTCTACCTCTCCCTCTATTGCCGACGTATTTGAAAAAAATGCAGAGCCTTCTAGACAATTTTATCTGGAATGGTAAATCCCACAGAATCTCTAGACTCAGTCTCTACTCAGTCTAAGCCTTATGCAGGTAAGTAGCCCTCTAGTACAAAGCCAATCTTTTTGACCAAGCTAAACATTGGTGGTTCTACAGACCTGACAAGATTGAAAGCACTGTTTTGACTCATGACCTCAAAATAATGTTGTGCTCCTCTATGCTTAACCGTCCTCTGGACTCTATCATGGGAACTCTCAGACTTTGGCATTCTTTGGCTACCAAGTCCTTTACTACACATAAATTTATGTTTAAATACATACCACTAGACACACTTGATTTGCTCCTTACTGACATGCAACTGAAAAATTGGGTACTACTGGGAATTATCTTGATAAATTGTTCTATGATGGCCGTATGCTCTCTTTTCAGGTTTTATGTGAAAAATATTCTCTTCCAACACATGATTTTTACAAATATCTCAGAATCAGACACTGTATAGCTTCTCTACGTAATAAAGACAACACACTTATTAGAAGAGTCATAGCTTTCTATAATTCTCGCTCCCCCGCTAGTAAGGGTATTTCCTACTTTTATAAACTTTTACACAAACCACAGGATTTGGTAAAGCTGCCGTCCATGTTGTGATGGGAAAAGGAATTACACTTCTTCATACCACTAGAGCAGTGGTATAAAGTTATCTCCCAACCTTTAAAAACATCTAAGTGTCTGAACCACTGGGAATCTGTACAAAAAATATTACACAAATGGTACTTTACACCCCAGAGGTTAGCAAGGGCTTTCCTCTCTTCTTCCTCAGTCTGTTGGCGGGGATGTGGAATGGTAGGCTCATTATCTCATACATGGTGGTCATGCAACTCGCTCAAGGCTTTCTGGTCTGATCTCTCCACCCACATATCTGTAATTACTCGGGTCCCTGGCAACATAACTCCACAACTCGCCCTATTGGGAATAGGATTTGAAGTTTGGCCTAAAACATCCCGCACAGTGATTTCTCGTGTCCTCATTGCCGCTCGCCTGGCTGGTAAAAGGCAAGAGCCTGGAAACAACCTGAACCCTCGCCTTTGCGCAATGTCATTCAAATCCTAAATACTCATGCTCACTTTGAATTTATCTTCGCTAAAGCCAATCTTACCACTCATCGCTTCGCCTTCCAATGGTCATGCTGGTTATTGGGCCCCAGATGCCTGGTTAAAATTAGATAATTATACTGTGGTAGTTTCTCTGGATATGTCACATATATTCTCAATTCTCCTATACACTCTTGTGGATTTAGTATATTCAGTTTACATGGACACCCCCCCATATGTCTGCCTTTGAATTGTATTTAGTCACATCCTCTTGCTAGGTTGAGCAAAGTTATATACTTAAGACTTTCTGTATTCCAGTATTGCTGTAAAATTTATAGTTGCGACTTGGTACACTGTTTGTTGTACCCTTTATACTACTGTTTGTACCACATATCTGATACCTGTGTCCTTGCCTTTTTCTTTCCTTTATGGTTTTTTATACCTTATGGTATGTCTGTATTTTTTGTATTTATTATATTTAAACCTAATAAAACTCATTGATACAAACATTTTTTATGAAACAGCAAGAATTCAAAAATCATAAATAAGCAAATGCTCCTCCAAAAGTACAAAATAGACTCTTTTTTATTTTATAGTCTTTCTATAAGACATTTTTAAAGTGGACCCTTGCCCCCTTTCACTTAAATTCACAGCAGCATGCAGCTCTGCATACTGATATAAAATCATCTGACATTCATTAGTTAAACAAACATGTTTTTCATTTACTTACAAATAGAATCCATCCACTTCCTGGTTCAGTTTAGCACAAATGATGTAATGTGCCCAAGCGTTGCATCCTAGGAAGATTACATCAGCAGAGCATTGCTGGGAAGTCTCATCTGTAATCTCACAAGATCTCAGGAAAAGGCATTGATGATGATGTGCATGGTCACATGTCCTAGTCACATGTGCCAGAGTTCCAGGAAGTAAAGAAAAATCTATTAACCTGCCCTTAGTTAAAATGGCCTCTGTCACAAAACTGGGAAAGAAAAGAGAAATAAGGTGTGTAAAGACTAAAAAGCTGGTAATTATCTAGTATCTGTTTGTAGATTGTTATTTCTAAATATTTCTAAAGGTGTCTTTGTTGTTATTTTAAAGACATGGGTAAGGTTCCTCTTTAAGTACATATAACCACTTTCCTCTATCCATCGTAATTAAATGACCAGACCGTGGCTTCTTAAATGTGAAAGGATGTTTTAAAATGAGCTGTTTGCATTTTAAACAGCTGGTGATAACTGTTTATACATAAGTGTTTGGGTGGGTGTAGATTTGCCCGACTGCCTGTATGTTATTTAGAAGTGTGCAGTCCCCCACCTCCACCTATCCTGGACTGCGCTGTGCACCGCAGCTCTTTGTACTGAGATCAGATGGAGATCAGCGTGCAATCTTCCACTGATCTCCCCTCTGATCTCAGAATGTGGACGTGATGTGTATTACATCACTTCCACAATCAGCTGTCACTTCTCCGGCTTCTGTAACCAGAGAGAAGTTGGTGAAGCTGATCACTGCTTCATCAGCTTCTTTGGGGGGCACTAGGTGACCTCTGATGTCTCCAAAAGAGGACCTGTCACATCTTCTATGCTATCAGATAGGGGGCCTCATAGTCCCTATGTGCTAATAATAAAGTTAAGTGTAAAAAACATAAAAGTCACATATAAAAAAAATTAAAAAGCACAATAAAGTTTTAAAGTCCCCCATTACCACTTACACACACATACAAACGCAAACATGAGTCGGGTGCTCCTACGTGCGGAAATGACGATTGCACCCCATCAATTGCGCCGCACATCTTACGTATCACCGTGAACATCGGAGTGTGAGCAATAATTCTAGGGCATCAAATTGATGAGTGGTAAAGGCTCTTAAAGCGTCGCCTGTGGCCAATTTTGGTATGGTAGTTTTTTTTCAATTTTGCGCAAAATTTTAAGGCTTGACATGTTTTTCTTTATCAAATTGCAAGAAGAATATGTTGTACAGCAAAATAATATATTTTGTTAAATAACATGTTGAGATAAAAAAAAAGTATTTCCTGGATAAAGGCAGTAGATTACAAAAGTAGCGGTAGCGGTAGGAAGTTATCCCTAAACTCATACCTCTGTCTCTGTCCCTCCTAGGGTCTGTCTTATACTTAAATACTCCATAATAAGTAGACTAGCAATTTGATCCTGCTTAAAATATTTACCTCTTCAATAACCACCCACATTTGAACACCTCTAAATAAATCCAAAATATATTATCTAGCAACAAGTAAAAATCAATGTAAGCCAAAAACACCAGAGTTCATCAGTACAGCTTGTGCCCATCTTATTTAAAAAATGTGTATGTATAAGGTATTTTGCAAAGGCTTTTGGCACAAGCTTCCTAGAATGTGCAATAAAAATAATTAAACATGAAATATATTTTTGGTGTGACCCTGTTTTGCCTTTAACCCTTTATCTGCGAGGCCCTGCTCTCCCCTTTTGACCTCAGATGGCTGGAGCGGGTTTTCTATTTTTGCGTTTTTTCACTATTTGTTTCTTACAGTTTGTAAAATGATCCCCCCCAATCCATACATTTTCTGAAAGCACAGGACCTGTGGGATAAATTATAATGCTGATGATATTGTTCATCCAGCATTAGCTGCACAAATATTTTCTATTAAAAAAGACTAAAATCATTAGTGAATAAATAACAAATGTTTGCAATTTGGTAAATGTAAAAAAACTGAAGGTAACAAAACTGCAATTAAGATACATATACTAAAAATCTGAAAGCTTACTCTCTGTGACATCATCACTAAGGTTGTAAGCTGCTGGAAGGTCAGTTCAACTTAAAGTAGGCATGTCCCCAAAATTACATTCCCCAAGAGCCCTTTCTATTACGCACAGTGTGTGGGCAGGCTTTTGGGCAAGTCAAGGTAGCAGCATTGCTTTTCTAGAAAAGACATCCATAAATACATATGAAGAGAGACAAAGTGAGTAACAAGTCTGCTGAGGCACAGTGTTGTTAGCTCAAATTGAAAGTAAGGAGCTCATTAGATTTCTAGCAGATTAAAAGGTATTTTTCTGTCTCAGTTTAAAGGGATAAAAAAGGGGAAATGAGATGATGTACTAAACTGTCTTTACTAAAATTGTTGTAACAAATATTTTTAGCCATGTGTTTGGGAACACTTTCATGCTGTAGAATTGAAGGTGAATTCCAGTTTCTCATCAAATATTAGAAAAAAAATGATTCCCACAAATCTGCCCCTTCTCCCCACCCCCACTGGTCATACATTGGTTTGAATCACCATTCCCCTCCACCACAACTGGTGTACTGTCCATACCCCATACACCAAATGGCAGCCCTGCCCTAAACATTTTGAACAACACTTGCAAATGACAAGCACTCACTGGTCAGTACAGATTTACACAGCATAGACTTGTCTGGCAGGGGAGCAGATCTGAGTTTTTCTCTGCTGCTGGTCATTTATTCTTAAAGGTGTCCTCCTCATCCCCCCCTATGACTGGACAATAAAGGGAGAAGCAGAACACTGATGTGGTCATCCCACTGTTTTTCCCCCCTTCCATTAGCATGACTGAAAGGCTCCTTGTGCTACTGCTCCCTCTCCATCTCTGAATGGCTCCTCATGCTACTGCTACCTCCCCATCTCTGAATTCTACTGTTCAGAGGCCGCAAGAGACTGATACCAAGACAAAGTCAGGTACTTATACTGCTTGCAATTAAAATAATGTAAATACAGAGCTGCCTTAAATTTGTATGTTTTCTATCTGCCTGCAGTTTAGTTTAAAATTATTACAGAAAAGTAGCATTTATTTCATTTTTTTTTGCTTTTCCACATTTCTAAATAGCAGATGTGAAGGCACCTAGTTTACCTGTATTTTGAAAACATATAACATTTATCACATCAGTCATGTACTGAATACTCTCAGTAAATATTCAGGGTGAATCAAAAACACCATTCATATTCAGCAGATTAAAAAGCAAACCTCGATACCGAAACCCCTTCACTAGTCTCACATAGTCCTACTCTGACACAAACCATGATTTACATGGTAATTACACATTCAAGAGTTCAATAGAATGCATTAGGGGTACCCTTTATGCTGTCTATGATTTCATCCTAGCTATATTCTTTACAAGATGTTTTCTATAAAGGTCACTCCATCGTAAAAGACAACCAGGAATGTACTGAAGATTTTATTAAAAATTGATTTTGACCTTAACAAGGAGTAAATTCACCTTTAATGGAAAAAATGCAGTAAAAACCTATTAACTACTATCATTGTGTGCAGTAATTAAAGTTGCCCCACTTTTTAAATACAGCATTCTTGCAGTTTTTAAGCTGCCATCTGACCTTGTGCTGCTTTTAATAATTTACTAGAGCTGAGCTGAAGGGTAGAATAAGAAAAAGCAACTGTTTAGAATATATTTATAGATGTGGTAAAACAAAAAAGATATTTTCAGTGTAGGTTTTCACATTGCTTCAGTAAGGTCAATGTAAAGAATATCATAATGCTCTAAATAGAAGTAGGTGTAGTTTATTGGGAAGTTAATTACCATAATTATGCAGGCATTAGTTATTGTTAAAGGAGAATAAAAAGGTTGCAGGTTAACAGCATATTCTGTAAAATGCATTTGCAACCAATTTAATTGTGTAGATATTAAAAACATGCTTTTTTCTTGTCCATTGAGGAACACAGGGAGTCTTTTACCTTTGGGTTATACTGCTGCCTACAGGAGTATTGGACACTGGCAAGTGCCCAATACTCCTTTTTAGCCTGTAAGCCAACTCAGGATTACCTCTTCTACTACCAGCTTGCCTCCGTTTTTTGCTAGTGTCCTAGCTAGATGGACATTTATTCTGCAGTTCTGATTTGTTAAAGACTAATTTT
The DNA here is from genome assembly GCF_000935625.1 of Nanorana parkeri. Classification (NCBI taxonomy): domain Eukaryota; kingdom Metazoa; phylum Chordata; class Amphibia; order Anura; family Dicroglossidae; genus Nanorana; species Nanorana parkeri. Next base: position 1,032,809 of record NW_017306672.1, on the reverse strand, counting down.
TTTTTAGATCCATTCTGGCTGCACATCTACGGTAACTTTGGTCACCTCTAGCCATCCAACCCCTGCTACCAGCTGTCTGAGTTTTATGAGCAGGCACGGAGTGAGATAGTTACGCTACTATTGGCTTTGGGATTGCTTGCAGCATGCCTATTGATGGTTCTGATGTCTGCAGCCTGGAATCATGTTTTCCTCTACTCATAGAATCTGTTCCTTCATCAGAGTCCAATTTAGTTTTACTATGTGTGGCTGATTCCTCATCCCTTTTGGCTGATGTTTTTATTACAGTCATGAAAGACTTTAAGGGGTCTATTCATGAAGCAGCCGAAGGATCTAGCCGTAGCTTCGGCCGATCCTTCAACTAGCTTCGTTCCCAGGACCCCTTTGGTTCAGTAGAAACGAAGGGCTGCTGTACGGGCTATTCACTATAGCCCATACAGCTCCCGAACTTGGCCGAGCGGCTCCGGCGAGCCGAAGGCATATGCCTTGCTCGGCTGAGCCGCGCTGAAAGCCGAAGCTTCTGACAGCTGGGTGGAGCCAGCCGTGATATTACAGCTGGCTCCGGCCACTTGCAGAGAGATCAGCGTCCCTGGTTACCAGCTAACCAGGGACACTGATCTCCAGACAGCCTAACTCTCCCGGGCGCTCCGGGAGTCTACCGCTCCCGGCTGCCAAGGAGAGAAACCCTGCTTTTTCTTTTTTTGTATTCTGACACGGAGCCGTGTCAGAATAGAAAATAAAATAAAAACATTTTTGGCCATAGGAATGCATTGCTAGATTCCTACTGGCTATTTCAATTTGCAATAGCCAATAGCAAACTAGCATTGCACTCGTCCTCTGCTGCAGTTCTCCATCAGGTCCCCAATACTGATTGACAGCAGCAGAGGGCGGGTGCAATGCTAGTTTGGAAACAGAAGAGAAGAGGAAACATTCCTACTGTCTCAGGGCCAACAAGATCATTTGCCTACTGCCTCCATACCTGCAAGAGGCAGAGGAGAAGTAAGGGGAGGCAGAGGGTTGGTGTGCTGCCAGAGAAGCGGAGAAGGGTTGGCGGTGCTGGTGGCAAGAGGAAAATTGGGGTGGTTTCAATAGAAGATGTTTCAAACCCTTCCCAATCCAAGGGGAGAATCCTATGGGGAATCTAAGTCACCATTCAAGAAGAAGCACAAAGCACCCTGCTCCAAGGTAGCGCAGCAATGTGCCTCTTTGCCACATTTCCTAATGGTGGCTAGATAAATCAGCTGGTAAGCATAGGTGAAGGGGAACACCTAATGGGAAAAGGCTGTCCACTCGCCCAAGAAGGTGGCCTTGGTTTTACATGTGTTGCCTAAACAGGCAATGCTGCCCTTCTGTGCAACAGAGGTTGAATCCAAATCACCAATTTTTCATCCCCACATTTGACTTAGCTGCCATTACATTTATTTAATCTGGTAGTCTTATTCCAGTGCAGTAGAGGCATAGCTTCAGAGCAGTCAAAAGGCATAGGCTGGCCGCCTTTAAACAAGTTGGTTTTCATTGTGCCACTTGTTCCTGCCATAGGTAAAGCTGCTATTTACATGCTACCCTTTTTTAATGTTCATATTTTTAGATGTTTCATATTGAAGGATTAATTGACCCACAGTCCCTGAAACAAAGATATGGATGGCAGAAACATGACATTTGATAGTGCTGCGAGACCAACGCCGTTCCAGACCAAGTCATTTTACTTCCCCCCAACAGTATTTTTTATTGATTTGGAACAATATTTCAAGTTTAGCATTTTCTTAGCTTGTTTGTTTGTAAGAAAAATTGTTTTGTTCATTTTTTTCCTCGTTAGGCCATACCTGCCCAGGACAGCATAGCTATAAATCAAATGCTTGCACATTCATCAACTTTTGGGTGTTTAGACTCAACAAATGGTGGAAGATGGCCCTACATGAGCTTGAGATACCAGGCCGTCCTGCTGCACATGGATTCCAAAGGATGCAGTGAGGTGCAAGCACAATAAAGGCAGCTCTGCAAAAGACTATCAGCAAAAACTAGCTAATGCAATCAAATTAACACAAAACTAAATGTTATGTTTGAAATTATAAGTAAAAAATATAAATAAAATGATAGATATAAAGTAAAATAAATTACAAATTATAAATACTCAAATTAATGAATCTAAAATGTAAAAAATTATGAAATCTAAATTAAAGTTTATTATCTGAGTGAAACATCAAAGACATTCTGCACACATTCAATGAACACTATGTACAGTAAGCGGCTTTAGTAGGCCTCAGTTTAAGAAGGAGATACCAGACAGGTTTTAAAAAATTGTATTTAGATAGTATTATTTATTAATTTAAAAAAGACAGAAAAGTTGTTTGCTACATGCACACAATGTTGTTTGGTTTAGCAAAATGTAGTTCTAGAGGACAACAGGCATGTTTAGAATCAAGAAAACCATATTACATTTGAATTTATCAGAAAAAAGCTAGAGCATTGTACTGACTACATGCATAGTATGCAAGTACATTTAATAGTTTGCAGTTTCTGTGGGAATCAGCAGACAGGCTATAATCAAGAAATCTTGAAATGTTTTTATTTTAAATAAAAAATCCCCACAAATTGTTTAGACTTTGAGCAAAATTCTGAGTAACTTATTTCTCAAATAAGAGACAGAAATATTATACAGATTTGATTATGACAATAAAAGCAAGTTCAGTAGGACATGGTGTGAGAGAGAGGGGCCAGGGAGGTTTTCAACAAGAAATTAAATGTATAGTGTATTATTTCACTGAGAAAAACAAACGCATTGTACTGACTTCATGCACAATGTGTTACTATGCCACATTTTTAACAAATTTGAAACCAAAAATTGAGAGTAGCATGTCTTTTGAAGATGAAAAAGCCAACAAAATATTGTTGTGACTCCATACACAGTGTTTAGGTACTTTCAAAAGTTCACATTTTGAACAAAACACACAACAACCAGCTTTTAATACAAACAAATCAATATTAGAGTGTATTTATTTCACATTGAAAAACCCACACTGTTGTACTGCCTATGTACACATGATTAAATCACTAAGTTCCATTTCAAACAGGACCCCCCACCAGCCCTTTTCTCATTAAAAAAAATCAACAATACAGTGTAATTATCTTGTTGACAAAAGCCCCAAAAATATTTCTGTGCCTACAAGTGCAGTCGTGCAGTATGTAATCTCTTGTACTTTGCCCAATTTTGAACAGGATCCCTAACAGCCATTTTAAAATGTAGAAATCAAAATTAGAATTATATTTTATTACAGAAAAGATGTGCAATATTTAATTATTTGCCCCCTATTGAAACAGAACCCCATCCATTTTTAAATCTAGAAATCAACACTAGAGTGTAAAATATTATGAAAACCCCCCGAAAAAACTGTCAGACCTATGTGAGCATAGCATTAACTTTTTAGCACTAGAGCCCAATTTGAACAAAGGCACCAACAGCCATTTTAACATTTAGAAAGAAACATTAGAATGTTATTTGTTAGCAGATAAAAGCCCCCAAAACATTGTTGTGCCTATGTGTGCAGTATTAAATTATTTTCACTAAGCAAAGTCTGGTTCCTTCCCATATGAAATTTCAGAAAGTAGCACTGTAACAGGCGTTGCACATGGGCCTGGACATACAGAGGTAGCAGTCTGAAAGCGTAAAGAATGTTTTTGAACGAAGGTGAAGTTTGTCACTGCAATCCTATCTAGACATGGGGGGTGATTTACTAACCTAAACACACACCCACCCCAGGTGCGTGTGCATTTTTACACAGCAAAACGTATTTATCAACCAAACACGATCAACGTGTCACATTTTCACGCCGTTATGGCACGTTTTTATGTATTTACGTACGCGCGCGTCATGTAGCATGCGCCATAGGCTACACATCGCTCTAATAGCGGCATGCAAGTCTCTAAAAGCATATTTCCACTAATGCCATATATGGAAAAATCATGCACATGATGCATATATAATGCAAAAATGGTTAGCTCATGCATTTACATTCCTGCAGTCATCAACGCAAGCAACACAACGTAGAGCTAATTTACACAACATCACCTTGCAATTCATGCAGGGCTTTGCACAACACACCTGCTGGGTGTGTACACACTACAAAGGTGTCTAGATTCCACCAATAGATCATGCTGGGAGGGAACACACTACAGAGGTGTATACTTGTTCGTGGCGTGTTTGTAAGGTTAGTAAATCAACCCCATGGTGTCTGATAACATTTCCATGATTCTAGGGATTTGCCTCAATAGGTAAAAGACATTTGCAGAGGACAGTAATATTGAGCCCATATCATCTGGTTGGTTTATGTTTAGGGCATAGATTAATTGTAATTGACCTGTAAGCCCAAGAGAGTTTTACATGTAGTTAACACGTTTGTTAAATTAGGCAAGGAAACCAGGAGATTAGTAAGGTAAAGAGTGTTGTAATTCACAAACATAATTATGTTTTAGCTTATGTTCAAACCCTGATATGTCCAGGGGTTCCAGAGCAAGTGAAGGAAGGATGTGGAACCTTGTTGTGTGCTTGTTAGGATTGGAAGTTTAGGGGGGCAGAAGCCTGCATACTGAATAAAGGCTCTGAGATTAGTGTAGCGTGCTTGTACTCACTTAATAAAATGTGGGAAAAAGACCCATTTGTCTAGGGTGTAAAAGAGATAAGGTCACAAGGGTATCAAAAGATGTATATCGGGTGAGAGCAAAAGGCTAGGTGTTTGACACTTTCTGGCAAAATTAATTAGGTGAAGTAGCTGGTGCAGATTGTCCATAGGTTGCCAATTGGGAAGAAAGACTTCTTTATCTTTGCTTATGAGTCCGATTATTGATTTATTTAGTCTTTGTGCAACAACTTTAGCCAAAATTTAGACATCAAGGTTTAACAAAAAAATTGTTTGTGGCCGCTATTTCAACAGAAACCCAGCAGCTGTTTAAAATCTAAAAATCAACATTAGAATGTCATTTGCTTACAGACAAAAAGCCCCCAAAAGATTGTTGTGTCTACATGCAGAGTATACAATTATTTGCAATAGGGTCCTATTTGAACAAAACCCCATCATTATTTTTTAAATCTAAAAATCAAAAATCAACATTAGAGTGTAATTTGTTCAAAGAAAAAGTCACCATATGATTCTTGTGTCAATGTGTGACAGTATTAAATTATTTGCACTGTACCCCAATTTTAACAATACCCACAACAGCCATGTTAGAGTCTAGAAATCAACATTAGAGGTACATTGATTTGCAGAAAAGAAAGCCTCCAATTCAACATTAGAAAAACCTTTAAATATTGTAGTGAGTATGTGAACTGTTTGTATACACTTTTACTAGGCTACTTTGTCAACAGGACACAAACCACCCAGCTTAATAAAATCATTATTATGGTGTATTTATTTCATTTTAAACAGCTCACCAAAATATTGTAGTGGATAATTGCATAGTCTTTCAAAATAGTAACTAAGCTAGTTTGTTAACGGGACCAACACCAGTCAACTTTTAATAAAGAAAAATCTGTCAGTGAAATATTTATTTCACTGACAAAAAGCACCCAAAATATTATAGTAAGTATGAGTACAGTATTTAAACACTTACTAGACATTACCTGATCTAGCCAACCCTTATCTGACTTTTTTTAACCTTAGTAGCCAAACAATAACTGAAGTTGTTGCTGAGACACACACAGGAATGTATATCTGAGAGGAAAGAATCTGCTAGAGGAGTGTAAAAAGCACATACTGTGACTCATAAACAAGGACATTTTTAGCAGTCAGCAGCAGCTTCTAACTGTCTCTGTTAACAGTCTGAAATATCTCTGTAATCTGCTAGACAACTGTACAATACACTGCTTGTGTGCCTGTGACTGTAAAATGAAAGATATGTTTTTCAGCAATGAGCACTGAGCACCAGCATAAACACCTACCCTTTACCCGCTGTCCGTGAGCTTACCCTAACTTCTCAGTATCTCTTTCAACAACACTTAACAAAGTCTCTTGGGAACCTTGACTTTTATCTGGAGGGGACTAGCCCTTTAAAGCCACCTGACCACAGTTTAGAGGCCAGCAAATGCATAATTGCTAATGGTAGCTATGGTGGTGAACAATGAGGTGAGGTCCAAGTCAAAACAGTGAGTTCCAAGTCAAGGATGACGCCTAGCACATTGGCGTGGGGGAGGCATGGATAGTTGTGTTATCCATGCTAATCGAAATGTTGGGGGAGGGTGCACTGGGGGGAGGGAATACCATGAGCTCAGTTTTTGAAAGATTGAGCTTTAAGGCGTGTTGTTACTTCCAGACTGATATGTCAGTTAGTAAATTAGTGATACGCAAGGAGACTGAGGGGGTGAGTTGTGGAGTGGAGAGATATATTTGAGTGTCATCAGCATAGAGATGGTATTGGAAGCCATGTGAGGCGATCAACTGACCAAGGGAGGAGGTGTAGATAGAGAAGAGAAGGGGTCCAAGGACAGAGCCTTGAGGGACCCCAACAGAAAGGGGAAGAGGAGAGAAGAGCTAGATGTGTAAGTGACACTAAAGGAGCACTTAGATAGGTAGGAGGAGAACCATGAGAGAGCAGAGTCTTGTAGGCCAAGCGAATGGAGTGCAAAAGCAGCAGAAATGTCTAATAGCAAGAGTAAGGAATAGTGGCCATTGTTTTCAGCAGTTAGTAAGTCGTTAGTGAGTTTTAGGAGGGCGGTTTCAGTGGAGTGTTGGGGGTGAACGCTGGACTATAAGGTGTTGAGGAGATTCTAACAATCACCTTAGCACTATTTCCAGCACCAAACTCCATCTTAAGATTATTTTAACATCTTAAAATAAGAGGTTTGCCCAAACACATGGGCTATTATGAATCCTGGGGCCTGAATATTATGAAGGTCCTGGGGCTGAAGCTAGCCAAAGGATCATTCGGCTGCTTCGTGAATAGACCCCTAAGTTGGGACAGGATCAACAAAAATGGGCAGCTTTTATTCTAGACTGCAGTAAACAATAAAGGCTTAAAGGCATCCAGCCCAAAAGAGATTGTCATTAAACAAAATAAAGTTCTGCTGCACTGAGCCTTACTGAGTCATAGTGATCATCCTTTGCGTTGCGTCCGTTTCCACATTAGTAACAGTTGAAGTACATTCACTGATTCATGCCCTGTTGACAGGCTTGGTACCAACAAAACGCTTGCCGCATTCAGTACACTGTCTCTACTTCCAATGGGACACACACACACTCCCTGCTAGGTCCAGCTGCACACTAATGAAGGCCTGTGCAGTCACCACCAAATTATGTCCACGAACTTAGGAGTCTGTCCCACCATGACCCCTATCAGACTCCTAGTAACACCAGCCACAGAACAGGTTTTACCAACACAGAGTAAGAACTATCTTTTTCTACCACCAGATCTCTGCTGGTATTACCTTAGATCATAACTCTAAGAATCTGTGGAGGAACATATCTTCCATCAAATACTGTTCCTGCCAACCTGGCAGGTTGTACAGGCACCCGTTACAATATATATATTTATATTAGTATGTATGTATTAGTCTTGGCTTGACTTTTTGCATTTTTGCCATTCAATTACAAATCAGATCCTAGAATGAAATCTGTGTATGGATTGATGCTGTCTACAGATATCTAACAATCACCTTAACACTATTTCCAGCACCAAACTCCATCTTAAAATTATTTTAACATCTTAAAATAAGAGGTTTGCCCAAACACATGTACAATCAAAGACAACACATCAAAAGACAACATCCCATTAACCAAGACTAAGGGGTCTATTCACTAAACTGCCAACGGCAGCCGAGTGAACAACTAACCCCAAGTGAAGTGAGCCGAACACTGTTTGGCTATTCACTTCAGGCTTGTACGGCTGATTTCAGCCGTATATCGGCTGAAATCAGTCGTACATCGGCTTGCTTCACATGGCTTCGGCACACGAAGTGCAAAAGGAGTTCGACTCTGGATCGGCTAAGCCGAACCTCCGGCAGGCTACTGGCTGCTTTTCGGTCTATTCTTATAGATGCCAAACAGCAGTGAGTGAATAGCCGAATGCCGCTCAGCGGCATGCGGCTCAGCTGTTCTGCTCGGTCCCTCAGAGGGACCGAGCAGAACAGAAAAATAGTTAAAAAAGTAAAAAATAAATAAATAGAAAACGATTGTGCGGACTAGCAATGACAGCTAGCTCCGCCCAACAGTTTTCTATTGTCCGTTGGTTCTGCTGCCGTCAGAAAAAAACAAAAAAAACTCTCACAGACTTTTCAGGAGTCTCCCACTCCCGCCCAGGAGAGAAACACTGCGTTTTCTTTTTTTTTTCTTTATTCTGACACGGAGCCGTGTCAGAATAGAAAAATAAATAAATACATTTTTGCCCATAGCATTGCATAGCTAGATTCCTATTTGCTATTTCAATTTGCAATAGCCAATAGTAAACTAGCATTGTACCCGCCCCCTGCTGATAGACCTGATGTAGAACTGCAGCAGAGGGTGGGTGCAATGCTAGTTTACTATTGGAAATTGAAATAGCCAATAGGAATCTAGCAATACATTCCAATGCAATTTTTTTTTCTATTCTGACACGGCTCGGTGTTAGAATAAAGAAAAAGCAGTGTATCTCTCCTGGGCGCCGGGAGCGCGAGACTCCCGGAGCACCCTGGAGAGTTTGCTGTCTGGAGATCAGTGTCCCTGATTAGCTGGTAACCAGGGACGCTGATCTCCCTGCAAGTGGCCAGAGACAGCCATAACTTCACGGCTGGCTCCGTCCAGCTGTCAGAAGCAGGCTGTCGGCCAGCTTCAGCTTTCAGCGTGGCTCAGCCGAGCGCTCGGCTAAGTTCGGGAGCTGTACGGGCTATTATGAATCCTGGGGCCTGAATATTATGAAGGTCCTGGGGCTGAAGCTAGCCAAAGGATCATTCGGCTGCTTCGTGAATAGACCCCTAAGTTGGGACAGGATAATTTGTCAACAAATGCATGGCTTTTGTCTGTGTGGAAGACTGCAGTACTGTTTGGTTTTATCCATGGCTGCTTTGCAATAACATAAAACTTATACTGTAAGTAAATATCAAAATTTAAAGCTGACCTTCAGGTAAACAGCTGAATATGCAAATGAAATACATAGAAGGAAACTGTTTAACCTGCCAAAGTATTTGTAATTCTGTCCATTTAATCTTGTGATTTAAAAAAAGCTCTGGCAGGACAGAAGACCTGATTTTTCTCAACAGCAGTTAAGTCACACCTACAGGTCTTCTCTGTCCTAGCCTGTGAATCTAAAAAGAGAAGCAGCAGACTGATACGCTCACCTCGCTGTTCCTCTGCTCTCTCATCCTATCAATAACTTCTTTGTTTGCACATTACCACTGAGCAACTGATGGGCTGCTTGTGCTTCTTCTCCCGCTCTCACTCTGAGCCCTGCTGTATAGTGAATGAAAGAAGCTGATACCAAGTTAATTGGTATTTACTTGCTTGCACTTAAAATAAAAACATTAAATTATGTAATAATGGATACAGATCTACATTAATTTAGGTTGTTTATATATGCCTGGAGTTCAATTTTAAAATAGATATGCATTACATGTATTTGCATGTATTTGCATTAAAAGTTTATGTTTTGTTTGCATGCACAGTGAATTGTAACGATAGAATATGTTTTGCTGTTTAATTACACAGTGAAATGCATTTTATATATTATTGTCAACATCTCACTAGACATATATATATATATATATTCATCTTGTAAAATGATGAGTTCTCAAGAGACCCTGAGCTCAGATTATATTTTAGCACAGGGAAGGGACATGCTGAATATGTAACTAAAACAAGCTATGTATTTTATTAGAGCTTCTTGGGGTTAAGTCTGGATTTATGCCTGCACTCTTAGTTTGCTTTCCAATGAAGGCACATGTCCAAATTAAAATTACAACATTACTGGGATTTGGTTCTCCTTAGCTGGCATGGATATTAAATATATTCTGTGTGTGTGTGTAAAGTGATTGTGTATGCTTTATTACAAGAGATAAAAATGTTCAGGCACTCTAGTCTTCCCAGTTAATATAAACAAATGCAATCAATCTCAGTGAGCTGTGGGACATATTTGTTTGCTTACAATTAATTTTGCAGACAGAGAGGGAGGCAAAGTAAAATCATCTCTATAGAGCGAGGTGGTGTCATGTCCCCTTTATATCATAAACTCTCTTGTTATTAGTTGACAGACAACTATAAATAAAATGAATGTTCCTCATTTAAACCTCTACTTTAAATAAAAATGTAAAAGAAAGGAAAGGTGCCAGCAGAGGAGTGTTGGCGATGGATGAAATGGATGTGTAAATCATCCCACTTGGGCTTTATGGGATGTTATAGTAATACAAGAATAGGTAAGCAGGGACTCGTATATTAATACATAAATGTATGCATGGAGGTACAACTCATTGTCTAAAACAGTATGTCAGCTGGATCATTTGTATATTGCCGAATGATGCTCAATCAAATTTTTGATTTTGTTTAAAACATCAATTTCTAGAGATCCTTAGAATGTTATTTGGATATATTAAAAGCACTAAACAAAAAAAAAATATTACCTTGTATAAAAGAGCTACTATTGTAGTGTAGTGGTACCAAACACATATACCAAACAAATGTATTTGATGTAAGTGGCAGCCAGAAGGATGTTTGCTCTTTGCATGATCAAATCAAGAAAATAAATCATTCACATATTTATTTGCCTGGATATTACCATACAGATCTGTCTGAACGGTGAAGATTACTGTATATAAAATTAAACTTACAACAATCTTTCTGTGCCATTACAACCACTATTATGGCATACAGTAAGAAATAAAAAATAGTAGTCACATGGCTGAAAATAGCAATCTTTATGGTACACACCACCTTAGGAAATGAAGCATTAAAGTAACTAAAGCCAACACTTTTTTTGTTGCGTTGGCTAGTGTAGGGAAGGGTTATCAACCCTATTTTTATTGCTATCATATTGCTGCCAACCCAGATTTTTATTGCTATCTATGTCCCAACTCAGGAGATTCACCCTCTCTATTTGTCATGGTTGCCATTGTCACTTGCACTAAAAGTGGTGAGAAAATCCTGAATTTTGAGTTGTCACCAGAACAGATATCTCCCAATGGGGATGCTTGCTGTGGTAACAACTATTTAAGTGAGGATCTTTGGAGAGATTTCTCTGCTGTGTCTATGGGACAGGAAGTGAAGGACAATTTCCCCAAAGCAACATAGATGGCAAAAGAAATGGTAAGGTTAACCCTTTCCTACTCTATCCAATTTAAAAAAAAACATTTTCACCTTTCTACTTAAAAAAAAATTAAAAACACATGTAGACTTTCATTGTAGACTTCTACTTTTTAGAATGTTAGTTTCCTCTATGTAATCCTGATGCTTTGGCTTTAACACTGAGTTGCTGACTCAGAACAAGTGAGATTAGGAATTTTGACACTTTTCTGACACTCATTGACAGTAAACTTGTTCTGGGTCTGTAACTCCAAAGTATTGAAGCCATACTCAACCAGACACCTCGATGGCAGTTCCTGAACTTCTCTTAGGATATGTGTATTTTAAGTATGTAAACGTTTCAAAACCTGTACATAAATATAGACATTTGACAGGCATTACAGTTTAATGTTCTTTCTGTTCCCCTGTATAAAGTGCCATTGGAAGAAATCGTGGGCAAAAGGGTATCTGGTAATTTTGGTTAAGATTTGTCACATTTTAGGAACATCAAGAAATATTAATTGTGCCTAAGCAGAACCCTGAAAGATTTACCTTCTGCTTTAAATTACTCCTGAATAATAGCAGTACACTTCGTGTTCCTAGACACCACTATTTCTTGAGCTTCATAGCTGTATATCCGCTGTGTGAAAACAGCTAAGTCACTGCTGCCTCTGATTGATAGTATCATGCAATATGTTTCCATATCAGGTCTTTTAAAGTTCCCTGGTGTGGCCTAAAGTACAGAGACTGACTTATTTCTAATTTCTGTGCATGGAACTACAATGATGCAGAAGTAGCTTGACATTTTTTTGAATCCCATAGGGCCAAAGATAACCTTACTGCTTGGTTCAGGTATATACCATGAGTGACTGCTGCTTCTTCACTATTTTTTTTTCCATTTAAATTTTAGCCTACCTCTTGCTTGGGTTTATTTTTATTTTCCAAGCTAGTCTGGCTGGTGAGTTTGGGTAATAATTACCATGCTATAGCTCACACTTTGTCCACTTAATAAGACCTGCAATGTTTAAATGGGTATCAGTTTGCATTCTGCAATATGTTGCACAGCAAAGCTACAAAAGAAAAAAATATTTCGGTTGGTACAACAAAATATACTGCAATGCTCTAGTTGTACATGTGTGGCTAATACAAAATACAATGTCAAATTAGTAATAATGCATGAAATATAATCTTGTAGACTGGAAGCTGATTTTCTTATAGTTTACAATTACATATTGGAGATAAATAATACATTGGTATTTAATTTCTGTTGCCTGGTAATTTGTTAGCTGATTCTAGTGCAATTAAAGATGCTCTATCACTTTCGGAAAACTAAAAGCAGCCTACAGGCATGAAGTGCCGGCATCCAGGTGCACATGCCTTTCAGTACCTCTTGCTGTGCCTGAAAGCTGACTTTTTTGACTAGTAAAGCTTCAGTATTCTGTCTCTTGCACATTCCTATTGCCAAGAGAGGAAGCCCATCATAGTAATGGGCCAATGGGAATGTGTGGGAAGGAACCTGGAAAGCTCAAACACTACCCAAAAGTCTCAGAGTTTTAATTGTCAGAGTATTAAGGTGGACCATGCAGTACTAAAAGCTGCTGCAGTTTTTTTTTCTTTGGCTGTTATAATATTTTTGCAGAAAGGAAAGAACCCGCTCAATGCCATCTACTGAAATAGTGTATAGATAATATAAAGCTTGTACAACACATAAAATTATGTTTTATTTTCTTTAACTATTCTCTATTTTTAAAGTTCATAGACTGTAACAGTTTTAAAGTATATTGTTTTTCTTCACTATTAGTTTCTATATTGATTCAAACCAAGTTTTTCATTTTCTGCTACATTTATTCCTGCTATTGCTGAGTAGTACAGTTGTTTCCTTGCCCAGAATCAGGCAGTTCACGCTGTGTCATCATCAATATTTAGTGCAGGGAATAAAATAAAAATTAAAAATGATTATATCATGGTTTGTTTTTATGGTGAAGACACTACATAACAATTCTTCATAAAAATGTCAGTAGTTATTGTTTAATCTGCAGCACGTAGGATATGCTGTATAATCTTTTAAAGGGATATTTTAATGAAAGGTTTTTAGCCTTGATAACAATATTTAACAGTTGATCTCTCATGAGGAGTGAACTATCTATGCCCCATATTAAAGTGAGGGCTAAAGTAGACATCAAAGAGACTTCACAAAGAGAATGCAGCACTATTGTTGGTCTTCTGACTATTACAACTTTCAGTTATTCATTTCCTAGAAACTAATATTTCATGGTGGTACTGACAATAATGTCACTATAGAAAAGTGTTGTATGAGCAGGAATGGATATTATAATTAGGGGACCCATGCTCTCCTTCCTGCAAGCTCCAAATGCTGGATGTGATGCTTTGGGTTGCCTTCAAATATCACTAGATCTATTGAAGGATTTTATATAAGTGTAGATAATGTTATTTCTATGTAACTACTTACCCTCACACATGGTAAAGTGAATCGAGGGTCAATGGACACCTAAAACTTGGCCGTTAAGTCATGACACAAATCGCACTGTAATGGAACGCACAGCATTAGGGTACATTCTGGTACGTGCGTACAAACTGGGTACGCCCAGTCAGGATATGCCCAATTAGGGTACATTCTGGTGCGGGTGTACAAACTGTGGGTGGGAGGTGTGTTTGGGGTACCATTCAAATGAATGGCAACGCAACACACCTCCCACCCCAGAATGCACGGTAGGTGCGATTGCGTGGTACAGTTTAACGCACTGTAATATTGTCAATGGGCCCTCAAAAATACAGACATACATACACAGACAGTGGGTAATTGTGGGCATAGCATTCTGTTTAGGCTTTTTTTCATATCTCTAAAGGGTGAACTCAATGGACATGTGTCTTTTTTCAACCTGACTAACTATGTAAGTACGTAACTATATAACTATGGATCCTAAGCTTGGGGTCTAGTGTGGGCTGCTGTGCTGTGACAGAGTTCCGTCCATATGTGCATTGCTTGTACAGCTCCCTTGCACACCCTGTAGAGGTGCCAGGAGCCAGAATGTAACATCACTCTGGTCCAGGCACCACTCCAGGGCACGTCAGGGAGCTCTAAGCAATGCACATATGGATGGAGCTCCCTCGCGGGCCATAATCCCAGCCGACCCCACCTAAAGTTGACACTCAGTGCTGGGCAGCATATTAGAATAGCTGCTTGGCGTGAGAACTGACAGTGCTGCGCTAGGGGAAGGCAGGGGAGCCTCTCACCTAGAAAAGTAAAAGGCATGTGGCGACCAACTGAAAACAGGGTCACAACCCACTTTTGGGTCACGACCCACCAGTTGAGAACCAAGGACTTAATGTACCTCTCATAAGGCTCAGGGACTTGTGTGATATTTTCTTTTCTGTTCATAATTTAAAAAAAAAGTTGTTTAGCTTTCTGGAAGAGCCACTGCTGGCAGATTAGTCTGCAAGGTATAATCTTCTACTGTAGGATTCTGTGTCTGATCACCAGCTGATGCATTCATCAGGTGCACATTCATCCCACTGTAAAAGGTGTTAATATGCCTGTGAAAGGCCAGCTAAATGCCATTGAATCTCAACTAGGCAACTGTCAGTCAAGGATTCACTGGGCAAATTTCCCAGTGAATATTTCATACATAGACCCCAAAGAAAAACAAAGGCAAAATCTGTGAATGGAATAATCTATTTTTCTTTCTATTTATTTAAAAACTATTACCGCAAGGGAGCATTCAGCTTCCCCATACAATGCTGTAAAGACAACACTCATACCCCAGACCTTGCCAGAAACTTCCAAAGCAAAAAACAGCCAGGTTCCTCACTGCTCTATCACAGGTTGTCAAGGAGTTTTGTTTTTTATACTGAAATGTTTTTTATACTGCTGCTGTTTTTTATAATTCTGTACAGAATTAGTCAATCACCCACTAGTCATGACAATCATTAAAATATATATATAGTTTTTCGTTTTACTTCCAAAAGTGTAGATAACATGGTGAATATGGATGAGGCTTAGGTTTGCTGCTACCAAGTGTTCAATGCCAACACTGCGTGTAAGAGGTTCCTGGTCCTGTATTATAACCATAATGCACTGTCTGGCCTTTACATTTAGGTCATCTGACTTCAAGATTCAAGGTGCAAAGCTGCCTTCTCTCTTCTCCCAGGTGCAGAGAAGAGTCTGTCTGAAACAGCTGGTAATACAGGTGAAACTCGAATAATTAGAATATCGTGCAAAAGTAATTGCAGTAAGTGCTGCAAAAGGGGCCCAAACCAAGTACTGAGTACATATGCATGCTTGTACTTTTCAGAGGTCCGATATTGTTCTATGTACAATCCTTGTTTTATTGATTGCATGTAATAATCTACTTTGTTGAGGTTGTGGATTTGGGTTCTTGGGGTTTTCATGAGCTGTAAGCCATAACCATAACAATTATGACAAATCACGGCTTGAATTATCTTGCTTTGCATGTAATGAGTCTATCTCATATATTAGTTTCACCTTTTAAGTTGCATTAGTGAAATAAATGAACTTTGCACGATATTCTAATTATTCGAGTTTCACCTGTATGCCCTCTCTTTCTATTTCTCCTTCTCCTCTGCTAATTCTGCCATGGCTCTGAACATTTTGAAAACGAAGAAATTAGAATTATTTGATCACATGATTAGTGACTTGCTGAAATTGGTTATGCACTAACTTTCCTCATTTCAGATTTGGAGAGGAATATAGCCCCATCACCATAAAGGGAACATCAGGCAGAGAACAGCAAGAGGCAGGGATGTTTTAGCAGCTGGAGCTTACTGCTATGTGGGCTCCAGTGAAGAAAAGATGGCAGACTATTTATGGTTTCCACCTATAGGAGGAAAGTTCTGAACAGCACACCTGTCAAAGAGTATTATGTCCAGGGGCAGGGACAGCTTGGAGAGGACTGGAGGGGGCATCTTTATCCAACTGGTGGCACTGCCTCATAGGTACAGGGTAGGCCACTGGGTAGGGTAGGCCACTGCTATCCCCAGAATTTGAACTCTGCTGTGTAGGCCTTTTTTCATGTATATTCTCTCATCAGCTTAATTTTGGTGTGTGCTATTGTCTCTTGAATAATACACTCTAATTTCTATTTTTTCAAAAACTGCCTTCGGCAGCTAAGTGAATAACCTGATAAGTTTTCTTGCAAGATTAAACCTACCCTATAATTTTATATCCCTTTAAAAACACTGCTCTGGCCTCATTTTGAATATGAAGTTCTATTTTGCTCACCAAATTCACAGAAGAGATATTCTTGAACTACAAATAGTTCAGAAAAGTGCAACAAAATTATTAAAGGAGTTGGAGGATCTCAGTGATGAGAAATGATTACAAAGATTACATGGAAGGAGGTGTAATCTGAAAGAAGAACTCCAGGCACATTTTGTTAACCCTTACAGTAACCCTACACAGGGCCGTCTTTAATATTGATTGGACCCCGGCAAACATTTTCTTGGGCCCCCCACCACGCCCCCATGCAATATTGCCCGCTATATGCTGACAGAGCAGAGCTACTCTGCAGCTGGGATGGATCCAAAAAATATTGTCCAGCCTTTGCAGCCTGCAAAACCCCCCACAGATCCTGCAAAGCCCCCATGAGATCCAGCAGACTGCGGGGTCTCTGCAGGATCTGTGGGGCTGTGCCAGATCTCAGGGGGGCTGTGCATGATCTGTGGGTGGCTTTGGAGCCTGCAAAACCCATCACAGATCCTGAAAAGCCCACCACAGATCCTGCACAGTCCTCCTGAGATCTGGCAGACTGCAGGGTCTCAGCAGGATCTGTGGGGGGCTTTGCCAGATCTCAATGGGGATGTGCAGGATCTGTGGTGGGCTTTGCAGCCTGCAAACCCCCCTACAGATACTGCAAAGCCCACCACAGATCCTGCACAGCGCCCCTGAGATCCGGCAGACTGCAAGGCGGCTCTTACCCAGAGGAAGTGGGTAAAATTTAGTGGGGGATTGCCCCGGCCAGAGATAATCTTTAACAACATTTGAGAACATAGCGAAAACAAACAGAGAACATATTGTTTAAACTCCATATTGTTAAAACTGGTTAAAACTCACCTCGTCCCAAGGTGAGAACTGAAATCAGGACCCCAAAAACACAAGTAATATAATTAATTCAAAGTTAGGTGACCTGGATCTGTGCAGTGGATGCCACACCCCTAAAGGGCAATTATTTAGAAAAAAAGAAGGAAAGCTGGGGTTTTGTAGGCATCTAAATGACAACCTTCAGACCAATGAATTTATAAAAATATATTATTTATTTGAATTTTATTAATAAAATGATTGAATTGATTTTGTAAAAAATGACAACATGATTGTATATCTCCCTGAAAAGCTCACTCCATTTCTGATCTGTCCTTCCTATATATGTGAATAACATGATTGATATCTGTCATATTTCATGCGCAAATATGGATACACTTAGACTTTGATTTTCAGTTTTACAACCAGTTTAGCCATATTTTGTCTACTGCAGCAAAAAAAAAATAAACACGTTCCTACCAAGAAATCATAAAAACCAAGCAAACAAAAAACTAGCCCAATATCATAAAATTATATTCAGTAATTCATAATGGATATACAGTTTAATTACATTTTCAATATGTACGACAGATTATGTATGTCTCTAATGGCAATGAAGCGAACAGTAAGAAAATGCATTTGTTTTTGTAATCCAGGAGCCCATTTCTTAAATACATTTCTTTACTTTGGGTACTGACAGTACTTTATCAGAATTGTCAGGAAAGAATAATTTGGACTTGTACTTCAGTAGAACAATCTTCTAATAGTGAATATATCACAAAACAAGTAATGTGACCTTCAAAAGAACCTGCATGTTGATAGTAGCTTCCAGGTACATCTACGTACATTCTTTTCTAATGTTGCACAACTTCTGCAGGTTTCCCAATGAAGAAAGACTTGGGGCTAAACAAATTGAGGAATGTTTTTCTCTTGTTAACTTCCTTAACAAACAATAAAGAAGCCCCTCACCTCTCACAACCACTCCTAACATTACAAGGAAAGAGATGCAAGTAGAATTTTTAACCCTTAAGACGCCAAGAAACCCTAATCCAAGTAAAATGTAAACTCCAAGAAGCATATATACACTCAGTGGTGTAAAGATTATTATGACCACCCTATCAGTACTTTGTTGGGCCGCCTCGTTACTCCACGAGATGCTGAAAGGTGATGCGAGGAATCTAACACTGCACTGTTGCTCTTCTGTTGTCGCTTACCAGTCTTGCCACTCTCCATTCTGCCCTAACATTGACTAGTCGCTGACGGCCACAATTCGCACATTCAGACCCAGATTTTCGGCTGACAGTCCAGTCTTTAAACACTTTTAAGAACAGCTGCTCTTGAACATTTAACGAATTCTGCTGTTTTGCTGACACGCGCTCCATGGCTCCGAGCGCCAACAATCATCCCACATTCAAAGGCTGTTAAATCGCATTGTTTACCCATATCTTCAGAAAAAAATCACTTCTACTGTCGTGGTAAACAACCTGCTTCCCTATTTATAATGGTCTGGCCCTCTAGCAACTTCAGCGCGAAATTGTAGCTAATTATAGCTAATTTGCTTACAACATCAGGCAGTCATAATAATCTGGCCACTCAGTGTATATATTTTTTTTAGCTTTCGCTATATAAATGGGAACATGTGGTAAATATAAAATAGGTGTTATCCCAATTTGGATAGAAAAAGTGGAAATACAGTTGAATTTCTTCCCCTTGAGAAGGTGATAAAAATGAAACTAAACTTAATTCAAGTACCTTACCTATAAACAAAAATGTACCTCATTTGTGCATCACGGGGCTCTAGATCCTCAAATATTATTTTAATTCGTACTGACACTTTCATTCCTGCTGGAGGGTGGATATGTTTGTTCACCATTGTTCCCATGTGTGTTGTAAAAAAAAAAAGTAGCCACCACTCCGAACTCACTCCCATGATGGACTTCGATCTCACATTTAGTTTACTAACTTACATTAAGATTGTAGTCTATCGGGGGAGTGAGCTTCGAGCGGTGGCTACTTTACAACATACACAGGGACCATGGGGAACAAAAGTAGCCACCCTCCAGAAGGAAGGACAGTGTCGGCACCAGCTCAGAGGTAATTTCAGGATCTACAGCTGAGTGATGCACACATTTTTGTTAATTAATGCATTTTTAAGATTTAACTCCTGAGTTTAGTGTCATTTTAAGGGGGAGGGGATATGATCATGTGTATAAGTATATAGATGGTCCATATAGTGGAAACGTATTCACTTTAAAGTGTAACTCCCCTGCAATTGATCAAGGTACGTTGAAAGGATTTTAGCAAACTTTGTTTCAGATTCCTACCATTTGTTCTGAAGGAAAAGATGTTTGTTTTTGTCCTTTACACATCGATTCCTGAATGGGAGGCTCTGGCTTATTATAACCAATGGTGTACAAAATGACTCCAGGTTGCCATATTGCATTGAATTTTTGAACAGTTTTGGAAAATTACTGCAGCTTTAGATAGAAATGACAAAGTCATTTTTGATAACACTAAAATACAAAATGGATTGTGTAGCAATGTTATTTGTTATATATTTTAAATGAAAGTGGAATTTTTCTTTAAGGTCAGTTACATAGTTTGCAAGGTTAGAAAAAAAACACAGGTCAGTTTATTTCAATCTATTTATGTATTTGTATATTTTCCTGTGTGTGTGTGTGTGTGTGTGTGTGTGTGTGTGTGTGTGTGTGTGTGCGCGCGCTGTTTCTCTCCCACATATGTTGGGGGGGC
>NW_017306672.1:990122-1012693 GCF_000935625.1 Nanorana parkeri | reverse complement strand
TGTGTGTGTGTGTGTGTGTGTGTGTGTGTGTGTGTGTGTGTGTGTGTGCGCGCGCGCATTGCTTCTCGTCCAAATGCATGTAGTGGACACGTGTCTTCTTCAGAGTCCAGTTTATTCTCAATACTACAGTCCCTATTGATAGATTTGTATACCACAATCATATCTCCTCTTAAGCACCTCTAGTCTGAAGAGAACAAGTTCAATTTCTGTAGTTGTTCTTGTAACTTAGCTTCCCTTCCCCCCTCATTCATTTTGTTGCCCTTCTCTAAAGCTCTCTAGTTCAAGGACATCCTTCACAAGGATTGGTAATCAAAATGTACCTGCATACTCAATGAGACTGGATCAGTGTTTTGTATAGTGGTAGAATGAGTTTTATCACTTGAGAAAATACTTTTTTTTACTGCATGATAGTATCCTGCTTGCTTTGCTAGCTGCAGCTTGGCATTGCATGCTATTGCTGAGTCTGTGGTCCACCAGGACTCCCAGTTCTTTCTCCATGACTGATTTTCCCACAGGAGCACTTGCTAATTGATATCTTGCATATTATACCATCCTCAATATCACTTATAAATTAGATAAACAGAATATGTCCCAGGACCATAGACCATGCAGAAAATGAGCCATCTGTCACTACCCTCTAGATCTGTTCTTGAAACCAGTTTTCTATGCATGCATACATACATACATACATACATACATACATACATTTTCCTCAATGCCAAAAGACCTGAAATTGTAAAATGTAAGCATTTGTGGGGTACTGTATTGAAGCTTTAGCAAAATTGAGATAAACTATTTCCAATGACCTTTCTATACCTAAATCATTGCTCACTTCCTCAAAGAATGTTAATGAGATGGTCTGACAAGAAAGGGTCATCCATCAGGTTGTTACTTATGATATAATTTTTGAAGGCAAATTCTTGAATATAGTCCGGTACTATTCCTTCCAATACCTTGCATACTACTGATTTTAGTCTGGCTGCTCTGTAGTTACCTGGTAACATCTCAATCCCTTTTTAAATAGCAGTATCACATTTGCTTTTTGCCAATTGTTCAATAACATTCCAGTCAGTAAGGTGGCCTTAAAAATTAGGAACAATGGTCTGGCTTTCACTTGGTTTACTCAAAGAAGACTTGATGAGGTAAGCCACCTGGTCCTGGAGATTTGTTGGCATTATCAGTATCACTACTATGTTTGTTAAACCCATCTATTTTGTCTGTATAAACTGAAGAGAAGAATGTATTTATACATCTGCTTTCTCCCTGTCATTTGAAACCAACATCCCCTGTTCATCCCTTACGTGTTCTTCCGTTACCTTTTACTACTGATATTTTTTAATAATTTCTTTTTTTTTTACTTTCTGCAGCAACCTGTTTTTCATAATCTATCTTATCTGCCCTAATTGCACATTTGTAGTTTTTTTGTTGCAGTCCTTGTAGTAAAGAAAATACCAATGAGTACCCTTCCATCTTATATTTTTTAAAGGCCATTTTTTAATGTCTACCATAGAATTTTGCCACCCGTGATTCATTTTATATTTGACACCTAATGGAATGCACTGGCGAGTGCCATTGTTTAGTATGCCTTAAAACACTCCTACTTCCATATTCTTAGCTGAGAAAATGTGTTCCCAATTAGTACACAGTAAAGAACAAATCTTATTAAAGATAGACATTTAAAAAAATTGTGTGTTGTTGTCACACCAATGCCTCACTTTCTTTCTATTTTACTGCAAACATTATTGTTCTATGATCTTTCTTACTCAAGAAGTGACAAGCCTTCACTGTGTGCACGGTTCCATTTGCCCAATCAATATTGGGATATTCAAAGTTTCCCTTAATAATAAGGTACCTTGCTTCCCCACCATTTATGTCAATGAGAGGAGTTGAATCTCCTCTCCCTCCCTAATATAAGGGGGCATAACACATATGCCTAGCAATAATTTACCTTTTTTTTCTCATTCATTTGTATCTCCAGCCATATGGACTCAACACCATCACAAGCCTCATTAGTGATGTAATCTCTCATGTTTGCTTTTAGATTGTTCTTGACATACAAGCATACTCCTCCCCCTTTGCTGCCTACCCTGTCTCTCTAAAACACAGTGTAGCCCTGGAGATTCACAGCCTAGTCATGTGACATCTGGCATTTGTAAACATACCTTTCAATTTTGTATTAGTATTTGATATTTTACTATTGCTGTAATATACTTACCCATTCTTGGCCACGCTCCAAGCACGGAGTACAGTGCTGCCCACTTCAGTGACATAATGCTGCTCCTCCCCGGCTGTCAGGTAAAATCCGGGAAGTTTGAAATGCTCGGCGTCCCAGTAAAGAAATGAAACCGAGCATTTCCCGCGCTCCACTTTACTGCAGATCCGGACCTCTGCTGATCAGAGGATCTATCTCCTTCAGCTGTACCTTCCTCAAAACCAGTTCCTGTGAGTCTCCTCCACTCTCCTCTGGGGAGCACTCCCTCATTTCATTCGTCCATCCATCCATACACTTGCATCCCCTCGTGAGAGCACAGACAACGGCTTACCTGTTTCTGGACATGGACTGAATATTCCTTGAAGCACCAGTCACCCCACCATTCCTCATTGATTAATTACACTGACACTCCTCCACTGAATTCTTAAGACTTGCTGAGAAACTCAGTCCACCTTAACCATCAAGTGCATTGTATAAGCAGTCTCTGAACTGTCAACCCTTCTAACCGCAAGTATATATTCTGTTAATTATACCAAACACTTAGAGCCTACATGTGTTATCTGTGGAAACTACCTAATTAAAGGGGTAAGCACTTATTCCTGCTACCACAAGAAGACTTGTAGTTCAAAACCGAATCTGGGACAGCATTGCTTTCTGTTTATACATTTTCTATGTTTTCAAGTTCAGCTGTATGAATTAATACAGATAAAGAGACTCTATTAAATACCGTTTGTCTGGGCTGAATCACCAGTAAACATCACTTGACTATTGAGTGCAGATCCAATCCGCAGTTGTGATTCATTGAGAATAATATTGTAAGTTAAACACTATTTGAATACTTTGTGTGCTGTACAATTTCTCACTCTTGGCTTACAGTTAGCATCAGACTTCCTGCAATGGTATTTGGATAATGTCGTTTTACTGCTAACTGTTTGCATCCCCTTTCCTCGCCTTTATAGCACCTTTATCCTCTGTGCCCTATTTGATCCTTTCTCCCTACATGGTTTATTCTTTTCAGAGCCTCCCCCCACATTCTAGTTTAGTTAGAAAACTGTGCTTTACTTCTTTGAATTGAAGAAGGGGAGGGTGGGGGTACATTGTCTTGTTTGCCCCTCTTGTGTCCCTCAAATCCTTATTAGGAATAATATGTGTCAGCATATTTTTGTTAATAGGGACTTTTTATAGTTTGTGGTGCTCATAGTAGTTTCTTGTTTCTGTCAATTGAGTTGGAAATGCTGATGCATAATTTCAGAGAAAAAAAACTAAGTGCAAAAATGTATACATGCACCCCCTCTCCGAATAGTAAAAAGAAAAGTTAGGCATAGATCAATTAGGCCTGTTATCGCTGATGCCAACTTTTTTGCCATGATCAGTTTTTAGAGACATGTGTCTAAAGGTGCCCATACACTGCACGATTATCGTACGATAATCGTATGCGATCGGTTTTTCGTACGATAATCGAGCAGTGTGAACGGAGACGTGCGACCGTTTCTACTGTACGATCGCACGTCTTCTGTCGAACCAGCATGTTTGAAAACCAGCCAGGAATCCTACGATTCTCGGCTGGTTAGAACGGTGCTCGGAAGACAAATGCCGAACGGGCCGGTGTGCGCACGCGCACACTGCCCGTTCAGCATTGCGGTCATCGGAAGCCCGCCCCTCAGGGGGGCGGGCTTGCAATGATCGAGAGTGCGATCTGCCTGTCCAAGATAGGCAGATCGTACATTTTTTAAATCCCTGTACAACCATCGCAAGACTAAGGTGTAAGAGTCTGATAGAAATTGTCTATCATATAAACTTTTTCGAGTGGCAGAACAGGTTTTTTTAGCAGGGAGAGCAGCCCCAAATGCAGACACAGGCACATCAAGCTGTGTTTTTAAAAACATTAAAGCTTTAGCTCATATACAGGTGTGTAAAAATTGGCTACTGGCAGGACAGTTTTCTATTAGCGAGAAAGGGGAAAACCTCAACAAACCTCTTGACATTTTTATCTATCAACCAAAGCAGTACTGCTTAATGAAAACACATGTAATTTGCAAAATGACCCCCAAAAAAGCATTTTTAACTAATAATAGTGGATTGGGGTACTGGTGCTCCCTGCAAAAAACAAACACAATCTGCATTGTTACTGAGGCTGGCCATAAAAATTGTGCTGTTACATAGTTAGTCAGGCTGAAAAAAGACACATGCCCATCAAGTTCAACCTAAACTGTTCATCATGTATAGCTTTAACCCCTGTGTGATGGGAGACGTAAAGTGCCCAAATGACTCGTCACGTACACTGTACGGGACAAGTTATTTGCTGCTTTACAAGGCTGGTAACCGTTGAGAATCAGCGGTTACCATTCATTAATGGATGCCTCAGTATAAAGGCATCCATTAATGAAAGAGTTAACCTTTTTCAGACACCCGATGCCCTTCAGGAATCGGGTGTCTGAGAGTGAAAGCAGAGCCGCATTTGCAGCTCTTGCCGGCACTCTGACAGCTGGTATAGATCGGGAATCCCGATCGTATACCTGCTTTTTTTTTTTTTTTACTTTCAAGAATAGAAACATAATGTTTTTATTCCTGAAAGAATGTTTCAGTTTTCTGATTGTTGTTGTAACGATCAAAAACCTGTAGTGACAGCTGAGCCTGAAATGCTGCAGTATCAGTGTCACTAAGGTTATTATTGGCTGTTCTAAAGTTTGAAGCAGCCTAATAATAACCAAAAATGTATTGATTAATTTATCAAGCAGTAATAGTGAGATTAATTCACAATGACTGCTTGATATAATTAAATACATTTTAAAAAAGTGTAAAAAATAGTAAAAAGTATTAAAAAAAGTTACAACTAAAAATAAATGTAACAAATTAAAATGATACATTTAAATATATTTCTATACTATCATTTATATAATTTAAATAATCATTTTTATATTTATATAAAAAATAACCCCTTACAAAAAAATTGATTTGTTTTTCACCTTAAGGGGTTAATATTTTTTTAACCCCCTCATGACAGCGATGTTCAAAGTATGTCGCTGTCACTTAGTGACGGTGACATTGTATGCCAGGTGACCACTTTTAGCTTTAGCTTTTAGAGAAAAAAAGATTAAAATGTTACTTTTTAGTTTTTGGGCGAGTAGTACAGAAAAATTTCTAAAATGCCAAATAAAAGGACAAATAAATGAATGTATATATTGTAATCCTTTTAGCTGTGCTGTTTTTGTACAAAATACTACAAATCAAAACTGGGGAAAAAGTATTTTCTTTATGTTTTTTCCTCCTTTTTTACATTTTATTTGTCCTAAGTGAGGCGTTAGGGCTATATATTTATATCACATATGTGTACCTATCTGTCCTCTAAAAAACAATATATAATTTGTGTGGGTGCACTTTGTAAGAAAGTATATTACTGACGTGGAAGAATCACTCAGCAAAAATGTAACAAGTGCATCAGTCATTTACAAACAAAAACTGAAAACAAGCTCAGTCATGAAGGGGTTAAGGAACCCTTAAACCTGTAATTTACAGGATTTGTTTGTATTCCATATAACCTCAACACCATATATAAGAACGCTTCCCCTATTGTATGGGTTTTGTTTTTTTTTTACATTCCCCAATGTAGTGTCTGGCTTTGAATGCCTTTTTATGACAATAGCTTACCTGTTAGTTCTACAAATTACCAGAATTGACTATTAAGATTTGCCTACCATGGATGTCAAACCAAATGTCCAAATGTTTGGATACACCAAACATTGTTGGGATTCTTCTCACTCCGGGTGAATTTAATTTTGTAGGATATGTTCATCACTATTTATGATACAAGCTATTTGGCTGTTAGGCTGACTTTTATACTTTCTGAGTTACTGACCCGGAACTAGTATGCAGATTAGAAATGTCAGAGAAAAGTCAGAAATCCTTATTCACATACTTGACTTAAATAATTAAAGTTCAACTCTTACTTTCACCCCCATTGATCTTCTTTCCCATCTTGAGATCTCTTTGGCAGTAGTTTGTTAATTTTATGTTTTTACTTATCCAAAAGTCTTCAGGCCATTTATATGACAGTCATAGTCCTCTTACTATTTGCATCATCTCTCGTGGGTTTGGTTTTTGCCGGCACTCTGACAGCTGGTATAGATCGGGAATCCCAAATCGTATACACAACTGAAAGCTGTGCTTAGTGCCGTGTGCATGCCTGGCCCCATGGCAGCAACCCCTTAAGGAGAGGGTATCATGCACTGTACTCATAGTATGTCCTTAGTCTTCCTTTGTAAAAAAAAAACTGAGGGTCATTCAACCTGAAAGACTGAGGACATCTAGTGGCAAAAAGGAAACACTACAGAGAAGAGCACCAGAGAAGAGATGAGTATTACAATCCACACTTTCCTATCATTTAAAACACCTGGGACATCTATAAAAAAATAGTCCCGAGTTGGACTTTAAAGAAAGAAGAGGGGCAGGCAACTAGCATCTTTAGAGGAATATTTCACTAAAGACAGACAGTCTCCATGATTCAGCTTTTCAGGATTCCTTTGATGGAAAAGCCAACTAGTTTATTTGGACACATATTTGTTCTGTACATTTGCTTTTTTTTTTTTCTCTGTCCCATATTTCTAGCTCAAGATGGACCTTTCTTAAGTTACAATTTAAAGAAAAAAAATTCAAGAGCCAGCAATCTAAAATGAGCTTAAGGTCTAACACAGGCTGAGGTTTATGTAAGCTGATTCATATCACTTTTTTTCTTAACAGAAATAAATTACTAAAGATAAATATCCTTTTCAGTGAATTTCAGTATCAGCATTAATATGTTCTCCCACATCATTAAACATCAAAATCCTTTGGCTCCCAGCGCTTCTCCTCAGCAGCAATTTACCAGGCTCCCATTCACAAGTTCACTTTTTCACAGCAAAGAAGGGAATTTATAGAGGAGATAAACTCAATCCCAGCCAGCTGTACAAGGCCCATTCACTGAGTCCAAAACTGCTGATCACAAATCCATAAGCGGATTGAAGATTCATCAGTTAAAGCACCACAGCATGTTGAGAAAAAGAGCTGATAATTCATTAATTAAAATAAGGGCATAGAATGAGATATACACACTCCAAAGTGTACATGTGCAGTATTCAAGCAGTTTCTGAATTTAAATTCAGAAAGAAACCCAGTCTAATGATTGCATTTATAATAACACTAGAGATACTGTAATATACATTACTGTGATAGACCGGTAGTGATTCCAGACTTGCAAACTAAATCCTGCTGAAGAATAGGGTGATCAGTGGCGTAATAGAATGGGGTGATAAAATCTCATATTTATGTCATATTAGAGGTTTTCACCAAATGGTATATTTTATACATGTAACCTATTCCTTTTATATTTTTACTTGGGCATAAAAAAATATTTTTTACATTTTGATAGGTGCTGGAAGATTTAACCCATGTTATAAAATGGGTCTTTGTTTTTGACTGTGCTCCTGTTGGTGAGATTTGTATAACTTTCTATCCTCACATGAAGCAATGGAAAATCTCCCCAATAGGTACATACAGGTGAAACTCGAATAATTAGAATATCGTGCAAAAGTAATTGCAGTAAGTGCTGCAAAAGGGCCCAAACCAAGTACTGAGTACATATGCATGCTTGTACTTTTATGTACAATCCTTGTTTTATTGATTGCATGTAATAATCTACTTTTTTGAGGTTGTGGATTTGGGGTTCTTGGGGTTTTCATGAGCTGTAAGCCATAATCATCACAATTATGACAAATCACGGCTTGAATTATCTTGCTTTGCATGTAATGAGTCTATCTCATATATTAGTTCCACCTTTTAAGTTGCATTAGTGAAATAAATGAACTTTGCACGATATTCTAATTATTCGAGTTTCACCTGTACACACAAACAAAACAAAAAAACCTGACAGATGCTCTAATTCTTTCCTGCTCTATCCAAAAGAAATAAACAAGTTTTGGCTGGAGTTGGTCCTTAAATCACCTAAGTGTTTTTACATTATTCAGGGAATCCAGCAATCCGGCCCAGCTATGTATATAGCCAAGATAGGCCATTGCATAGGGTGGCAGGGCTGCTGAAGGGGCATACAACCACCACACATCATGCTGATGACAGATCAAGTTGTCTGGTTCCTCATTGATACTTTCTCTACATGACTGGTACATTTTCCATAGTGGAATAGTTACTTTGTAATGTACCCACCCTGTGCCTGAACACCTAAAACCCCTATACACTCTGTGCCTGTATACCTATTACAACAATTTTCTCTTATCTACCATTCATTAGTTTTAGTTGTATTATTGCACAGTGAGTAGACTGTCTTTCTCAGCCTCTCATTTACCAGCTTTGGGCTGCATTGTCTTTCATGATGTATGAAACTGGCAAGTCAACTGTGGTAGGAAAGGGGGCAGCTAAAGACTACTGTTGCCTTCCAGGTCTGAGATCTTTATTCAAGAGTTCTTAGGTCTGCACACCTCTCAAAGACATCACAAGTGTCCTTGTCCTTTTTTAAATATAATTTAAAATTAAAAAATAAAAGGCAGAAAGAAAGGGGACACCCTAAGGTGAATTTGAACTTTCAAACTTAGAAGGTGATGTCACTGCTGGAGTCTGAAAGAAATGTTATGACTCCTCCCTTTTTTTTGGAATTACCTGGTTACCATATGTGCTCTTTGCCCACCAAGAAACCCTAGTACTGGAGATTGCATGATGATCACCCATGATAAAGGATTGATGCCAGTTAGGTAACTAAATTGGTGATTTTATTATTTTTATTAAAAAAAGAGAAACATTCTAGTAATATAATCCTCTTGTAGTACAATTCAGCAATCATTAGAATAGCTTTACTGATTAAAAATGGTATAGCAATGCAGCATTGGCACATCAGCTTTTATTTGTTATATATTTTCAAATTAAAAAAAATCTCCCTTTGACTATTTTTAGAGTAGTTTTAGCTACTCTTGGCTGCAGCTTTGGCTACTTTTAGCTTGTTGAAGAATTGAAGAAGATATACACCTGGAAACACTGTCTAGAAGCCACTGGAATAGAACAATGCATTGTAAGTTGGAGTATTTATCTTTTATGCACATGATATCAGTATAAGAGAAATTGTAGCTAATGAATCATAATATATATCTATAGAAAATGTAAAGTCCATTTCCACCTTTGTAAATTATTTGCATTTATTGTGGCAATGTAGAGGTACAGTGATGAAATATACATGTGATGATGTGAAGCCTAAAATTTCAAAATTTTCTCCACAGGAAACTCAGTCAGACACCAGAGGGTCAGACTGTAATGGGCTGTCCCCCTCCCTGGCACCCATTGTAACATGATCCATAAACACCAGCTTTACCTTTGCACACAATACAATGTCTGGAGGGGGGGTAAACACACACACCATGGGGGAGATAATACACATTTATTTCACAGCAGAGAGGCAGACATTTGCATGCATATATGAAGAGAGAAGCTAACAAAAAATGTTACTCTATGTGCTCATATACATCAACTGCATATGCCTGCTCCATGTACACTTTGTGTACATTGCTGGCATATGTTTTTTAAAAACACCTCTGCAAAGGCGGAAATGGGCTTTAAGGAGATAGGAACCAACTGTAATGTAATTTTATTTTTTAGCTAAAGAAGTGTTGTTTTTATTGAGAACAATTCTGATTATTAGAACCACTTCAGACAATTACACTTATATCAAGTAACTATAAAAGATAAAGTCCTTACTGAATAATTAAAAATAATTCTTAAAGATTTTTCTGGTCCGAAGCTTCCAATAAGCAAATAAAATCTTTTTCTGCTTTTCCATTTTAAACCTGAGAAACTATTTTAAATGTTCTCTTGGTATGTTTTGTCACTTTTCTTGATAGATAAATATATTTTAATAGAAATGAGAAGAAGAATTTGCATGTTCTGACTTCCATCTGACATCAGCTGAAAGATTTTGACAAAAAGCTTTACGCTTGAAGTTTTTTAATAACATAATGTATTGCCTGGTGTTTAATCCTAAAATTGCTGTAGTGACATTGAGGCTTTCATGCTCACTGTTTTTATTTTACAGTTGAGCTCTCTTTAGGTTTGCTTGTAGGGTGAGATTAAATAGGCAGTCAAACTACAAAACATGTTCCTTCAAATATATGATAGCTAAAAAAAAATTATTTGAGAGAGCAAGATCCATATGATGTGCCACGTGATAACAATGCTCAGACACTGGCCTTTGTTGAAAGGAGTTATAACGGCTTAAAGCTAAACTTCAGCTATAACATATTATTGCAGTTACATTGGTCCAGCTTGGCCCAATGTAAGTATGCATATGTCATACCTGAGCAGCCCATGGGGATACTATAAAGCAATGATGTATTCAGAGCTACTACAGTGCTCCTAACTGCAATAAGTTGACAACCCTACACCCAGTGCAATGAAATCCAAAGCAGTGTTGTCAGCCCCACCTGAGTTTTCCCCTGCTGGACTACAGAACACCCGTCTATCTTTCTCCTTGACTCTGTAACATGGGAGGGAGTGTTCTGTAGTTCACAAGTCAAAATAAAACTGCTTAGGATTTAATTTTGGACCATAGTGTTAGGAGAACACTGGATTATCTGGATTTATTCTGTATTATGTGTTCCAGGTCATTCTGCAATCGCTAAAGATTACCCCTGCTTTGGCGAATTGGTAAGGGTGTTCTTTATAATAGACCTTATTACACTATAAATGATGATGAGATTTACTTAATTTCAAAACTGGGAGCCATTGGGAGGAGATGCAGGGAGCTTCACTCTTCAAAGTGTAACTTTGTCTGGTAAATAAATATTTACAAGCAGGAAGCTTATTTTTTAATAAAACCTTTTTACTTCCCTGTTCACAAGAATCTTCACAATGTACACTGAACTGCATGTGCACAGTTCAGTGCACAATTCTAATATCTGCTGGGAGCTGGTATGAATTAACCCTGTGCGTGTGTGTGGGGGTTAGGACAACTTGGGCTAGCCAATTCAGATGGCTGAAGATGCTGAACCTGGATGAACAGTGGGGGAAGATGATGGCACTGAAGAGGGAGCTCTCAGATGTAACAGTGATGGAGTAGATGTGAGTATTATTTAACTGTGGAGTGTTGTTTTGGGTTTTTTTACATTGGGGAATGACTTGTTGGTGGCTGGGAAAGAATTAAGAAAACCTACATATTATATTTGAGGGGTAGCGTTTATTACATTTTTAAAAAGACTTGTGCAGTATTAATTTAAGTGTTTATTGTTGTCCCTTTATATCACCACAATAAATAATTGATGATGGAATACTTCACTCTGTCAGGTTCTGGGACTGAACATCCTAAAGTTTGACTGGAGCCAAAACTTTTTCTTAGTTTTGGATAGAGTGGAGAGGGATTATTGCTGTACAAAAAGATGACTCGGTACTGATCTGAAAGGAAATCAAACCAAAGTAGTTATAACGGGTCGGAGTAGTGGCTGCTTTGGTCTGATTTCCTTTTAGATCAGTACCGAGTCTTCTTTTTGTATTGTATGTTTAGTTAGGGGTTGTTGAGTATTGCCACTTGAAAAAACCTAATTTAAGAGGAAAGGGTTAATTGATATGGATTCTAGGTTTCTGGATACGTCTAACCCCTTTTTTCTCTGTTTAGAGATTATTGCTGTCTATATCTCCGTTAGGGAGATTCATTCTCACTATTTGTTCTGGTGACTGTTATCAATGACAGTGAAAGAAAATCCCAAATTTTGGGTTGTCACCAGAACAGGAATAGATGGAAAATCATCCAATGGCGGCACTCATTTTGGTGACTCTGCTGACCAGGGATATCTCTCTCTTGGGAGGGATTTCCTCTAAGTTCTGTTGTGGTTATCAGACAGGAAGTAAAGGAAAATCTTCCCAATGGGGCACAGATGGCAAAAATGCTGACAGGGGTTATAGCTCTCCCTTCCAGAGGAAGGATCACCCCTATAAAGCATGGTTCAATTTACTCCAACAGGGGAAAAAAAGTCCTTCTTGACCCCATAAGGCAATCAGATATTCCCTGGATCAACAATCTCTGATGCTTAATATACCTATAAGAACTCAATATCTGTGCACTTAAAAATACATCCAGATTTGTTTTAAAACAATTAACTGAGCTAGCTAGAACTAGTTCCTGGGGGAGTATTTACCACATTTTCACAGCTCTAACTGAAGAATCCTTTCTGTATGGAAAGGTTAAACCTCTTTTCATCCAGATGCAAAGAGTGCCCCCTTGTCCTTTGCAGTGACCTTAAAGTGAATAATTTGACACCATGCTCACTATATGGACCATTTATGTATTTATACATGGTGATCATGTCCCCCTATTAATTGCCTCTTCTCCAGAGAAAACAAAATTCAGGTCAGCTAATCTTTCCTCATAGCTGAGCTCCTCCATGCCTCTTATGAGTTTAGTTGCCCTTTGCTGCACTTTCTCCAGTTCCACAACATCCTTTTTGTGAACTAGTGCCCAAAACTGAACTGCATATTCCAGGTCAGGTCTTACTAATGCTTTGTACAGGGGAAGGATTATGTCTCTATCGCTGGAGTCTAGGGGGTGATTTACTAACCTAAACACACACACACACCAGGTGTGTGTGATTTTCACACAGCAAAACGTATTTATCAACCAAAAAGTCTCTAAAAGCATATTTCCACTAATGCCATATATGGAAAAATCATGCACATGATGCATATATAATGCTGCTTCACAGTTTAGACAAAAATGGTTAGCTCATGCATTTACATTCCTTGCATTCATCAACGCAAGCAACATAACATAGAGCTAATTTACACCACATTACCTTGCAATTCATTGCAGGTCTTTGCACAACACACCTGCTGGGTGTGTGCACACTACAAAGGTGTTTCGATTCCTCCCATAGATCATGCTGGGAGGGAACACACTACAGAGGTGTATACACGTTCGTGGTGTGTTTAAAAGGTTAGTAATTCAACCCCTATACCTCTTCTAATACAAGAAAGTATTTTGCTTGCTTTAGAAACTTTCTCCATCATTGACTCCCCAAAAACATACTCCCCCTAGAGTGTATGGCGCATGCATGTTTTTAGTCCCCAAGTGCATAACTTTACATTTATTAACATTAAACCTCATTTGCTAAATAGATGCACAATCACACATTGCATTCAGATCTGCTTGTAAGTTGAAGACATCCTGTAAGGACTGTATTCCACTACATAACTTGGTGTCATCTGCAAACACAGAAATAGTACTTTCAATCCCCAATTTTATGTAATTTATAAATAGGTTAAACAGTAAGGGGCCCAACACTGAACCTTGGGGGACACCACAAACAACCTCAGACCATCCAGAGTATGAATCATTGATCACCACTCCCTGATATATAGTCTAATACTGTATATTTTAGTTGCTCCTCAGCCCAGTCCTCCTTTGAGATGGATGATATATTTCTGTTTTGAAAAAAACAAAACGGTTTTTGGAGGTGGCCTAGGTTTGGAAAACCAGTGAATTAACTTCCATTTCTGAATATCTGTTATGTGGAAATAAGCCATGTTCATGTGGATCACTTGTCTCATCTTTAGCATGAAGCTGTTCTTCTGTAGTGCAATTATTGTTTATTTTGCTATGTCTCAAACATATTTGTTAATAAATGTGCAGGCAGCATATTATTACAGTATATATTTCACTCCCAGCATGCTGTGATCTCTAAGGGTGTTATGTTTGGCAGCAATAGTACTTTTTTAGTGCTACATTAAACACTTCAGCAGTTCTGTCCAACACCCCATCTGTAAAAGTTCCCAGGGTTTCCTTAATTAAGATATATTACTTCTATAAAAGAAATATTGTCTTAAAATTCTGTCCTAACCAAAAAGCATTGCAAGCAACGTAGTTATGTAATAGGAGCGTTCCGATTATTGACAGATACCTTCATTACTTTCTTCATGCACCAACAGACCTATTGTAATCCATTATTAATCCATAAAGACATGACCTTGAACAGTTTAAACAAAATATATATGCCTAATATGTTTGTTATTTATACATGTGAAATCCAATTAGGTAAAACTGTTTTTTATGCAAAATTAGCAAATTTGCCTTTACAGAAACGTCAAGGTTTATTTAGATAGACTGAAATATGGTTCTCCATATTTTAGTCCTTCTGCCGACCAATGTTGTGATCCACTGCATTTTTGCCAAACACTCTGACATCATCAAGTCAATGTAGGAACAGCAGTCCTGCATTATAAGTGAGAATGCTAAGAGGCCCTTCCACATCCCAGAGCATAGACAGAAATGGAGCAGTTTAACTCTCACACATCTACTCTCACCAATGGTACCTCAACACCAGTTAAGGCTTTTCCCTAAGCCTTAAATCCAAACGTCCATAAAGAACCAGCACTGGTAACGGGATCAGTCTAATAAGATCAATTTATTCCCAAAAAGGCATATAAACAGTTAATAACAAACTTCTGTTGCATATTGGCCCCACAACTGAGCCTTATCCACATCCCTGAGCACCTGAGGAAAGAGGACAACACCAGCCTCCAGGGTAGTAAAGGATGAGGCAAGTAAAACTGCCTTTAAATTGTACCCTAGACAAAAAAAATGTAACCCTTGCAGTGTGGGGAGACCCAACTGCAAGGGTATTTTTGACATTTTTCCAGAGTTCAGCTTTAAAAAACACACAAAAAAACCCTTAAAGAGAACTATGGGGTAACCTTTTTATACGGGGTTCCTCCTCAATATTCCTTAAGGGTCTGGTAGGACTTTTGGGGGGAACTCCATAGCTCTTTTTAGAGTCACGGGAGGACATATTCTAATGCCCTCTAGTGATTCAAAGCTCAGTATATAGCGGGATATTTCCCGCTATATACTGAGAGCGCCGAAGCCAGGCCGGATCCTGACAATACTGTCGAGATCCACCCATCTGGCTGATTGACAGCAGGCTCTGTCCATCTAGAGGCAGAGCTAGCTGTACCCACCCATCCCCCATCCATCCCTCCAGTCAGTGCTGGAGGATCGGAGAGTGGAGGGGGGAATCCCTACAGGGAGCGGTGACTGGTAGTCACCGCTCTCTGCCGGGAGATGATCGGGAAGTGAGCAAGTGACTATATGTGTTTGGTCACTTTCCAATCTATAGATTCGATGTGTTACAGTTTCATGTCACACGTCAGCTCTAACTATGAGGATTAGTGTAAATCCCTTACCTTATAGTTCTTTAATGTTGCTTTCTTCATTTATGTCAGACATGGTAAAATTTTAATAATATGTCCAGATTTCTCCCAAAAAGAGAAAACCCATGCTTTTCCTCATCTCTACTTGTGAAAATCAGCTCTATATAAATAATCCTGTGAATGTGTGTTAAATGGTCAGTCCTTGCAGAACTGATTTTCAGTTTTTATTTTGATAGATGCTAGGATAGATGCCTGATAGGAATAAGCAAAGGTGGCCTGGAAGTTTGAACATCCAAAATGCCAGGCAGACAGTAATACAGGAATTATTACAGGGATGTGTCACTTACATGGAGTATCTGAGACACATTCTACTGCAGCTCACCACCTACCTCTAAAATATAACTTTTGGGTGAAACAACCCATTACAATGCCCACTTGTAAGAATGTCTTTAGTTTTTCCATTTGTAGACAAATTGATGTGTAGATAGATAGATAGATAGATAGATAGATAGATATATCTCCCTGAAAGTTACCAGATTGGCATTCCAGGCAGACAAGTCATTTGACCTCATGTTGGCAAGGACCCTTGCATTCCCTGCATTGGATAAGCGTTTAGTATGAGGGATGAAATAATTATTTTGTTTGGGTGTAGCCCTAGTCCTAATTAGTTAGTCCTAGTCCTAATTAGTGATGAGCCGAACAGGTCTGAGTTTGGTTCGAATTCAAACTTTAGAACATCCACAAATTTGAATTTGAACTCCAACTCAATGCAAGTCTATGGGGGTAGAACTTTCAAAAACAATTGTCCCCTTTAAGAGGGCTTATATGCAAGTAATTGGCCATAACAAGTGTATGGGGATCCAGGTACTGCACTGGGGGACAGGAATCAATGGGAAAAAAAGGTTTAAAAAATACAGTTTTTAAAAGAGCAGTGATTTTAACATCACTTAAAGGGTAACAATAAAAATGAAAAAATGCTTTAAATAGCATGCCTGGGGGGTCCCTTTAAACTGCCTGTAAAGTGGCAGATCTGTACGATGTATAGAACCTGCTGCAGCAAAACTGAAATTTCTAAAGAAAAAAAATACATTTTGTTTACTCTTAAAGCGTGCAGTCCCACCTCCCAAACAATACCAGACCCTTCAGGTCTGGTAGGAATGTTAGGAGGGACCACATTTTTTAAAAAAGTGTGGAGTTCCCCCCAAAAGTCCTACCAGACCCTTAAGGTCTGGTAGGAATATTGAGGAGGAACCCCGTATAAAAAAAAAAAAGTGCGTGCGGTTTTCCCTTAAAGTCATACCAGGCCCTTAAGGTCTGGTAGGAATTTTAAGGAGGAACCCCACCCCAAAAATGAGGGGAAAAACCATGGGGCCCCCCCCTAAAATTCCATATCAGACCCTTGATCCGAGCATAGGCCTGGCAGGGCTGGAAAGGGGGGGGGGACGAGTGAGTGCTGATGGGGGCAAGGGCATCTTCCCCACAAGCCCTGGGGTGTTGGTTGTGGGGGTACGGGCAGGAGGCTTATTCACATCAGGGTACCCCTTTAAGGGGAACCCCGGTGTGCCCCCCCCTTGTGAATGAGTAAGGGGTACTTGTACCCCTACCCATTTACTATAGGGTTAAATAAAATTGTAAATAAAAACTCCAGACTTTTACAAAAATCCTTTATTTGGAAAAAAAGTATTTTATTTAAAACAAAAACAAAAAATTGATCCACCGATGTCATCCAGGGTCAATCATGATGTCCTGCGTTGTCCACGATGACGACTCAACAAAATAATTAATAAGTAAATAATAAATAGAAATAATAATTTTAAAAAAACGACGACCCGCCATCCCGTCGGCTGCAACGAAAACCCGCCGTATAATGGCATCTTGACAAATGCCGGTAACATGTAAACATTTGGGGGGAGCCAGCAGTGACAGCTAGCTCCACCCAACTGTTTACAGTTGTGACAGGGGAGCCATGAGTAGGCAGATTCATCTCTGCCCAATTGCATTCATTCACTATGTCACCATATGGATGTATCTATGGATTAGTTAATATGGACACTTTATAGAGTTGAATACTGTATATAGGCTGCCTAATATTTACTTCAGTTACAATTCAGTCACTGCTGTACTTTTTGTAAGTATTTTTTAAGAATTTAGAGAATATTTTTTTTGTCTGTCCATTTGTGATCTTTATAGTTGGTACTGCCCTCTTTGATATGTTTCTTTTAGTGTACAATATAGTAGTGACTGTCAAGCTGCATAAAGTGAGTATGCCTTTTTAAAAGAAACAGACAGTAAATTGAGCCAAAAGTCAGATCTGAGGAATGAAAGACAGGCCCAATGTAGACATCACAGGCACAATATGGTAGATCTGGCATCCAGGAAGGAATATTTGGTCTTTCTACCTACGGTGCTCACAACCACATATAAATATGTATCTACATCCGTATTCTAATGCTTAAAGCATTTAGTCATTGTGAGGTATCTATTACAACTACAAGCCCAATTCCAAAAAAGTTGGGACGCTGTGTAACATCTATATAAAAACAGAATGCAATGATTTGCAAATCTCATAAACGCATATTTTATTCACAATAGAAAATATATCAAATGTTTAAACTGAAAAAATGTACCATTTTAAGAAAAAAGTTAGATAACTTTTAAATTGATAGCAGTAACACATCTCAAAATAGTTGGGACAGGGCAACAAAAACCTGGCAAAGTAAGTGGTACTAACAAGGAAGAGCTGAAAGAACATTTTGCTACTAATTAGGTTAATTGGCAACAGGTCAGTAACATGATTTGGTATAAGACGAGCATCTTAAGGTCCCAACACACCTTACGATAATCGTACGATAATCGCGGGAAATCCCGCGATCGTACGATTATCGTAAGGTGTGTGGAAGCCGTGCGACCTCTACTACTGTAAGGTTGCACGACTTTTAACTTACGGACATGTTCGAAAAACCCGCCCAGCATCGTACGATGTTCGGCGGGTTTGTGGCATGTTCGTACGATAAAAGCCGTACGGGCCGGTGTGAGCAAGCACACACTGCTCGTTCGGCATTGCGGTCATTGGAAGCCCGCCCCTCAGGGGACGTGGCTTGCGATCATCGCAAGTACGATCTGCCTCTGCAAGATAGGCAGATCGTATGTTCTTTTAAGTACCTTACAACCATCGCAAGACTTTTGTGTGCCCAGCCTTAGAGCGTCAGAGTCTCAGAAGTAAAGGTGGGCAGAGGTTCCCCAATCTATGAAAAGCTGCGTCTTAAAATTGTCAAACAATTTCAGAATAAGGTTCCTCAACATAAAATTGCAAAGACTTTGGATATATCATCATCTACCAGTACAAAATATAATCAAAAGATCCTAAGAATCTGGAGAAATCTCTGTCTGCAAGGGACAAGTTCAAAACACAATATTGGATGCCCATGATCTTCGGGCCATCAGACAGCACTGCATTAAAAACAGGCATGATTCTGTGATGGACATCACTGCAAGGGCTCAGAAATTCTTCCAAAAATCACAAAATCCATCCAAAAATGCAAGTTAAAGCTCTATCATGCAAAGAAGAAGGCATATCTGAACATGATCCAGAAACAACACTGTCTTCTCTGGGCCAAAGCTCATTTAAAATTGTCTGTTGCAAATTAGAAAACTGTTCTATGGTCATAGGAATCAATATTTATCATTCTTTTTGGCAACCATGGGCTTTGCATCCCGGACCAAAAGGGAGAGGGACATTTTGGCTTGTTATCAACGCTCAGTTCAAAAGCCTGCATCTCTGATGGTATAGAGGTTTGTTAGTGCATATGGAATGGGCAGCTTGCACATCTGGAAAGGCACCATCAATGCTGAAAGATATATCCAGGTTTTAGTGCAGCATATGCTCCCATCCAGATAATGTCTTTTTCTGGGAAGGCCTTGCATATTTCTGCAGGACAATTCTAAACTAGTGATGAGCCGAACACCCCCGTGTTCGGTTCTAACTCGAACTTTCGAACATGGAAAAAGTTCTAACTCGAACTTAGAA
Organism: Nanorana parkeri; assembly: GCF_000935625.1. Taxonomy (NCBI): domain Eukaryota; kingdom Metazoa; phylum Chordata; class Amphibia; order Anura; family Dicroglossidae; genus Nanorana; species Nanorana parkeri. Next base: position 993,287 of record NW_017306672.1, on the reverse strand, counting down.
CTCAATGCAAGTCTATGGGGGTAGAACTCAGAAAATTAAAGGTCCCCATTTTGAAGCCTTATATGCAATTGTTAACCACCTCTGGGCCTGCCCCTGCAAAGCTGACAGAATTTCTGCCCCGGTGTGGCTCCTGTCCCCTAAACAAACCAGCTCAAGCACAGCATGGCATCTTTTTGCTTGAGCCGTTGCGTAGCCCCTGGCATGCTTTGGGTGAACTGCGGCTTCGCTGGAGAAATCTGCAAATCCTCCGCTGGAGGACGAAGAGGAGGGGGTGGAGCAGACAGACCTTATATCAGCAACTTTCTGGAGGCGTGGTGGATGAGCAACCTCCAGCATAGAGCCCCGTCCTGGATCCCTCCCAGCTGCTAGCAGAGTTACCCAGTGCGCCGTGAATGAAATGTACCGACCCTGTCCATGCTTGCTGGACCACGTGTCGGCAGTAATGTGGACCTTGCTGCTGACTGCCTTTTCCAACGAGGCCAAAACATTGCCTTCCACATGCTTGTAGAGTGCTGGAATGGCCTTCCGCGAAAAGAAATGGCGCTTGGCAACCTGCCACTTTGGCACAGCACATTCTGCAAACTCACGGAAGGGGGCAGAGTCCACCAGCTGGAAAGGCAGCAGCTGCAATGCAAGTAATTTTTCTAAGCTGGCATTTAGACGCTGAGCATGTGGATGGGTGGGACAGTATTTTTTCTGCCGCTGCAGCAGCTGGGGCAGCGAAATTTGTCTGCAAAAATCTGCAGCTGATGGGCCGCTGGCAGATTCAGAGGAAGGACCTTGTACACCTATTACTACACCGTCATCCCTGTCAGTGCAGGTTGTGGACATGGAATGACGTATAATGGGGGTAGAGACAGATGAGGACCGATGGGAAGTGTTGTGCCAACGGGATGCATGGTGGGTGGTCATATGTCTCTTCAAGCAAGTGGTACCCAAGCGGCTGATGTTTTTGCCACGCTTGATCCTCTTGAGACAAAGCTTGCAAATAGCAATGCTACGGTCTGCTGCACATGTTGTGAAAAAATCCCAGACAGCAGAGTACCTGGACGTGTGCTGCGAGACAACAGCGCCCTGCATCTGTGCAGCTCTGCCTTTTGATGCAATGGACTGGCTACGGTTGCTCGTAGAGGACATTGCGCCTCGTTGGGGTTGTGCCTCCTCCTCACTTTCCTCCTCTCTTCGATCAGGCACCCAAGTGGAGTCAGTGACCTCATCATCGTCATCACCCCCTATGTCCTCGTCACTGGAGCCCACCTGGCAGTATACTGCAGCTGGGGGAACATGAGCGCTAGTTTGTTGTGCGTCACTGGCACCCCCTCCCTCGAAGCTGATGTTGCTCCCTTCCTCAACCTCAGAGTCTATATCAGAGCACTGTAATTGCTGCGCATCCTCCAGCAGCATGTCACTGACGGTGTGGTGAAATAATTCAGCTGACTCCTCCATGCATGATGGTGAGGCTATGGTAGGAGTAGCTGTGGACATGGAGGCTGAAGACGATGCTTTGGCAGCTGCAGTGGACTGAGAACCACTACAGGCCTGGGTGGCAGAGGATGAGGAGGATGAGGATGGCCTGGTTATCCAATCCACCAACTCCTCTGTATGTTGATGCTGCATAAGACGGCCAGCACCTGATAGAAAGGAGAAGCGTGCCCTGCCTGCAGAGGATGCACCACGTCCACGACCACGACCACGGCCTGCGGACACAGAGGATGCTTGCCCTCTTATCGCTGCATGGGAGCGTCTGCCTGTCCTGTTTGGTCTTTGTGACATAGTGCAATAGACTGCTATAATAGATCAGTATCAGTATCAGTATGAGAGACTGCTATGGCACAGAACTATCACAGAATATAAAATTATATATTTTTTTATTATTATATAAAATTATATAAATCACAAAAATATCACAGAAGTCTGATATATACCGAAGTCTGATATATACCGAAGTCTGATATATACCGAAGTCTGATATATACAGAAGTCTGATATATACAGAAGTCTGATATATACAGAAGTCTGATATATACAGAAGTCTGATATATACAGAAGTCTGATATATACAGAAGTCTGATATATACAGAAGTCTGATATATACAGAAGTCTGATATATACAGAAGTCTGATATATACAGAAGTCTGATATATACAGAAGTCTGATATATACAGAAGTCTGATATATACAGAAGTCTGATATATACAGAAGTCTGATATATACAGAAGTCTGATATATACAGAAGTCTGATATATACAGAAGTCTGATATATACAGAAGTCTGATATATACAGAAGTCTGATATATACAGAAGTCTGATATATACAGAAGTCTGATATATACAGAAGTCTGATATATACAGAAGTCTGATATATACAGAAGTCTGATATATACAGAAGTCTGATATATACAGAAGTCTGATATATACAGAAGTCTGATATATACAGAAGTCTGATATATACAGAAGTCTGATATATACAGAAGTCTGATATATACAGAAGTCTGATATATACAGAAGTCTGATATATACAGAAGTCTGATATATACAGAAGTCTGATATATACAGAAGTCTGATATATACAGAAGTCTGATATATACAGAAGTCTGATATATACAGAAGTCTGATATATACAGAAGTCTGATATATACAGAAGTCTGATATATACAGAAGTCTGATATATACAGAAGTCTGATATATACAGAAGTCTGATATATACAGAAGTCTGATATATACAGAAGTCTGATATATACAGAAGTCTGATATATACAGAAGTCTGATATATACAGAAGTCTGATATATACAGAAGTCTGATATATACAGAAGTCTGATATATACAGAAGTCTGATATATACAGAAGTCTGAAATATACAGAAGTCTGATATATACAGAAGTCTGAAATATACAGAAGTCTGATATATACAGAAGTCTGATATATACAGAAGCCTGATATATACAGAAGTCTGATATATACAGAACTCTGATATATACAGAACTCTGATATATACAGAACTCTGATATATACAGAACTCTAATATATACCGAAGTATGATATATACAGAACTCTGATATATACAGAAATCTGTATAACTCTCTACCAATCTCAATTAATCTGTCACTAACTAGAACTCTTCTAAAACTCTCTATCAATCTCAATAAATCTGCAATTACTAACTA
>NW_017306672.1:908816-989985 GCF_000935625.1 Nanorana parkeri | reverse complement strand
TCTGATATATACAGAACTCTAATATATACCGAAGTATGATATATACAGAACTCTGATATATACAGAACTCTAATATATACCGAAGTATGATATATACAGAACTCTGATATATACAGAAATCTGTATAACTCTCTACCAATCTCAATTAATCTGTCACTAACTAATACTCTTCTAAAACTCTCTATCAATCTCAATAAATCTGCAATTACTAACTAGAACTCTCTCTCTATCTCTCTATCTCTATCTCTATCTCTATCTCTATCTATCTCTCTCTATCTCTCTGTATATCTGTATATCTGTATTGCTGTATATCTGTATTGCTGTATTGCTCTATTGCTCGCTTGCTATATTGCTCTCAATCTCCTTCAACACACTACACAGGGCCGCGGTGTCAGCAGCCTTATATAGTGTGCTGCAGGGACTTAGCTGTGAGACATGATTGGGCAGAGTCATCGTTACTCTGCCCAATCATGGCTCTATATTTGTAGTGAGCCCTGATTGGCACAGTCTTGCACCTGACCTGCGGTCAGGTGCAGGACAGTAGCCAATTGCCGCTTTGGACGGCGCAGTGCATTGTGGGATGTGCCGCGGTCGAACAGACCGCGGACATCCCATAATGTTCGGTGTTCGGCGAACGCTCGAACATGCTATGTTCGAGTCGAACATGCTATGTTCGAGTCGAACATAGGTTCGACTCGAACGCGAAGCTCATCCCTATTCTAAACCACATACTGCATCTATAACAACAGCATGGCTTCATAGTAGAAGAGTCCGTGTAATTAACTGTCCTGCCTTCAGTCCAGATCTTTCACCAATTGAAAATATTTGGTGCATCTTGAAATGAAAAATACGATAAAGAAGACCCAGGACTGTTGAGCAGTTAGAATCCTATATCAGTAAAGAGTGGGACAACATTCCTCTCCCAAAACTCTAGCAACTGGTCTCCTCAGTTCCAAGATGTTTACAGAGTGTTGTTAAAAGAAGATGGGGATGCTACACCATGGTAAACATGGCCCTGTCCCAACTTGAGACGTATTGCTGCCATCAATTTCAAAATTACCTTAATTTTTTCTTAAAATGGTCCATTTTCTCAGTTTCAACATTGGATATGTTTACTATTTTCTATTGTGAATAAAATATGGGTTTATGAGATTTGCAAATCATTGCATTCTGTTTTTATATACTGTAGATTTTGCACAGCATCCCAACTTTTTGGATATGGGTTTGTAGATAGCTGAAGATTGCTAGGATAAAAACATGCAGCACACCAAAAAAAGATTGCAGGTAGCAGAAGAGTGACAAAGACTTACTGCAAGATAACAAATATCAATGCGCACATGAACTGTGCCACAATGTAGAAAGCACAGAAAAACTGTATACCAGCATTTTCTGCAGAGGAAGGGAATTCTTAAATACCTTCAATGCCTTTCCAGACCAAGCCACACATGTTTAGTTGGTGGGATATTGAGCTAAGTCATACATAGTCTGGAAAGTACCAAAGAAAAAGGATTCAGTAGTTTGGCATTAGAACATAGAGCCAAAGTTAAAGTGTGAACTCCAGGCAGTTACAGCAAAACACCAATTAATGCACATAAGTATTCACGAAAGGTAGTAAAATAAATTTTGTAATACAGCTATTGTAAGTATGTGAATTTGGCTTGGTACTGGCTCATATATTCTCCTAAATTGCAGCACTGGGAGAAAGAGCCTTAGGAGCCTGTCGGGTCCCGGTTCGTAGACCATGTCGGGTCCCGATCCAGGCTCCTGTGTGGGCACGCACACGAAGGGGACGTCCGCCGGCGCTTCCAGGCCGCGCAGGCGCAGACGTTAGACGACCCGGCGGGGTCACGCGGCATGACGTTACTACGCGGATACGTTCCGGTGACGTCATCGCGCCGTCGCATGCGCAATAGGCCATCCCTGGGCTATATAAGGCGATTCTCTTGCTTACCCCTTTGTACTGCCTATGTCCGCCTGTTATCGACCCTGCTTGCCTTTTGACGACTCTTTTGGATTATCCTCGGTACTGCCTTTGCCCGCCTGTTGCCAACCCGGCTTGTTCCTGACAATCCCTTGGACTTTCCCCGGTACTGCTCGTGCTGCCTGTGCTGGATCCAGTCTGCCTCCTAACTTCCCCGTTGGGCAACTTAACGGCCAACTGCTCCATCAGGTCTCCACTCATCAGAGCAACCCGGAGTCAGCACCCGGCACCCGTGCACCCCCTGCCTGCGCACACTGTTTATCAACCCCAGTGGTCACAGACGGGGTTGCAAGGGAGGTCCTCCTCGTCAACTCGGGCCCACACCACAGCCCTTACACTATCTGAGCGTAGTGCAGTGCAGATGTGTTTACAAAGAGCAGGCTGACAAGAGAAGAGAACAGGGTGATCATAGGGGTTGATTGCTGCTCCTTTACTGTCCAATCAAAGGCTGAGAGAGGGTAGGTAGCCTTACTATATAGCTCAGATACATTAGTAAAAAGTCAAGTCAACAGATTGGCTGTATAGTTTCATGACCGAATGGATAGAAATACAAGTATTTTGACAGCCAAAGTCACATATGCATTTCAACTATGTACAGTATGTAGATGTTTGCCTAGAGTTCAGTTTTAAGGGAAAATCAAAGAACACACACTGGACACTTTGGAGCTTCATCTAGACAAATTATTGTAGGCATACCGATTACTATTTTTGACTGAATCAAACCAAAGACTAAATACTTAACTGTGGCCAAATATATGTTGTGTTTCTACCAGAGTATTGGAGGTCAACTTCTCTTACTATAGCAGCCCAAGTGATCAACAACATAAACCAGGGGTACAATAGACACATACTATGCATGAATACTGCCATCATTCAACCTATTGAAAGAAATACAATATGCTTTACACGCAACTATAAATAAATTAGTCACTACTTCTATATAACAGTAAGATACCTTTCATTGGTAAGTGCCTGTTATTTACATTAGGAAAAACACAGTGTCATGAACATAAAACCATTATTACTTTATAAAGATCTCAAAGTATGCATAGTTTTAACTGATAAAGTAGTTTTACGTTTTGGCATTTATATGAATCAATATGGATATGAAGAGATACAATGTAATGTTAGTTTTTTCCTGCTGAACTCCCAAGAAATGGATACATTTTAAACTGTATCATTTGGAAAGAGCAGAAGATACATATTATGTACGATAACTAGGTCGGGAACACTGAATGTAATCGATTGATTCTTGGATTGAGAAAATTTATATCCACAGTTTCTTATCTCTTTCACTTTCCTTGACCTATTAATTGTGTAAATTGTATTCTGCTTTAGGGGAAATTGATGTTATGATCATACATTGCAAGCTAAACCAATTTCACTAATCTATTTTATGTGTATTGGACAATTTATCTGTTTAAGAACATTGCAAGCAATCATTGATAAGGAATTCTAATCTCAATTTTACTGATAAATGTTATTTCTGTTTAATTCTTTTATTATAGAAGTTTATAAGGCTGTAATTATTTGTATCGCTTCTCGGCCTTTTGGCTAAGATCAAGTGTAGTATCTGTTCTTATCAGTTGTTGGAGGGGAAAGGATGCTGCTGCCCTATGGGAGAGCATTCGAGTACCCTCTGGCCTAATTGGTGGGTGTCAGAGGACGGTTCGGTCTGCTGCTGGTTGCGTCAGGCTCTGAGGTTTACGGGTAGACCCCAGACAGCAGGAGGACCCCCGATGGCACTACCTTCTGGTAGGAGCGGAGAATCACTTAGTCTGGCCGGAGGGTAGGGAGGCGGCAGAGCCCGTGGTGTTGTGACGCCTGGGGGTGGCGTCCCAGGGGTGCTCAGAAAGTCACTTGGGTGTGGGACCCCACATGACTCACTGATGCACTTGGTCACACACCACCTTGCAATTTCTGCACTTCGCCCCTGAGACAGGCCTTATGGCTAGTCCGGGGCAATATTTTTGCACTCCGGCCCCTAGGGCCTGTCAGCGTGGTGCACTGGCACTATTTATTTATTTATTGCACTACATGCACGTTTGGCACTTTTTTTTATTTTTTAAATTTTGACCCACAGAGTGCTAGGGTGCAGGTACCTTCGGGGCCTATTCCCGATGCAGGGGAGGAGGTTCTGTGCCCTAATATAGGGTTCTCTGCCTCCTCCCGAACCAGGGAGTCTCTCTTCGGGAGAGCTCCCTACCCAGTACTTGGTGGGACTTGTTTCGGCAGGTCCCCGTAGGAACGGGGTCCGCCAGTCTCCGGGCTGGTGGACCAAAGTATCTCAGCCCCTGTCAGGAGCCTTGCGCCCCGGGGGGTCGGGAATTCGAGGTCCCTTCTTTATTGAAGGACCAAGCACCCTTGTGCACGTTTTTGTGTGATGTGATTTCACGGTTCACTTTTTTTGTTCACAGGGGGAAGTTTGTTTTATGATGCACGTCCACAGGCTCTTAAAAAGAAAAAAGAAATATTTGTGTTTTAATATTCCCCAAACACACCTGCTTTGGTGGCCCTTGTTAATAACTTTGCTGAGCTATTATGATGTCACTTATGTTACTGGTCTGGCCTTAGAACAGTGCCCATAGCTAAAGCTGACCAAAATAGACACTGGTCTATTTTTTTCATTCAACCCGCGGGCTGAATGAAAAACATAGAACAGGCTCAATCAACAGTTGATTGAGGAATACCTGCTGCTGTCAGAATACTTGAACAGACAGATCATTGGCTGCTGGCTCTGTTAGTTCAAAGATTTTTGGACTGGCTCCTTTGATCAGCTGATTAAAAGATGCCGGTCAAAGGGGTGCCAACAGCGTCACCCACTGTGCAAATTTCGGACGGTTCCTGAAGAACAATGTATGGCCATCTTAAGAGCTTTCCATGAGTAATCCACATGTAGAACACTAGTGTGTATGTCACAGACCAGCTGCAGAGCTGCTCTATTACCTGTGCTTCAACAGACTTGCACTTGTTATTACCTCTTTGCTGTGACTTTGCTGCTATCTGTGGTTATTCAAACACGTGCTCTGTTCTCATTTCCTTGCTGCCCAGAGCTAGCAGCTACCGGCATCACCTGCCTCACCTCATGGTTGATACCTTGTCTCTTGGCCACTTTCTGCCCAGCCTCCCTATCTCTCTCCTTAATTAATACCTGCTCAGACCAGACCCTTTTATTGCCTCTGAGCTCCGCTGATGAAGCCCTTGTTTGGGGAGAAAATGTGTTGAAGCGTGGCTAGTTGTTCCCCAGTCATGGCGTTTGACTGATTCCAGCTAACTTTATACATAACAGAGCCTGCAACTGAAGGTTGTCTGCCCTGCTTTGGGATCTGGGAAAGTCTCTCCACTTGAATGAGATAAGTAAATCATTCTAAAATATCTACACAGCTTGATTACCTGCATATGAGGAAACTATATCAGCCTTTCCAGAGAGTGCTGGCTCGGGGCGAATATACAGATTATATACACGTATATATATGAGTATTGGAGATTATTACTTTTTATTATTATTATACAGGATTTATATATAAAACAGTTTGTGCAGCACTTTACAATATAAGGAAGACATTACAATCACAGTACAATTCAAGACAAGATGGTAAGGAGGGTCCTGCCCATGAGGGCTTACAATCTAAAAGTGAATGGCAAGTGATACATGAGGAGGTAGCTGTGTGGGGATGAATTGTTTGAGAAAGTGATAGTTCAGTGGTTAGGTTGAGGTTGGATAGGCTTCCCTGAAGAGATGAGTCTTAAGGGATCACCTAAAGGCAGTCAAAGTGGGAGATAGTCGGACAGGTTGGGGTAGACAGTTCCATAGGATGGGAGAGACTCTAGTGAAGTCCTGGAGGCGAGCATGGGAGGAGTTGGCTAGGGAGCTGGAAAGCAGGAGGTCTTTTGAAGAGCAGAGGGGATGGTTAGGGTGATACTTTGAGACCAGGTTTGAGATGTAGCCAGGGGCAGAGCTGTGGATGGCTTTGTAAGTGGTTGTTAATATTTAGAAGTTTATCCTTTGGGCTATTAGAAGCCAGTGAAGGGTTCAGCAGAGGGGGGTTGCAGACATTGACTAGATACACTGTATCAGCCTTTTCCAGAGATTGTCATTTGGGCCGTTATACCCGCATACATGGGATAGCACAGTCTCTGATGTTGGTTGACCATATATGTTTTTTTGCTCTTTGAACAATTGGAGACTTTACCTATACATCAAGGTTTCTCCCATGTTATTAAATATCGGGAACTATGATCTAAGCAATGGACAATCAATTGAAACTACAAGATTCTGAACACCACAGATATTTATCAGAGCAGCTGAATCGTGTCTAATTAGGTGCTTCAACACTGTGGGAGATCATTTGTTGCAGCTCAATAACAGAGGGGGCACTTCAGTGAGGCTCCTAGATACAGTAGCATTGATGTTCTTCATATAGAAAATAATATATTTAGATAGCTGGAATCGTGTTCATTAATATTTTGGATATCCGTCCATGATATATGATTTACTGATATTTATGATTTAAGAACAGATTACAACCATGGCTGGTTGGGGATTTGTTTTTAGGAAGTTGTAATGCTTGTGTTTACAGTATATACTGTATACTGTATATTCATTTTCTATTTTTCTGTACAGTTAAGGTTGCCTAATACATTTTAATTATTTTTAACACTATTAGTTTGATATTCTCCGTTTTAGCATCTCAATTTTGGGAAATGTATGCTCTGTGATATTTTAGAGAGAGACCCAAACAGGCTGATAGCTATTCATATAATATTTAAACTGCAGTCCCCTTTTTTGCTTTTCTCTGTTTCTTTGAATACTACATGGATGTATCTTTAGCTGTGATTACCAGCCAGTAACAGACTCCATCTCATAGGGCAGGGGTGTCAAACTCAATTTAATTGTGGGCCACATCAACATTATGGTTGCCCTTAAAGGCATCTGTAAGACTATATAAATGTATCTAATATTTATCATAATTGCCTCTGCATTCAATTATAACTGGTTTTAGTAATAACTTAATACCTAGATCTGAAAGTAGAAGTCTAGGAAATGACCTGGTGGGCCGGATTCGGGCCCTGGGCTTTGAGTTTGACACATGTGCCCTAGGGTGACAATGCTCACTCACTGTACTGTATCTATGGAGTAGCATAGTTGTCACTCTAGCCTCTACACTTTTGATTTGAACTACAAACAACTATCCCTCTCTTTATCTACATTAGTATTGTTAGGTTTTTATTTGGTTATATTTTACCATTTATCAACAGAAATAGAGTTTTACAATGAAAAAACACAACACATCTTAATCATCACCTGTTCACCCTATTCTTTCCAAAGTAACATAATTAGTTGAATAGAGTTTGCCTCTGTGTAGTCAAGGGGAGTACGGTAAAAATAAATACAGTATATCTGGAATTTCCACACTCTGGTAAGTCAGCATTGTGGTATAACCAACACAATGTAGACAAAAGAACACTCCAAGCAATTCTGTGAAAAAGTGATTAATAAGCATAATCAAGAAAATCTCCAAGTTGTTAAATGTCTTTTGAAGAACAGAAAAATCCATAATTAAGAAATGCTGCCAAGAACAGACCATCCAACAAGAGTTAGTGATAATGGAAGAAGGAATTTAGTTAAGTAGACCACCCAGAGACCTATGAACATTGAAGGATTACTGGACTCAAAGGTTGAGATTTGAGAAACTATGCATACAAAAATTCACATGACATCTCGCCTACAGTTTGCCAAAAATATACCAGATACCAAAATTGAGCTAACAGCCATGTTTAGTTTAAAGTAAATACTGCAAAGCATAAAAAAAAAGGGGATCCTGGAGTGTAATTTAAATATCCACTAGACCTCTTGCTGATAGAAAGGCTATACTAAGATTTTTACCAAATTAGACTCACAGGGTGCATATAACCTCATCCGCTTTCATCAGGGATATGACTGGAAAACTGCTTTCAGAACCAGATATGTGCATTTCAGGTCTTTGGTCATGCCATTTTGCCTTTGCAATGCCCTTGCAACATTTTAATGTTTATCAATGTTGTGCTGCGAGACATTTTAGATCCGTTTGCTTTTGCCTACTTGGATGATATCTTTATCTTTTCAGATAATCTAAAGGAGCATCACAGGCATGTTTCCAGTGTCTCTATAAACAGTTTCTGGACTGAATTTGATTGTCTATATGTACCCATATAGAAGTAGAAGGGTAGAAGAAGAAGGGTAGAAATTATAAGGATGGTTTATGACTCTAAGGGGTCTATTCACTAAGTTGCCGTAGGCAGCCGAGTGAATGACCGACCTGAAGTGAAGTGAGCCGAACACTGTTCGGCTATTCACTTCAGGCTCCTGCAACGCCATGCCATCAACTACAAATGGGGATTTCCGTTGAAGGCCACCTTCACCCACGACGGCAGGTCATACTCCCTTCTCCTCCCCCGAAGAAGCTGGACCCCTCCTGGATCAACTGCAACTGTCACTCCCGATGGTCTCTGATGCAGCCCTCCCATCAACTTCTACCTCCCCTCCCCCAAAAAAACAGCGCCTAGCCCCGCTGTGGGAACGCAGACCCCGCAACAACCGAGATGCCCCTGGAAAACTGCGCTCACAGTCCCAGCCCCGCCTGGACGAAGGTGACTGACCCCATAGACCAGAGGCCCGTGAGCGAGCCACTCCTGGCTACATTGCCTTTCTTCACCGAATGGTCGGTTCAACGGTCCCCCCCCTGATTTGGGGCCATCCCGGCCGAGATTTGGATTGAACCAGTTAGGATCTCGTTTGGAACTCGTTTCCTGTGGTCCGTAAGTTATTCTGACCCCCCCCCACAGTTATGGGTTAACCCCGTTAACACTTAAACTATACGGCAAGCCCTCAACCTTTCAAGCCCACCAGGCCGAAGCGTTATTTGCTGGGGTGGACTTGCCCTCACTCACGGAGAGCATGAGCGCCCTTATGGCCCAAGACATTTCCCCCGAGGAGGTCATTATGGCCATCAAGACCTCCAAGACACCCGGCCCGGATGGTTTTTCGGCTACATACTACAAAAAATATTCGGACACTTTAGCCCCCCACCTGACGGCCATGTTCAATTCTCTGAAGACCAATAACATCCTCCAATTCGGCCACGTTCGGGAGCTGTACGGGCTATAGTGAATAGCGCGTACAGCACCCCTTCGGTTCTACTGAAACGAAGGGGTCCTGGGGCGGAAGCTAGCTGAAGGATCGGTCGAAGATACGGCTAGATCCTTCGGCAGCTTCGTGAATAGACCCCTAAACTTGCAGGGCACTTCTGGGCCACAAAGAATAAAGGATATTTATCACATTCCTTTTGGTGAACTGGTTACAAGAAAAAAGTCAAAAACTAATTTGCTATGTTAATGACTGACTTGTGTATGTAATAAGGCACACCATTTACTTCAATCACTCTCAAACCCATCATGACATTGGGGGTAAATTTAAATGGATGTTGTGGTTTATCTACCTCATGCTAAAGAAATTACTACTATCTTAGTAGTCTTAGACTGTCTCAGTAAGAAGGCTCATTTTATTCTAACAAAGGGGTTACCCACTGCTGAATAAACTTCAGAGCGAATAGTTTGAGAAATATTTAGACTGCATAGAATCCCAGATAATGCAGTGTCTGACAGAGGAGTACAGTTTACCTCAAATTTTGAAAAACGTTTGCACAGCCCTAGGTGTTAAAGTTTATTTGACTTTTGCCTTTCATCCTCAATCCAACGGTTAAACCCAGAGCAGTAATTAAACCCTGGAACAGTACCTTTGGTGTTTTTTCAGTTATTTTCTGGACGACAGGGTGGGCTATCCTTAAATGCCAGCATTTGCATATAGTAATTCTAATTATAGCCCTTTTTACTTAAACACCAGTTATCACCCCGTTCTTATCCCCAACCTCCCTATACCTAATCCAATTCCTGCTGTAACTAATAGATTTAGTGTGTTGCATGACATTTAGGATAGATTGAATCAGACAATGAAGAAGGCTCAGGAAAATTACAAAAAAGGAAAAAAGAGGACAACATTACAAAAAGAGCACTTCATATTTTCCATATAGATGGCAAGGTCTGGCTATCTACCAAAATTCTAAAGACACATGTTCCATCACCTTAGCTGGGGCAAACATTTTGGGGACCTCGAATTGCAGCTAAATTCAATCTAGTTACTTTCCACTTTTTTATCAATTAAACCTTTTACAAAAATCCTTTTTCTGGGAGAGTTCTTCCACTCCTCCACCTGTCGATGTACAAGGTGAAAAGGAATTTGTAGTTCAGAAAATTCTTGACTTCAAACAACATGTCCATTCTATTATACACTGAGTGGCCAGTTTATTATGACCACCTGACGTTTGTAGGCAAATTAGCTATGATTGGCTATAATTTTGCGCTGAAGTTGCTAGAGGATCAGACCATTATAAATAGGGAAGCAGGTTGTTTACCACGACAGTAGAAGTGATTTTTTTTCTAAAGATATGGGTAAACAACACGATCTAACAGCCTTTGAACGTGGGATGATTGTTGGTGCGAGCCATGGAGCGAGTATCAGCAAAACAGCAGAATTTGTTAAATGTTCAAGAGGGGCTCATTGTTAAAGTGTTCAAAGACTGGACTGTCAGCCGAAAATCTGGGTCTAAACGTGCAAATTATCGTCGTCAGCGACTAGTCAATGTTAGGGCAGAACAGAGAGTGGCAAGACTGGTACAAGACAACAGAAGGGCAACAGTGCAGTGTCAGATTCCTCGCATCACCTTTCAATATCTCTTGGAGTCACGAGGCGGCCCAACGAAGTACTGATGGGGTGGTCATAATAATCTGGCCACTCAGTGTATATTGCAATATCTGGGTCAATAGAAGGGACATGGGCCAGAAGAAAATTCTTGGGAACTGGAAGAAAATGTTCATGCTCCTAAGCAGACAAGAGAATTTCATCAGATATGTTCTCACAAACCATATCCTAAGATGTCCAGGTGCCATCCTGGAAGGAGGGAGTAGAGTCAAAATCTGGATCTGCTGTGTCTGGCAGTGACTCTTCCTACTGAGCCACCTGAATATTTGGATAGCTTCTTGCTCAGTCTTTAATGATACCTAGTTTTCTACTGAACTGTGAACTCCTTGCTCGTCCACTGAATTTCCTATTTAAGCCATGCCTCTACACTTCCTGTTTGACAGATTATTGTGCTTGTGTTTTGTACCTATTGCTACTGCTACATTGCATCCATGTGGTGAACCTTTGCTGCTGATTCACCAGCCTCACTTTTCACTCACCACTTTAACCCTGATATCCTTGGTTACTTACTTGTGCTTGATCACAGATTATGTTTCTGCCTGCTCCTATACTGCTATGTCCTGCTTGTACTGAGCCCAGCCTGTTATTAACCACAAACTTGCCTACTATTTTAGCTACTGGACTTTGGGGCTCAGATTGAGACACCAGGGTTCAGTGATGTAGAAAAGCAGGTCATATTTCTATGTAGCTATTTTCTGCTGTGACCCAGTGACCTGCAATGTTTGATGTAATAGTTTATCCTAATTCTATTGAGAAAATGCTCTAGGGTAAAAACTATAATTATATGCGTTATTGGATAACCTTGCTGGGTGTCATCTATTTACTGAAGTCATGCATCATGGGAGCCCTACTCTGTTTTTGAGCTGAACACATATGAAAATGTGTCCAAGTCAAAATGTCAGAAAATTAATGCAAGATCTTCCCAGGAGATTAGGGCAAATTATTTTGCCACATCAACACCTTCACCTAATTAAAAAAAAATCTAGAAAGATATATAAAAAAATCAAGGATTCACACTTTGAGACCAGGCAGGTAGGTCCACATATTTTAACAGTAAGGAGTAAAGCAGCGAAATAGATGATCACCAATCATTCACTGCTGGCAAATGTTTCCAGTGCAGGTGTTTTGAGTTACAGTAATTGATTCCTCTGCAGGGAGTGGTTAGTGAAAGCCACCTTTACTGCTATATAAATTCACCCCTCAAGGAGGTTTTTCTTTGTTTTCCTGGTGAAAAAAGAGCCTAAGATTGGATCTGACAACACCACACGAGAGCATCTCCATTTCACTGCAATCTAATTCTTCTTTCACCATTTAGAAAAAATAGGAGTGCCACCCATAAGCTAAAGGTGCCCATACACCTTACGATTATCGGATTACTTTTCGTTCCGATGATCGAACCGTTGTACGATTGTCGTACGGCGGCCCCATCCTGCCCCGATTATCGCAAGGTTCAATCAGCGGTAGTTAAAAAAAACACCTGGACGAAATTCGGTAATCGACCACACTTTATTTTGTTTGCGCATGAGCAGTGTTAATCGTACGACTTTTGACGGACGGAAATGCCACCAACCATGTAGAAATCGTACGATCGACCAAAGTTTTCAAACATGCTTGAACGTCAAAAGTCGTACGATTGTACAGTACTGTCGGTCGGGCACTGCACATACACCTTACGATTGTCGTACGAAAAGTCGATTGCATACGATTATCGTACCATAATCGTAAGGTGTATGGGCACCTTAAAAAAGGTTTTCCACAACTTGTTTAATGTTTTTTTGTATAATTTTGAGGATAGAGCTATTTGACATATATTTATTAAATGAATGCAATTCAGAAACTATGTAACTTTTATTAGTAAGCTTATAAAATGTTTCTATGTAAATTTTTCTTCCTGGGTATTAGGAATAAAAAAATATAACTTTGAAAACAAAAAGCAATAAACTAGGTTAGAAAATTGCTAGCCTTGCACTATACATTCAGTTCCGAGTCCAGCTGCTACAAAGCATTAATCATGAGAGAATTATTTTGAGCAAAATAACTTTAGGCATAAGATTGTATCTTATTTTTCTTTCTTGTGCATGGCACAGACATTTCTTTCTTGTTATTTGAAAACAAATGACTACATGTTTTCAAAGATAAATTTTATAATGCTATAAGTATTTTTACACACAAAAAAGCTTAAAACACATGATTAATTAGAATATAGTGGAGAAATAATTTTTCTATTAAGAGTTTATTTTATATAAAACTACTCAGGATGAAAATAAACAAAGCATAACATATTAAAGTCATTTTTGAGAATTATTAAAGCTAACTTCCAGTGTGCAGTTTCATTTTGTGAAAAAAAAAGCAATCTATAACTTTTAATTTTGGGTGAACTTTGGAAGGTTCTAGCATCAACTAGCTTGTAAAAATGCCTCAAGGATACAATTTCTCCCCTTACTACAGCCACAATCAAAGTTTCTAACCATTCTGCCAATAGTGACCCAACAATATGAATATTTGTAAATGTATTAATTTAAATGAATTGATACACACAAATATATATTACAGTTAATAATGTGATTTTGGACACCTTTTAAAACCATAAGGTTTTAAAAAATTGTGTGTATTGGCACTGAGATTTTCATTTTGTGAAAGTGGTAAGAAAATGTTTAGGTTACAGTTTAAAACTGAAGAATAAAATAATACATTCATATTATCAATAGCTAGTTGACATTTGTTGATGAATTCATCTAGACTCAAAGTTGAAGGTAAAGCATAAGAATGTAGCATTTATATAATATAGTGTTTAAAAAAAAATAATTAAGACTGATATAAATAACTAATGCAAAGTCATATTCACTTTTGACAAGGGCAAGAGGGGCAGAATATAACATAGTTAAGTCAATTCTTCACCTACACACAAAGAAAAGCAGCTAGTGTTTGGATTTAACCATTGATCATAGCAATGTGCCATATACAGTATATGCTCATGTGTCCTATATATTCTGCAGCTTCACTTTACCACTCATGTATAAGGATCACTTGAGTAAAAAATTGAAATATTGAGATGTTGTGGTATAGAAAGAAAAGTTAAAAACTGGACAGAAAGAGGAAATCATTGTAAAAGTTTCATGAAAAGATTTAAAGCTGAATCATTAAATGTAATTAAGTACACAATGATGTTTTTTAACAACATGTTTAACCTGCTAAAATATTTGTGTTTCTGTCTATCTAGCTGTGAGATTTACACAGCTTTGTCATATAGTAAAGCCCTGTCTAGTAGTGCAGGAGATCTTATTTTTTCTTAGCTGTACTTCAGTAACATTTACAGGTCTTGTCCCTCTCTCAGCCTGTGACTGGACAATGAAAATAGAATTACCATTACTGATGAGCTCATCCCTCATTGCGGAACAACTGATTATCTCACTGTTTCTCTTTCTCCCATCTAAGCACAGCTGTACAATGGAGGCTGATACCAGGTCAAATTCAGTTACACAACTTACATTTAATGATGTTTTAATGAATATTGAGCTGTATATTGTATCTTTCATATCTGCCCGAAATTCTAATTAAAACCCCAGTGGTGAATAAATACCACCAAAAGAAAGCTCTATCAGTCCCCAAAAAAGGGTATAAAATTAATTTCAGTACAGCGTTGCATGACGGAATAAATGTCAGTCAAAGTACTGCAGTGCTGAATACTGAAAAATGGCCTGGATGGGAAGGGGGTTTAACGCCGCGGATGTCAACTGGTTAAGTGAATTACAAATTATTTTGATTTACAGAATTTGGATTTTTGAACATTAATTTTGATTAATCTTTTGTTGATAATTCAAATTACAAATAAAACCAAAATACATTCCCTAGTAATTACTACAGTTAAATAATGCTATCTCTCTGTCTCACTCACACACACTGCTGCCTTTGAGATCATGTCATATTTTGTGAACAGTTCTTTTTTGCATTTATAGGTAAGTTTATTCAGCCCCATCCTAATTAACAAATAGTTGTACTCATGATATTGTACAGCAGGGCTCAAAATTTCAAGTCCTGAGCTACCAGCCAGGCCTTAAAAGTTACTCGCCACCAGTTGCCCCACCTAACTTTGCGGGATCGTACGATAATCACAAAAAAATAATAATAATCGTACGAAAAAATAGTATGATTATACACAGAAAAAACAGGGACTTACAGTGCACAGTTGATCTGATTCAGGTGCTCTCTTCCTCTCCTGGTGGGGGTGTTGGGGGGGGGGGTCATCAATGCTGCCTCCATGTAACAAGGTGAAGCCTCCAGCAGTGTCATTGAGCCTCCTTTCAGGTCCCACACTGCAGAAATGTACAGAGGTCAGCAGGATGACGCACAGTACAGAGGTCAGTAATGTAACGCACAGTACAGAGGTCAGTAATGTAATGCACAGTACAGAGGTCAGCGGTACAGAGGTCAGTAATGTAACACACAGTACAGAGGCCAGCGGTACAGAGGTCAGTAATAATGCACGGTACAGAAGTCAGCAATAACACACAGTGGAGAGGTCAGCGGTGTAAGGCAGAAATAACGCACAGCACAGCGGTCAGCAAGAACGCACAGCGCAGCGGCTAGCAAGAACGCACAGCCCAGCGGTCAGCAAGAACGCACAGCGCAGAGGTTAGCAGTTTAAGGCAGAAATAGCAGGGACTTACAGTGCACATAGCAGTACCTGTAAGTTCCTGATCTGTCCTGTCCAACGTGAAGCCTCTCTTCAGGTCCCGCGCTGTCCTGCCATCCAGCCAATCGGAGCTCTGCAGTTTACCTCCCAGCCTATGGCAGCTAACGTAGGTGGAGGAAGGCTGCAGATGACGGACAGCCAGCTGAGCTGAACTTTCTCCCGTCTCTTCTCCTCTTCGGCCGCTGCAGATGACGGACAGCCAGCTGAGCTGAACTTTCTCTCGTCTCTTCTCCTCTTCGGCCGCTGCAGCTTTAGAGTGGCCACAGAGGAGAAGAGAAGGGGGAGTGCTGACCGGGTGATCGCCGCTACTGAACGGCGGCAGATTCCCCCCTCATACTGCCGGTGGCGCCACCCCCACAATGAATTTCCACTCGCCCAACGCAATTTTCACTCGCCAATTGCGAGGGGGCGAGTGGAAATTTTGAGCCCTGTTGTACAGTACACTTCAACATCATTGTGGTCATAAATTGTCTCATTGTTGTCTCATAAATTGTCTCAACATCATTGTGGTCATAAACGGCATCAGTAGAAAAGACCAAACTGCTCTATCAAACTTTAGACAATTAGAATGTAATGCATTTACTCAGTTGGTTATATTGCACTGCATATCTTTCCCAAGACCATAAGATGATTTAAAGGAGTCAGTTTATGAGAAATTAAAGCAAATACTCTTGCTGCAATGTACAAATATACACACCACGTCATGGCACACTTACATCCTAGTGTCCTCCAACAATGACAGGTTCAGCCTCCAGTTACCACTTTTTCCAACTGACACAGCCATCTTCCCAATCAGTTATTGCAGGTTCCACATTGCTACTCTAAAGCCACTGGGTGGCCACTGATTTAACTCCAGATGTAACTCTTCCCATGAGTTAAATCATCGCCCATGTGCATGAACAGGAGTTACGTCTTTTGAGGTGCTTTGGCTTGTGTGTGTGTTTTCTTTTAAATAAACAACTCCCTGAGAGTGCTCATATCTTTATTTAGCTAAGTAATGAGTGTCTATGGCATCTGTACTAATTTGCCTTAGTTTGGAGAACATTTCACATTTTGCCGCATGTGCCCTGTAACATCCCTTTTGCATACAGAATGCGTGCAGAAGGGCCTTTTCTCTTCAACATGAGCAAAGCTGTCATTTAAGGGGAAAGGGGGACTTAGTAGAGCCAATTTCTACACATTGTTCACATGCATTTGGCCTAGATTGGTCACAGGAGAGGGTGTGGGACAGATAGTATACTTCATCACCCAAGCTGCATTACCTAATCCAGCTGCCTGAAAAGGCTCTTTCCTTGATACTTCATTTTTAATTGAGTTTCTAACATACATGTACACTGAATTGTGTGTATGTTTTCTTTACAAGGATATAAATGAATGATAGCAATATGTCAAAACATAGGCACACATACAAAAATTAACAAAGCTCCGAAAAAGAAAAAAAAGGGGGACCTTTAATTCAACTTAACCACAGTTTCCCACACACTTGGCTATTATGGAGATGGGAAATATTGCAAATGGCTTAGAGTTCCTTAGTGCTTTGATCTTTTATTTTTAGTTAATTTTCTTGCATTACTGTGTACTATATAGTATTTTTCAGGAGCAAGATATATGGGCACAGGCATTTATTTGCAAACAATGTAAAACTGCTCCATAAAAAAGAAGAAGGTTAAGCATTCCATTCAACTTGTTGTCAAATAACACTATAGTGTTGTGAAAACATACATATCCATAGCTTGCCAGCATCAGATTGTGGGTTTCACAAAGGAACACCAATTGACACCAGGTGAGGCTAAATTGTTGGATGAAGTAAACAAGGAAAAATATCAGTCGTCATTTAAACCACCAACTGTAGTATCATCCTGAGCACAACCTTGCAACCAAAAAAAACCCAATAACAACAAATGTTCAATATGCAAGTTACACCTGTTGGACGAAACAAACGAAAATACTTCTTAGTTAAGAAAGGAACATGGAAAAGACATGCAAAGTTTTAACAATTATGAGATGGTGTTCTGCCGACACACTAAATAAAAACATTGCCATATGCGAAACAAAAAAACATTTAACCAAAACTCACATCAGGCAAAAGAAAACTATGATATAGTATAGAATGTTACATTCTACCTAAGTCACTTCAGAGTACTGTTTCCTATAATTATGCACACCTGCCTGCATTTGGCTAAAGCAAACATGAACCATCATGAGCCATATAGAAACATAGATGTATCTAACCAAACATGTGCTGCCAATGTACACTGTGCAGAAAAATTGTACTGCTCTATAAGACCACATGCAACTTTGAAAGGCATCCCTGAAAGCATGTTTTTTTATTGCATTGGTGTCCCCCACACACACACACACGGCAGTGCCAAGCTCCCCATGCTGTTTTTGACATTAGTTTGCCTATTAGCCTTGAAAATTGTAAGACTTTAACACCAAGATTAACCCCCCATAGATTTCAATGGGATTTGCCTCTAAATTCGGGTTATCCAACAGGATTTCTCAAACCCTTGAGAAATCAAACCCAGGCACATTCGCCCATCACTAATATTAAGGGTTAATACAAACAGGGTTAGGGTACAGTTAAATATTAACTGGGTTATTCAATAAGCTGCTGAAGGCAGCCGAATGATTAACCAAGCCGAAGTGAAGGGATCCAAAGCCTCTTCGGCTATTTACTGTAGCCGTGCACAGCGATTTTTAGCCGTACATCGGCTGCATTCAGCCCACTTCACCTCACTTGGCCTCGGCTGAACAGCTTTAGCAGATTCGGCGAACCAAAGGGAAGAACCCGTTCACCTCAGCCAATGCAACATTTGGATCAGCTGAGGTGAACGTTCAGCACTTCATTCTCTGCTTTTCACCCTTATTCTCCAAGGGTCCGAACAGCAGAGAGTGAATTGCTAAATGCTCGGCTCAGCATTCCGCTCGGTCATTCTGTGCGCTACCTCAGAGGTAGCGCACAGAATGAAAAATGTAATTTAAAAAAAAAAGTTGCTGAACACCTGTCACAAATTGACAAATCCAGGCTGAACATAAAAAAAGTGCAGAGTGTGTTGTGATGTCACAACTCCCTCTGTCCATTTGTTTTCATTCCATGACAGCTCACTGCCATCAAATGACATGTAAACAAATGGGCAGAGTGAGCTGTCATGGAATTAAATCAAATGGGCAGAGCGTATCATGATATCACGACTCAATCCACTCTTTTGTTTACATTTGGCCCGGACCTTTCATTTTTCGCCAAGTGTTTGGTGGTAGTGGATGGTTTGGCGGGTGATGGGACTTTTTTTGATTTTGACGAGTCGGCAGGTGTTGTTCAGTGTGATTGATGAGGATGTGTGGTGTTTTTATTTCCTGGTGTTTTTTTTTATTTCCTCTTTTGTGTACTCTTTGGTGAATGAGTAGGGGTAACAACTACCCCTTACTCATTCACAGGGGGGGCAGCATCTGGGTGCCTTCTTTATGAAAGGGGGCACCCAGTTGCAGGTGAGCCCCCTTGCCTGCAGACCCTGACAACCACAGGGCCAGGGTTGAGGGGAAGAGGCCCTTGTCTTCATCTGCATGGGGACAGAGTGCTTTTCCAAGGGGCCATGTAGCCTGGTATGGTGCAGGGGGGTGTGCTTGCTCGTGCTCAGATTAAGGGTCTGTTATGGAATTTTAGGGGATCCCACTTTTTTTGTTTTTTGGATGTTGGGGTTCCCCTACAAATTCATACGAATTTCTATGAATTTGAAGGGAACCCCACACTTTTTTTTACATTGTGGGTCCTCCCTAACATTCCGACCAGACCTAAAATGTCTGGTATAAATTGGAGAGGGGAACCCCACGCTGTTTTTTTAATTCTATTTTTTAACAACTTGCTGGCATTCGGTCCACTTAGACGGAGCATTCTCCCTGCCTTGACTGAGTGTCCGGCATTGCAGAGCCAAAGCATGTACGTTCAGCTCAGCTGTTTCCTTCAGCTTCCTTCTCACAATAGCTGAACCGAAGGGTTTCTGCAGATGAAGCGAGCCGAAGGATTAGCCAAACGTTAAGGGCAATCCTTTGACTCTTTAGTAAATAACCCTCTAAGTGTTAGGTTTCAAGGTTAGGAAAAGGGTTAAATATTAGGGGAAGTTTTCGAAGGTTAATTTAAGGGTTTATATTATGTTTTTGGGCACCAGTGAGGGAAGGATTAAGTGTAAGGCTCAAGTCAAGGTTAGGGGTATCTCATTGAAACATCAGATTTAGCAATTAGGGACGGTCAATTAAGGGTGATGAACCAATGCTCACTAGTATATTTTACATTTCAACAACATGCTTTTTACAACAAATGAGCTAAAGAGATAGGAAATGTGAACAAAATCATAATATTAATGTACAATATTTTAGATTTACTTGAGGAAAATATTAAATTTTTTAATTTATAAAAAATAAAGAAAACAAATACAAAATCACTTTACAGTACCTTTAAGCACATTTAGCAAATAAAAAGTAAATTGCTATCATCAGGACATTTTATCAAATTCATATGAAAATTATATTATGGCAGTACTATACCTGTTGATTTAATTTCATTTTTCAAGGTAAGCTTTGTTAATTTTTTTTATAAAGTATCTTAAACACAAAGACATAATCCATCTGGGACTCTTTTAACCTTCAATGATTCTACCAAAGTCAAGATGTGTAATGATACAGCAGGGGGTTAGAAGCATTGCTTATTTATAAAGTGCCACCACTGTAAGTGACTTGTAACTGAGTCATAAAGAAGAGGATCTCTAGAGGATTGAGCCTCTATTATGCACACCAAACAGTTTATGCACGTTCAGATATTACAGCTTTTCTGTAACATAACTGTCATACATCAGCTATAACCAGTGTATGAATATGTGAAGATTATATTATTATTATTATTATTATTATTATTATTATTATTAGTGATGCCATTATCCTCTTAAATAAGGACATGGACTTAAATAAAAATCTAACATTTTATTATGAAGAAATACATAAACAATAGAACACTCTTAAAGGAGAAGGCATATAATAGGTAAATGAGGTTTAGCTGCAATACAATAATTTTTAGAAACATCTAAGAATATTATGTGGTATAGCCATGTTGATCAAGTGATATGTTTAAAAAAAATATGTTTTGAAGATGTTTTTAAGGGTTTTAAAGATAAATATATGTTTTTATGTGTTTTTAACATTGAGGGAAACCAGTTACCCAATACATAGAATATATTTAGTCTATTACTGGGAATTTCTGAACTTTCTATCTTAAACCAGAATTCTACTTAAGAGACCCCCCCTACACACTCATTCTCACCTCCCTCCCCATAACCCCCCTACTGCACCTATTCTTAAAAAACATCTTATACTTGCCTTCAACTCAGGGTTTTGGTTGGTTATGTGATGTCCCAGGTTCTTTTTCCTTTTCTAATCGGTAGCAAAGTGGGTGGTCTTTAATCCCCACATGATGAACTACCCTGGGCTCAACTACCCTGGGCTCAAAGTGGTCCACTACTGGTCCTCTTCCAATCTGAATAACAGATATCATCATTTAACCCTGAAAAGGACCGGCAAAGAACCAAAGAGCAAACTTTCTGTGGGGAACAGCATTGAAAAAGAGGTGAGTATTTCAGAAGAGTTTAAAAGCTGCATTTTTTTTACAATAGTGAATAATAAAATAAATAAAATAAAAGGAGTTTATTGTAAAGAACAAGAAACAGTATTGCAAAAAACTATATAGTAAGTCCAGTACATCATCAGCGCCAAGCCAGTGGTTAGAACCCAAAGCTGGTAGTCAGCTAAACCAGGTCAGGGAAAACTGAGAGCAGGCTGAATGGAAACAAAGCCGGAGTGGGGAACCAGGAGATCAGACAGCCCGAGCCAGGGTCAACATTAGCGCACCTGGTTGATCAGAACAATCACAAGGGCAGAGGTTGAATGGACAAGCAGATGGTTAAATTGTGAGCTGGTGTTTTCATCATCAGTCTAAGACAGGACTTTGCCATCAGTTTCACCAATAGTTACAGAATGTTGACGTTACAAGTTTAGTCATAAGAGGGCCCCAAAGAGGAACAGCAGTGCCAAACATACTGCAAAATGAGTCATGCTGTAGCTGACTGGAGAAGGAAGGGTAAGAAACCCTGACAATCCATTACTTGTAGCTTCTAGAAATGTAAAATATAACTGTGCTGCTTGTGGAGATTCCATCAGTATGCAGATAAGTCAAACAATGAGCCAATATATAATTATTCCAGTTCATTCATCACTAATTCCTGTGATGATTTATTGGAAATGGTAGGCCTACACTCTATTCTTCTAACAGCTGTAGAAATAGTGTCTTGATTCACTGAATTCTCAGTCTATATAGGAACAAATATGACAGAAAGGTGATACAAATAAATTTTTCCATAAGTGTAAAATATTGCTGATTTTCAAGTATAGTCCCAGATTCATTCTCAACTCTAAGTGCAGTCCCTAATTTTTAGTACTGGAGACTGAAGATTATAGAATTAGAGGAGACACTATAGAATTATTTATAGCAATCATGGTTTCTTAACTTGTCATGCTATCCCACTTATTTAAGTTACTATAAAGGTTATTCACAAAAGGATGAAGAGTATGGAGAAGGCAGGAGAAGTGAACACTCTAGGACAAAATAGCTGAACTGCAAAGTGAGCTGAATTGGAGAATTTTTCCAAAATCAGCTATTTTGTCCTAGATTGTTCACTTCTCCTGCCTTCTCCAAACTCTTCACCCTGTTGTGAATAGCCCTGTATGTTTTTGGAGTTCTAATTAAAAATGGGAAAAAAAGAATGCAGATTAGTATATATTGCATTACTGTAGTCCTGCGGAATAATCAGTTATCAAAGTAAACCTGTGGGTTTCTAAAATTTATCTGAGCTGTATGCATGAATACATCAAAGGCACCTAGAGATAGCTAAATTAATATTTAAAGAAACATTGTCACTTCGCCCGTTCAGGACAAAAAGTAAAGTGTCTTTGCAAAGTTTTCCCCCATACCTAATTACACTCACCTTGCCAGCAATTCATTGCTGCTCCTTCCTTTGTTGCCACTGGCAACAATACCTGGTGGTTCTGGGTATGGAGGACATGTGATCCCATGTGGCAGTGCCTGGGTCTAGCAGCCAATCGCTTGATCAAACATGACACATGACATAGGAAGAAACTTCACTGCTCCCCCTGCAATCTAGCACCAGCTGTCAATGGGGATTTTAGTGACCACTGTGATAGAGAAAGGAGCAGTGCGGTAGTGCCCACAGGATCAGCAAAAGTGAGTGGAGGGCCCTCTGTTGCATAAGCATTGTCACGTTGCTCTGCATTGGTAAGGATACATTGTTTCTTTAAACAACATAAATATGTTCCAAAATGTTTTATGCAAGTACTGACTTCTCATGGTGAGGTTACAACACTGACTAACCCAAATTACCTCTCACAACTGACTTTTGTCACTGGTCTGTAAAGCTGCTCATCTCTTGCCAAAAAAAGGGGGGTTGTAGGAAGGGTTGGGTCAGTGTGACTTCACTGAGGTGTTGGAATTGGATAACTATCAAAAGGTCTAAACAAGCTAAATCAGCCCTTACTAACCCGATGTTGCTTTTTCTTAAACACAGTCAAATGAGCCTTAAACAAATGCTAATCCTTACTTGAAAACCTGTGGTGCTTTTACATTTTTTTTGTCAACAGAGAGCACCAAACACAATACAATAGGATTTTGTAGACAACATTATGAAATCAGTTAAGGGAAAACTTGCACTTGTTTAAAGGGAAGGGATACCATATCTGAGAAAAAAATGAAGTTGTGAAAAGAAACACTTAAAAATTAATTTCTTCTGTTGTTCGTTTTTTAAACCCCTAGCAGAACTAGAGGGAAAGCGGTATAAAAATAATACAATGTAAGTTAAATCTGACTGTACAGAGAAATACAGTGATGTTGTCAAATTCCATAACACTGAAAGAAAAGTGCCTGAATATAGTCATTTGAATGCAAATTAATTGTGATGTTTGAATTAGTCTTGATGTTGGATACTGTGATAACAGTGAATGATATGAAACAGTATGAGTGGTCCTGTAGCCTTGAATTAATTTCCAGACCTCTGCAAAGTACTTATTCAGGGTGTTCTGGTACATGCAACTTGGCAGTGATTCCAGCCTATAATAAAAAATCCAATGTAAAGAAATTGTCACAATGCTTTCAGAAAATTAAATCTATTTCAAATTACAAATTATTTATTAAGCTGCATGAAAGCATATGCCACTTTGTAATTATGGATAGGCAGAAATATATAGCAAATGGCAAAGCAAGCAAAAATATCAATATGGTAAGCAAATAAATTGCATGTCAGTCATTGACATTAAAGCTGTCTGTTTCTGAACTCTGACTGCTAAGCCCAAGGCTTGAAACAAGGAAACGATGAGGTTGGCAAAAGTGAATGCATATAGATTGATGATAATGTGTCATGCCTATTCCAAAGTTAAAAATAAGCCTGCTGATGCACACTCTATTGAGTAAGACATTTCCTAACAAAGGGGGAAAAACTTGCAAATTGGACACCAAAAGTATTATATCAATAAACATGATTTGCAAAAAATCCATTATGGATTCAGCAAAACAATGTATCAATCATGTTATGTATTGTAGCTTGGGTACAATCCATATGTATTATGTATTTACTAATTATTAAACAGTAATTTGATATTGTTTTTGTAACTTTTGTGTACACAGTAACAGAGGTACTAATAAAGCAACTCATGTATCTGGTACATGAACACAGTGCTGACAATGTTATTTAAAAAGAAAATACAGCCCTGAAAGCCCTCTTAGCATGCTATTATCTCTGTGCACTGGCCTGTTGTCACAGTGCATCTCTATGCAGTAGACATGTGCGATTCGGTTTGGACGAATTTTCAGAAATTCGGAGATTCGGATGCATCCGAATTCCGAATTAAAGCTAAGACGAATGCAAAGGAATCCGAAATTCCCGATTTCCCGAAATTCGTTATTGTACGAATTTCGTTGCAGCAAAAAGACATTAGGAAAAAAAATTTACAACATTTACCTTCTACAACATTTCTATGGTTAAAGTAAAGAAGCAATAGTGAAGAGGTTAGCGCACAGTATTGCCATTGTCAAGGTTCCTGGTTCAAGTCCAGGCATGGGAGAGTAATGGATAAAGATTTATTTTTTCTTTGCTTTTGAATTGGCATTCTCCTATTGACCTAAATGACTAAATGTCATTTTTTTTTCCTAATGTCATTTTGCTGCAACGAAATTCGTTATTGGGTGAATTTTCGTTATTGGACGAATATAATGAATTATAAGTGTAATTTAAAAACATACATATATGTTAAAACATTCCATCATATGAGGTAACAGAGTAATCACATTTCCATTTTCACATATCTCATCATTTTACTGCCCATATCTCTTAAAATATATCATTATCTTCTATTATAACACACAATTCTATGCTTATCATAATTATAACCCAATTCTTCAGGACCAATACGTGTGTCATTGATACAATAACCTTTTCTAATACAACGTTGCCTATGCTTAACCAATGTGCAAATGATGCTCCACACTCTAGCTCCACACTCTGACTTTTCTAGTACAGAGTGCAGGACTTCTAATGAAGAGTCATTACATTCCTCCAACTGTAAGTGACGATGTGCCAGATCCAGCATTGATGTTGCTGTGGAGTGGAGGCACTGGGGATTTAAGAGGTATGAGGCAGGGCTGGAGACGGGGATCATTTTGTAGTGGGAGATGCTGTTATGGTGTGGCATTTTTGATCTATCACTGGTAAGATTGCTCCTTTAGCCTTGAGATATGCTCGCTTTTCTTCCCCATGGAAGCCATTGTGTCCTAACCTTTTGGTTAACTATGCCTTGTTGGTTTAATACTGCTTATGCAGCTACATCAGCACAGCCATCTCGCATAGACAAGCAAATCATAGCCTCATAGTATCATTCAATTCCAATGCACATAGATATGTGTGCATAGGTTCAAATGTACCTACTGTGAATTTTCTAATTTGTGTCGTTTGCTAAGGATTGTACAATCCAGCATGTGACCATGGCATGATTCAAATGTATCAAACCCCAAGAACTAAACTGGTCTGTGAATATCCACATGTATACTGGGTAGAAGAGGGGGAGGGATATGCCTGTATGTCAAGAACAATCTGAAAGTGAATGTGAGAGATAACATCTTTAATGTGATGGAGGGGAGTCTATATGTCTGGAAATGCAAAGGAATGGGAAAAAAATGGTAAAATACTGGTGGGTATATATATAAGGGATGAGGAGGAGATTCAACTCTTTTTATAGATAGGAATGGCAAGGAAGCATGGCAATCTTATAATTATGGGAGACTTTAGTTATCCTGGTATTGATATTAATGATATATTGGGCTAAAGGAACACCACGCTCTTTTGGGTTCAGGCTTCTTTACTTCTTAAACTTAGAGGGAAAGTTTCACGGGTCAAATGGAGGACACCCCAACTAGAAAAAAATGCTCTGTTGTATTTATGAATTTCAAATAACATGGAGATGGTTGTAGATTTATTAAATGGAGAAAACTTAAGTAACTTTGATCACATGATAATGCCATTTGCAGTATATTGGAATAAAGAGAAACATGCTGGGATGACAAGAACAATACAATTAACTTTGATAAGCTTGCCTCCCTACTATAGTGTACTAATTGGGACTACATTTTAATACATAGAAACACAGAGTGGGAATATATTAAACAATGGCACTCACCAGTGCATTCCATTAGGTAACAAATTTAGAAAAGAACAACGTTATTTCTCAGTGGCTAAAAGTTATGATAAAAGAACATATAAATGAATAAATATATATACTGAGGCAATCCGGGTCAGTGACCGGCTGCAATCAGGTAGCTGCGGTCCTCTATTCAAGCATACTAGAGGGCTGCTCACTCCTCACTAAGGCTCCAGCGAGTGGTGTTCTGTCAAAAACGCCGACCCGGTCGGATTTGCCAACCTAAGCATCTGCACTTGCGCACAGATGGGATTACCAAGGAAACAGGCATTTATTGACAAAGTATTAATTTGTAATTGTTAATTGTGAACGTTAATAATATGCCATTCATTGCAATAAATGATGGATGGCATTTTATGCACATTAACAATTAATAACGTAAGCACTTACATTATTATGTATGTATATTACAGTATTAATTGTGAATGTGCATAAAATGTCATCCATCATTTACTGCCATGGATGGCATATTATTAATAGTCACAATTAATGATTAAACTAAATACTTTGTCAATAAATGCCTGTTTCCTCTGTAATCCCGGTCTGTGCGCAAGCGCAGATGCTGAGGTCAGCAAATCCAACAGAAAAGAGGCCCTCTCATATTCCTGAATAGAGGGCTGCCGCTGCCTGATTGCCACAGCACTTCATCCTGGCCTAACTGATGAGCCCGTACTGACTACCCAGAGCCCCTACTGACCGCCCAGAGCCCACACTAACCACCCAGAGCTTGCACTGACCACCACCCTGATCACCCAAAGCCTGCACTGACCACCACACTGACCAGCCTGTACTGACCACCCAGAGCCTGCACTGGCCACCTGAGAGCCACACTAACCACCAGAGATCCTGCACTGGCCCCTTTAGTGCCCGCATTGGCCACCTTAAAGCCTGGACAACCTCCTGAGAGCCTACACAGCCCCCCCAAAACCCTGCACAGCTCTCCTGAGACCCTGGATACATCAGGCCATTAACCCAGAGCAACACATAGTATGTAGCTTCATAGTATTCTGCATTGCTGTATAAAGTATTGCTGGGATTTGTAGTCCTCTATAGCTTATGGTATTATTCTGCAGTGCTTAACAATGTATTGCTGGGAGTTGTAGTCCTCTATAGCCGGTGTCATTCTGCATTGCTTTATAATGCATTGCTGGGATTTGTAGTCCTCTATAGTTGGTGGTATTCAGCAATGCTGTGTAATGCATTACTGGGATTTGCAGTACTCTATTGTTGGCAGTATGCTGCATTGCTGTATAATGTATTGCTGAGATTTGTAATCCTCTATAGTTGGTGGTATTCTGCATTCATGTACAATGTATTGCTTAAATTTGTAGTCCCTCTACAACTTAGGAGTCAGTAGGAAAACTATCAGGCTCACAGCTGCAACTGGGCCCTGGCACTCCACTCCATGCTGTAAAGAGACTACAAATCACAGCCCACACAGGAGGAAGAAGGCCTTGGTGACCGTCGACATTTCCATAAAAAGGCCCATTAAATCCTGAGCACCAGGCCCATGATGCTCTTAATCTGGCCCTGATTAGTGTTGTGGTTGATACCAAGCTATGTAGAGCAGTAATTCACAACAGGATATACAATTATCACAAGAAGACCTTGATAAAATCAAGGCGTTGGCAAATGCATGACGGGTGAGGTTTAAGATTGAAAAATGTATGCACTTGTGAGAATGCACTTGGAAGCAAAAATATTAATGCAATATACTCATTGGGAGTTGCTACTCTGGTGAAATTGTGTATGGAGAAAGATCTGGGGGTCCTGGTGGACCACAGACTCAGCAATAGCATTCAATGCTAGGCTGCATCTAGCAAGGCCAGCAGGATAAGATCATGCATTAAAAAAGGAATTTTGTCAAGAGATAAATCTATAAAACTCCCTATCACAGTTAGCGTATGCTGGGACCATAGACAATTGCAAAAAACATTTAGATTGTTGAAAACAGTTTACAAAATATACAGGGGTATGAAAGTTCATAACAACATGTACACACACACACACAAACACAGGTTTTCAGTGATAAATGCCCGTGCCTAATTGCTCCCAAAATGTGGTGTATGGATTTTCTTACACACTGATCTGCGAGGCTCTCCCACATTTGATTGCTCAATGAGCTGATCAAGTTGATTTTCTTAGTTTTAAGAAAAATGTAAATACTCTTATTCATTTGTACTTCATCAGCACAGAAGGCACAAAAGCAGAATTATGTGGATGTTAAACAAACGTCAGGGAGTGTGTTTGCTATGTGCACATACATCTGTGGGGTTCTTTAATCCCACAGTTCAAGTGCACCAAATTGATTCATCTTCATCAGGTGATGAGCAGGGTGAAATTAAGATTTAGGGGGATTAAAAAGGTTGTAAAATGCATATACTTTGTTGCTATTTTTATTATCTTTAAAGCCAAAAAAAAGTCTAGTAAAAAGTATCTGAAAAACACTCATTGATCAATGAGGTAAAACAAAACAGGTATTTTAAAATACCGAGCTAACCTATTAGTGATTTGTACTCTAGTCATTAAGCTGTTTGCTCTGTAAATATCAAAATGCTTGTTAAATTTCACCATGCAATAGCAGTAAAGAATCCTAGTTTTCATTTTTCTGTATATAAATCGAAGAATAACTGACTGCATTAATACTGTGTTTTAATATAAGAAAAAGTTAATCTAATGCACAATGTGCAATTTCCTAAGCACGGCAAAACATAAAACTCTCCAGCAGATAGTGCACTTCAACATCAAGTCTAGCAATAATTATTATTAAGCTAAATGAGCTCCTGGTTTAGAGAACATCTTGGTGCAAATTGCATATAACTATGTGGTAAGTGAAATACATTTATAAATTATTCAGTCAAAATTTGCATTTGAAAATCATGGCAGATCAAGAAAATGAAATGAACACATTATGTAAAATAACAATTGAAATGATTCCAAAAATGTTCCACTTAATGCAGTAATGTTTGCATGACAAAAACATCTTAATGCTCTTATCATTGCTAAGTTTTACTCCAACAGATATTATATACAGCTGTTCATATCTTACATTCTGACAGATGTTTGATTTTCTAATACATATTAAAATATTCTAAATTGGATTACTCCATAACTTTCTTTAGATACATAGTCATATTTAAGGTTTTCTCTTGCTCCTCTCACTTTATATTTGCAAAGAAAAAAAAGAATGCTTGAGAGAGCAATGCAGAGAGAGCGAGAGAGAGCGAGAGCGAGAGCGAGAGCGAGAGCGAGAGAGAGAGAGAGAGAGAGACCAAAGCTACATCGGACACTATCTGATCGGCTAACACTTTTTTATATAGCAGGAACGTGATTGACTGATAGCACTGATCAAATATTCACTAAAATAAGTAATTATAAGAGTCATCTTCTGATTTGAGTTAGAAACTCAATGAATAGTTTATATTCATTGAAATTTAATGGAGAGCTACTCAAAGATAATAGATGAGCCCACTGAGGATAAAATAGTGAGTTATGATGAATTAAAACTAAATTAATATGTATGAAAAAGTTTCCAGCATATTTCAGTAACTACTATTTTGTTGAATAAAGCCAATGTGCCAAGGCATGCCAAGGGTAATTTAAGGAACAATCTCATACCTTTATATGAAGAGTATTATTATTGTTAATATTTTTTTTATTATCATTATCATCATCTAATACTTTCATTTTTCTTAGACTCTCTGCAGGAAAAAAATTCACTTGATGTAATTTACTCCCAAGGAAATGTACATCAAATACTGAAATTATACATACCTCCCCCTTCACTGCATTCTGGGGAGATACAGCTTATGGAACATTCAACAGAACTGATACATTCTCAGCAAAGACAGCTATACATGCTGAATTATAGATTAAGGTGATTAAGGCGATTTGTCCGGCGAACCAGCAGTTCAGCCTAAACGTTCCAGGGGCTACGCAGTGACTCAGGTAAAAAGATGCCATGTAGTGCCTCAGTGTAACTGACTCACCTGATCCTTCTCTCAGCACGGCTCGTATTGCTGTCGGAGCTTCGTGACGTCACCCGTGACGTCACGAGACTCCTCCCCCTCTCCCTAGTTAAAGCCGACGGAGACACTTGTCTGGCGTTCTAGCAAGTGTGAAGACGCCAGGCAAGTTCCCCGTCGCCTAGCACTGAACCTCACTGCCATTATTGGGCCGGTCAGAGCCCCACCAAAACCGCCATCCTCACAGCCACAAGTGATCTCCTGCCTCTCCTCTCAAACTCGGCTCCATCTGCAGCTCTCCATACCCAGCATTAGGATTACACAATTAAAGCCTGGACTGCAATTCCTCTCAGGAACCACAGGAGGGCACCAACGTCGCTCCAGTCAACCCTCTCCACTGAAATAGCAAGTACCCTGTCTTACAGACTGTTACCTCACATATGCCTGCAGATTAACAGTGTGGAATGTTATCCATTGCATCCAAGCATTGACGGTTGCCTTCTTTCACCCCAACAAACCACGAATTGCTCCCTTTAATAAAACCGCAACCTAACTTTAGCTCAAGATTGCTGATTGATTATTACCATTACTATTACTATTGCTATCTCTGCAGCTGTGATCCTCCACCCTACAGACCTGTGGGGCCTGATCGTTACACTCAGTTTTCTCTAGGGGACAGGAGCCACACCGGGGCAGAGATTCTGTCAGCTCTGCAGGGGCAGGCCCAGAGGTGGTAACACCTTGCCAGCTTGAGCCGGGAATGCTTGTATGTGACAATGGCAGCAATCTTCTCTCCACCATACACCTGGGAAAGTTGATACATGTACCATGCTTGGCACATGTCCTCAATTTGGTGGTACAGCAGGGACAATGCATGCATCAGTGACACAATCCCTCTGGTGTTCTTGCTGGAGCACACTCTGCGGGGAATTATTGATGTGGCACTTGAGGCAGAGCAGCGGGAGGAAAAGGAGGACTGCCTTACCTCTCAAGGCTCCCTTTAAGCAGACACCAGTCCTGCGGGTCCACAGATCACACGAGAGGATGAGGATTATGTCAGCCTTGGGGGCATTGAAGGTGAGGATGACAAAAGGCATTCTTCAAGGGAGGATTTCTGTCACCAGAAACCCAAGGAGTAGTATGTGGTTGGGAGGAGGTAGTGCACATTAGTGTCATCCTCAGTGACCCTGAAGACTCAGAATCTCATGCCTCTTCCAACTTACGCTTCATCGGCTCCCTTATCTTACAAAGCCTGCTAAAGGACCCCAGGATTTGTGGTATCAAGGAGAGCGATCATTACTGGTTGGCAACCCTTCTTGATCCACGCTACAAGCATAAGGTTGCAGAGCTCATCCTGCCCTCCCTTGTGAATCTGTAAGGGGTACTTGTACCCTTACCTATTCACTAAAGTGTTCAAATTAATATAAATAAAAAGTCCAGACCTTTATCAAAAATCCTTCATTTGAAAAAAAACAAACCAAAAGAATTTTTGACAAGTCCTTTATTTAAAAAAAATTGATCTATCGATGTAATCCATGGTCAATCACGACATCCAGCGTTGAACATTGGCTTGAAAATCGTGCCCAAACCTAATGTTGAGGACAAGAAGCAATTTTTTCAGGAATATATTGACCATATTGAATTGTCTGCCATAGACATGCTAAAAGTCTAACCATTTATAAATTTCTCCCCAGGAAATGCAGTCAGACATCAGGGTGCCAGACTATAAACAGCTGCCCCCTCCCTGTCACCCGTTGTAACATGATCAGTAAACGCTAGCTCTACCTTTACACACAATACACTGTCCAGAGAAGGAAGGGCTGGTGGGGGATATTTTCACATTGCTTGCACAGAACTCAATGTGCACAGCACGCAGAAATGTCCATGTGGAAATGTACATTTATGTTTTCATATACATCAACTGCATATGCCTTCTTCATGTACACTTGGAGTATATTGCTGACATATGTTTTTTTATTAATACATCTGCAAAGGTTGAAATGGGCTTTAACTATTAACACAAATGTAGATTATTTGTGTATCACTGTATGTTGTAAAGTAGCATCCGCTCCAAGCTCGCTCCTGTGATGGACTACAATCTCATGTTTAGTTTACTAATTGGTATTGAGATTGTAGTCCATCACAGGAGCAATCTTGGAGCAGTGGCTACTTTACAACACACACAGGGAACGTGGGGAAGAAAAGTAACCAAACTCCATAAGTAAGGACAGTGCCCGCTTGAATTCGGAGATGATTTGATGCTTTATTAATACATCTGCAAAGGTTGAAATGGGCTTTAACTATTAACACAAATGTAGATTATTTGTGTATCACTGTATGTTGTAAAGTAGCATCCGCTCCAAGCTCGCTCCTGTGATGGACTACAATCTCAATACCAATTAGTAAACTAAACATGAGATTGTAGTCCATCACAGGAGCAATCTTGGAGCAGTGGCTACTTTATAACACACACATGACTACAAAAGTAGTCACCCTCAAGAAGGAAGGACAGTGTCAGCACAAAATCAGAGATGATTTGAGAGTCTACAGCTATATGATAGCTAACACACAAGCTACATATTTGTTAATAGCTAATATATTTGAATGCATTTTTAAGATTTAATTCCTGAGTTGTGTCACTTTAAGGGCACAATAAGGAAATTGGGCAGGCTAGAGATATTCCATGGACATTCAGAGTACCTGGTGTATTCTTAAATCACGTGCTCCAAAATATTGAATAGTCCAATGACTGTTTCGCTCTGACATAGAGATGTATGGTACTGTCTTCTGACATACAGACATGCCATTAATATTTAGACAGACTAAGACACTGTATATTTTATATCATTTATAAATGTATGCTGTTTTGCAGAAAATTTGCCTTTTTATTCAGTATTTATTGACTGCTGTACTAGTTTCTTATTGATCAACATAAGTACGCTGCTACATAAGTCTATTTTTAACCCCCAAAAATAAATACTATAGTAAAATATTTTCTGCATTAATTGCAGCCTCCTGCATCAAGTTTATCTTACAGTGTCATTTGTTGCTTTTATCATTTCCATCCACTGAATCTATAGTGTGAGCATTGTTTTATGCTATATCTAATGCTAGTAAGGTAGAAGTTGAGCACTATTCCCTTCAGTTTTGAGTGCATTTTTTAAAATATATTGTGTTCTTTTGGTTGACAAATCTTCTCTACAGGAAAGTTTTGGACTACATTGTTTTTGTCTAAGAAATGATTAGTCTAATAAAAGATTATTACATCTAAAAGTGCATATTTTCCTTGTGTGCACATCTCTTTTTTATGTAAAGACCTAGATAAAATAAGGGGGTTGGCAAATACAAGGCAGATGAAGTTCAATATAAAAAAAAAAATATGCATGTGCACTTAAAGTATGCATGCAACATACTCTTTGAAAAGGGTTAAATCTATAATGGAAAATGATTTGGGGATCCTTAAGATCACAGCAACAGCTAGCAGAAAGCTCTCTTGTATTAAAAATGGCACATATTCAAGAGATGAATCCATAAATTCAAAAAGGATGTCTTTGAACTAGGAAGAGTTCAGAGAAGGGCAAGAAAATAAATAAGGCGTTTGGAAGAACAATTACATGTATTCAGTCTTGAGAAGAGATGCTTATGATCACAATGTAATAGTATATAAAAGATGATTATATAAACTGTAATAACCTGTGCCTGAAGAATACACTTTTCCACAATTTAAGACAGGAAGATTTAATCTTAAACTGAGAAAGGGGCCTTTCACTGTTTGAGTATTAGTGTTAGTTTGAGTAAAGTATTAGTATTAGTGTTGATAAATCCCTCCCAAAAAATGTTGATATCCTGCTCAGTCAGCATAAAATATAGGGCTAGTGAATCCTTAGATCTGATGAGAGGCTGATCCAGGGATTTATCTGATCACAGTGTAGAGTCAGGAAGAATGTTATTTTACCCTCTTACAGTAAATTGGCCTATAATTGTAGGGGTTGATTTTTTGCCCTTCTCTTGATCAAATACACAAAACACACTGAGGTTTAACTTGATGGATCGGTGTCTTTTTACAACCTTATTAACTATGTAACTAGGTAACACACCCCTAGAGATTAAAAAAGAGATCTGTGGCTGCAATATTCACCTTCGGTCAGGAGCTGTCCTCCACAGTGCCTGTTCTCTGCCACAAGATATCAAGCTTTCTAGATTGAATGACACCAATCATGAGTCAATCTGGAACACTTAGGACAGACTGAGAGGACAGGGCATTATGGACAGAGCGGTACCACTCTGCATTATACAACACCCCCATAGAATATTGCAGAGCATCCAGCTTGTCAGGTGACTGTCAGAAAACAACAGAACAGTAGTAAGTCTAAAATATAAAAACTCATATCATACTGCTTGGGGGCCTCAAGGGGAAGACATAGTCCACTGGGGAAGGCACTGAGCACAGAGTTGGGCTTTAAAGTTTTGTTTTGAATGTTTCTTTATTTAGTTGAATCCAAATTCCGTTAATTTTGGAGGATTTAAATTATAATTACCAACTATAATTAATTGCAGAAAAGGGGCACCCTATCTTTTTAATGTTTTTTGGCGTTTGGGTTCCCCCTAATATTCCTACCAGACCTAAAGGGTCTGGTATGTTTTTTTTATTATTATTTCTGTGAACAGTTAAACTTTTTAGTGCATTCTGTGACAGCTGTCATATTCTTTACATTGGGGATGGAAGTGTCCTCAAAGAACCAGAAGCTGTTACAGAATAACAGATCTCTCAGCTTCATTATTTACATTTTGTAACAATATTGTTTTACTTTGTTTCCATTTGAGATACAAATGCAGAGAAGCCAGAGAGCAGTAAATGACAGATCTTCCGCTTGTTGTGTTTCGATTCCGAAATAAATTCAGATGTATCGAACATTCAGATTCCTTCAGATTCGTTATTTATGTCATTCAGAAATTCAGATGCATCCGAATGTCCAAATTTACAGAAACGTGTACAAATTTCAATTCGGAATGAAACATATAGCACATGTCTGCTGTGTGACTTGTGTTGCTGTCCTAAATATATGTATTGAAATATAATATACAGTACATCAAATGTACAATGTATGTCTGATTGTAAGGGAAAATTTTAAAAAAAGCATAAAAACTACTGATATAATATGGGGGTTGTGACTGCTGACCTCACCTTCTGTAAAGTTAGTTTTTTTGCTCTCATGCTGATTCCTTGGCTTCAAACTCTTTCTTAAGTTGGCCATGCACCTGTAGATTTTCTATAGATTTTTTTCTATCAACCTATGGTCAGATGGAAAAAGTGCAATGGATTCCTCCATGCCAAGCTTCAGTAACTTGCTAGTCAGCCCCGCTGTCTGACAAAATACCTGAATAATCAGATTGGATGCAGGCATTGTTCAGGTATTCTGACAGCCAGCACAGCTGACTAGCAAGATACTGAAGCTTGGCCCAGTGGGAGATTCCTTTATACACACAGTTTAGCGTAGATGGAGGAATCTGTTGCACTTTTTCCATCTGACCATAGGTTGATAGAAAAAAATCCATAGAAAATCTATAGGTGTATGGCCAGCTTAAGGCACTGACCAGTTATGCAGATATACTGTTTTAACATCACAGGTTGCATGCTTGTTCCAGGTCACTGACTCACAAGGCACTGAAACCAGAGACTGCCAGGCAACTACTTGTTTAATAAGAAGGCCTAAAGCAGCCTCCTTAGTTTACTTTCGGTTTACTTGAAACAGATTCATTCATTATAATTAATTAATTACTATGATATGCAAAATAAAACTGTGTGTGTAATTGTGTAGATTATAAAAAATAAACAATTATCTATGGGGAGAAGCTTGTATGTGGGAGGATGTTGCAGGTGATCAGCACATGATTATTAGTACTGTGTGTTGGGGGGTGCATGGGTGCTCAGGGCCGGCCTTTGGGATTTGCTGGCTGTGCGGTCGCACAGGGCGCCATAGCAACATGGGCACCTGGCGACCGGCACAGATTCTGTCCCAAAAGGTCTTTAATAAGCGCCCGCCGGGCGCGGCGCCCCTCCGTGCGGGCACTTGATGGATCAGCTGTCGGCTCAGCCAGGCAGCACAGCAGTGACAGTGTCATTGGCAGTCTATGGATGACTCATTAAGATGGCCGCCGCTCTGCGACAGCGCGGTGGCCATCTCTAAAACTGGACAAAGTACTGGCAGGCCAGGCCACAGGCGGATTCTGCAGGAATGACGGCGTAGGCGGCTGTCCTTGCCTTGCTAGGAGTCGGAGGTCATCTTTAATGTTCGCGCGTGGGCGCGGCGCCCCTCCGTGTCATTGGCAGTCTATGGATGACTCATTAAGATGGCCGCCGCTCGGCAACAGCGCAACGGCCATCTTTCAAACTGGACAAAGTACTGGCAGGCCACAGGCGGATTCTGCCCGAAAGATGGCGTGGGCGGCTGTCCTTTCCTTGCTATGAGGAGCAGGGATGAGGATTTACAGTATAGGCGGCGTTATTATACCGTGTGATATACAGTATATGTGGCGTTATTATACCATGTGATTTACAGTATAGGTGGTGTTATTATACCGTGTGATTTACTGTATATGTGCCGTTATTATACTATGTGATTTACAGTATAGGTGGCGTTATTATACCATGTGATTTACAGTATATGTGGCGTTATTATACCGTGTGATATACAGTATAGGTGGCGTTATTATATCGCGTGGTATGCTGTATAGGTGACGTTATACCATGTGATACAGGTAATTACCTCCAAACTTTCTGAAATAAGAAAATCAGACACCGTCCGGCACAAGCTATTTAGGCAATGGTCAAGCTCAAGCCCCCAGTTCACTGATCTCCCCTTAGTCATGCCGCCAGTCCTTGTGGCGCCTTCAATGATCTTCAGTACTGCCCCCCCTGACATAACACGCGGAGCAGTGACCTCTGTGATGGAAGGGCAGCGGTAGCAGTGAGTGCCTTTCCTTGCTGTGTTCTAGATGTTTCCTGTAACCTGAAGGACTGGAGAGGGTTCTGCATGTAGGTGGAGGTGAGATGGTGGGGAATAAGCATAATCATTGGACCAAGTGAGGGATGGCGGATAGTGTGGAGTGCTTACTAGTTCCAGAGGGGAGCTCTGTGTTTATAATAGCACTACTAAACAGGAGAGTTTGGTGCTGTGTTTACTCAATACAGGTCCAATCCTGGCTTCGCCCCCTCACAGCTGCGCCCAAGGCGAGTGCCTCACTCGCCTTACCCTTCCTATGGCCCCGATTACGACTGACATCTGCACTCTGTGCGTTACTTCCTCCTGACCTCGGCAATCTGTGCATTACTTGCTCCGGACCGCTGAACTCCTCTATGCATTACTTCCTCCTGACATCTGCACTCTGTGCGTTACTTCCTCCTGACCTCTGCATTCTGTGTGTTACTACTGACCTCTGCACTTTGCATTACTACTCAGCTTTGCATTATTTATGACTGAGCAGCTGGCTACACCAAATAGAACGCCACAATGGTCTCTTCCATCTCATTTAAAATAGGAATTATCTGATATGAATCATTATGAAGAGTCAAAAACCATAATCTTTTACTTGCACATTACGGAAATGGAGGCATGATATTCGCCATGAAAATATGAAGACCACAAATGTATATTCTGATACATTTTGCAACTGGTTTTGTTCAACTGCCATTGTTATTTACGATTAGTATGTTTAATATTTGCATTACTGATTGTACCTTACCTAATGACATCATGGGTCCAAAAAACTCTCCAGTTCCCAAAATCAAAAACGTAAGGTGCTCATGAATTTAGAGGACCAGAAGAGTGCAGGGGCTTTAAAACAAGTTCTTGGGAAGATCAGCACATAGTGTTTCCGAAGCAACTGAAGAAGAAAAACTAGATGTCTACAAGATCTGGTTTCAAGTGTTCTCTCTAACCCACACTCTTCTAATGTTCTCCCTGACTCTGTGTTTTCTGAGACAACATCTGAAAATCTATCAGATCCTGCTTTGTGGCCGAAATTAATTTCCAAGAATGTTGACCGTATTTTGGAATTTGGCCCTGTGCAGGTAACAAATATGGAGTTTAAAAAGATGTTCATAATAGCCAATTCTCTGCTACACTCTATAAGCGAAAGTTAGAAAGTGGAGAAAAGCAGACAAGGCGATGGCTGGTGTACTGTCCATTTGCAAATAAAGTGTGATGGCAGAGCACTACTTACGCCGTGTGGCCTCAAAAGAAACAGCAGACCACTACTGTGGAAAAACAATTCAAAATGAAATAATAAACCTAATGACAAAACAGGTACTTGAGGACATTTTGATACATTGTAGAAAAGCAAAATATTACTCAATTATCCTGTTGTTTGGTATGAGATATTGTACCAAGTCAATATTGTCAGTAAGGCAATGCAGCGCGAAACAGCGGACTTGATTTTGGTTACAGAGTTAATAGAGAAATGTAAACACTTTGTGCAAACCTTCAGAGACACTGGATTTGAAAGTGCATTCCTTATGGCAAAGGAAATAGCTGAAAAGCTTGAAGTTGAGCCTGTTTTTGTATCATCTGCTCGCATTCGAAGGAAGAAGGCTTTATTCAATTATGAGGGAAAAGATGAACCAGTAACTAATCCAAAGGAGAGATTTAAAATTGAATTCTTCTATGCTTTGGTGGATACAACAATTATATAATTGGATGAGCGTTTTGACCAGTTGAAAAATCATAGCAAGGTTTGGGGATTCCTGTATGCCATAAAGTGTCTCCCAGCAAGGGAAAATTTGAAGGAATGCCTGATGTTACAGAAGGCTTTAGAGAAAGACAGCCAATCTCTTATTACATTTAAAGCTTTATTTGAAAAGATGGCACTTTTGTAGGTTTTATACTCTGGATTATTGCACTTTCAGACTCCTCTTTCAAAGTATTAGTGCAGGAAATAAAAACCACGTGATGAGGATCTGCAAGGGGTGTCTTAGTACTCATTTGGAGTTTGTGGAGTTCTAATTTACATTTTACTTTGTTACACGTGGTGCACTTTGTTATAGTAACAATCTAGTCTAGGTTTTGTGTTCTGTTTTTTGTTTTTACTTTTCTAGATGCACTTGAAAAAAAGGGTCTGCAGGGCAACCTGACACTTTATTTTATAGACTCTATTTTAGTTTGACATTTATTGTTTACCACTTGATTGTCTACTGTTGTTTTATTTAATATGAATGATTATATTGTGCTTACAAGTTTAATACCTTTTGAATAAAATTTGTATTTTTATCATAGCTTGTAATCTGTTTTTTTTGGGGACTTAAGGGAATGGAAGGCTTCAAATGGAGACGGTATTGGAGAAATGGGTGTGGCCATTGAAAGGGTGTGGTTACTGAGGGTGTGGTTACTGAGGCACGTGGTTACTGAGGGGCGTGGTCACTAGTGGGGCGCTGTTAAGCTTTCTCGCACAGGGCGCCTAAAGGCCTAAGGCCGGCCCTGTGGGTGCTCATTAGCAAAAGTGCTAATAGCAAATAGTTTAAAGTTAAGCTAAAGTGAAAAAGAGAGAGCCTACTGTTTGAAAAGGCTTCCCTGATAGAAAAAAAAGCTGACTTTTCAGACTGCCCTGTTGTTTCAATAAAAGGAAACTGTTTGTTCGAGGGAAACCAAATTATGGAATTGAGTTGATATTGCAACTCAGTTTATGACTTTCAGGTGAGTGTTTATATCAACTTGTCAACTGCTAATAGATGAGTGCCTGCTTGCATGCCCTTAATTAGGGGAAGCCATAAAAAGGTTTATAGGATGATTTGGGGCTCTCACATGTTAAGTAGTAGGGGGGCAATACAGATCACAGATTAGCAGAGTGGCAGATCTCTGTTTTTGGAAATGTGGAGCAACCTGGCAAATGACTAAATTAAGGCATGCATTTGCTTTGAACTGGGGGACAAGAGAATGCTATATTTAATATTAATAGACTCAAACCTCATTAGTGTCACACAAGCCCCACTTAGGAGACTGTAGCCAAAGAATATTATTTGCATAGGGATGAGGCCTCAAAGTCCAGGCCAACAGAGTTCCACTCTAACCCCCAAACTCATACATGGTTTTCAAGAATATGTCTCTATTATGTAACTGTAACGCTCCTAACTAGTTTATCAGGATCTCAACTGCGGAGTTATGTAACATTAAAGGGGATACACACAGTTCTCTGAATCTTGTGGTGGTTTTTTAAGTTATTCAGTCTGAATTCCTGGCGGCTCTCTCAGACTCAATTACGGAGAGTTGGGAATTACTAACATCATACACCTTATAACTAATAAGTGGGGGAACTGAGTAAGCTAGCTTAACACCCTCTGGAGGCATGAGGTGGAATCACAGGGAGCAGCAGACCTTTGAGGATGAGAGTTGGTTCCCGGTGAGTAA
The DNA here is from genome assembly GCF_000935625.1 of Nanorana parkeri. NCBI lineage: Eukaryota > Metazoa > Chordata > Amphibia > Anura > Dicroglossidae > Nanorana > Nanorana parkeri. Next base: position 949,346 of record NW_017306672.1, on the reverse strand, counting down.
GTCAGGTGGATATGTGTAAGGAATCTTATTATGAAGCAGTTCATATAGCGCTTAGTAGTGAAAGTTCATGCAGGTAACATGTTGAGTATGTTAGATGGGGTTAAGTAGGTATAAACGAAAAGGTAAGTAATCAGCAGTTCTCAGATAAAAATGTCCACAATGGTTATCCAGTAACCAGTAGTTCACACATGCATCTATCAGAAGCGAGATCCGGAGCATCCCACAGTAATCAGGCAATGAGCAGTCCATAGGATTATATAGCACTGGTCTCCTCAGCTGGAGACAGTGTTACAAGATACTTGTGGTTTGGTTGAATCCTAGGGCGGTGCCTGTAGTGTTGGAGCCCAGTCGTGAGGTGAGAAGTTCTCCTGTCCAGAAGCAGTAGCCTTGGAGTGTAATGGAGCTGTCAGGGCACATACTCCATTAGTGGAACGCCGTGTTCAGCTCCTTCGCCGGCTTAAAAGGATTCGAACAGCTAGGGGGGCAGAGTCGAATGACGCCAGCGTGTCGCGTTGCGTCCCACGCTGGAGCGCAAGCCGCGATCTTCGTCCTGTTAGAATAGACGCTGTGCTCCAGGTGGAACCTTGATCTACCAATCCCATTCCTTACAGAAACTAGGCTTGATCAAGAAAAGATAACAGTTGTGAATGTGTGTTAGAAAGCTCAATTCCAACTTTGTCCTACCCCTGCTGTCAATGTACTTGTTCTAGTTCAGCAATTTTGTGAAATAGGGAGGATATCTGCTAAGATCTTGACTTCTTCAGCCCCCAGCAATCGATGTCATGATGCCAAGCAGAGTCAGAAGGACAGGGAACGAGAGTCCTCTGTACATGATCTATCTCAAATTCCAAATTGTTATCCTTTTGTAGGAGCTGGGTGAAAATAGAATGCAGCATAGGCAAGAGATCCTTTTGATCCACCATTTCTGGGATTCCATTCACATAGATGTTATTGATCATCCAGTTGGTAGATAAGATTGTGTATCTGTATATTGTGCTCATTGAAAACACAATGGTGGGTGTCTGGATGAGATTATACATCTTCCTTTGAGGCCTTCAGGTCATATAGACGTGATCCAATATGAGCAATTTCAGTTCACAGGCTCAACATCTCAGATTTATAGGCTTCCTACATGCAAGTAATATATCAGTCTATTTAGAAACGTGTTGTACCATCAAAAGAGGAGATCCCACTATAGAGAAAAAAACATATCCAACCACAATGAAATATATAGCACAAATTTTAATCTCACAAGAAAAAAAACACATAAATACATATATTCAAACATCTAAAATATCTAAAATGCTTCCAACCCCATCAATAGCTAATAATATAATGCATAAATAAATATATAGGTGGTGGAGATCAGAAACATATGTAACAGCTGATGTATCATCAATCCAGCAGTGTATCCAATGCTTGAGATCTCTTTGCAACAAAATGGCTTTTGATATATTGCTCCAGTGTCTATTTGTCGATTCAAATATATTCAAAACATTATTTTAAGCAGAACTGGCATCAACGTGTATTATTGGAGCAGTGACTCTAAAATCAGCATGAATATCCATCAGTTGAAACTTCAAAACTTCAGAAAGTTGGAAAGTAGCACAAAATGGTTCATATGTCCAAAAACAACCCGGGAGTGTTATAGTCTCAGGACGCACATCCAAAACCGTGCTGCCCCAATGGAGACCTCAAACAGGGAAAGTATGTTTCACGTATGGCCGTACTAATGAAATATAAATGAGTATGTACTTATCTCTTCCAAGGACAGTGAATCAAATAATTATCTGATGAATATATCAGCAATGACTGCGCAGCTGCTGGATGGTGAATTCAATCTCCATTTTCCATAATCATCACCGACTGTTCATTGGGCATCTCATGCCATGGGCGGGGGAGAAGCAAATCACACTGCCCCTTTATGCGTTTCTCCCTGGCAAGGGGCTTCATCAGAGGGGCGGGGAACATTTTTTTCATAAGCTTCTAATATTATTTTAAAATTCTGAAACATTCCCAGAACACATCAGTAGCATCACCTGTTGCTGTGGTGACTGTGCTGCTTGTCCCTGGCCAGACGGCCTAATACTTGTGTCTTGCCATGTGGTGACAGTGTTAAGCTTGGTGCTGCCTCCTCACCTTGTGACTCCTTCCTTTTGCACTCCAACTTTTCTCCTGGATCTTCTGGGCAGAGATGGATAGCACAGGCAATGCTGCCCCCTTCTCTTAGCAGGGCACCTACCCACCACTGCACCTCTTCTTGCTCCATCCCAGTGAACTGGAAGCAATTCACTACCTCTTTCTGGTGATAGGCTTTTACATGGAGTTGGACTTCTCCTTTTCCCCAGCTCTTTTAATCAGCTGCCATATGAGGGTCTTCATATTAGTGAAGGTTAAAGCTCTGTAATATTGCTCAAAGCTCACTGTTGGAGACCTTCGCCCACTGGTGCACTCAGCAGCTTGTCCAAGGCTTTATAAAGGGTCCTAATCATGTATATTTTCCAGGAGATCAGCTGGCAACCTCAAGCCACCTCAAACCACAAGTGAAACAGCTGGCAAGAAATGAGAGAACTGAAACTGCCAGATGCCGTGATCTCATAAATTAATCTTTCTAAAAATTCACATAAGACATTTTATACAGTCATACTGACTATGACCCTTGAGAAACATATGATAGAAACTTGCTTGTTAGCTGATCTAGTTTTCAAGTAGATATAGTTTTTTTTACCTGTAAAATTATTTTAAAGACTCCAGACATAGGACTAACAATACATTTGTAGTATCCATGGACACAGGTTTCCATAGATATTGTCAGGGTGATTTCTGCAAAATAAGCTGTTGCAAACACATCTTTAAAAAGAATGTATTTTAGTTTCCAAAAATGAGCATTATCTTCTGACAAAGTTTTTATAGTTAACTAACTGTTTAGAAACAAGTTCATTTCTAAATAGCTTAACATCATATGTTTTGTTAATAAGTATGCTTATCTGATAGAAATATCTGAAAGTATAATGATGCCATCGCAAACAAAAACTCTTCCTCCCAGTGTATGCTTACTAAGATACCTTTATCTTTTTGATACATCTACAACAAACCTATCTGAAGTAATTCCCTTATACTTTGACTATACTTTATTTTGGTGGTTATTTTTTGGCATCTCCAGTGGCTAAACTTATTTATTGCAGGAGGCAGATTTTAAAGTTATAATAGATTATTTGGAAAGTTTATTTACACAACTAGTGTTTTAAAACAATGTGTTCTGTAAAAGAACACATTATTATGAAATAGGTATTGAATATGTCAGACAAATGTATTAACAAACTGATATAGTAGCGAACATAGATTGAAGAAGAAGCAAGCAACCATCAATCAATCAAGACAACTTTAGCATATTAAAACTGAAGTTTAATCAGCTTATAGTTTGCCTATGATTGCTAATGTAATTTTAAAATAAATCCAATTTGTTTTCAATACACATCCTATTTTAGATCCAATTATATTTTCTTGGGTCTATGTTCATTAATATGCAATACAGACAGATCATGGCTGGTGAGAGAGGCTGACAAAGTGATGTACATAGCTTCCTAAAACATTTGTCGCCCAACCTGCAGCCCCTTTAACACAGCTTGCCTCTTCTTCTTTGGACTTTGATGGACAGCTTACCAGGACAAGGCAGGAGAGAAGACATAAACAGGATGTTCCAGGTGAAAGGAGAAGTGCCATCATTTAACTGGCGCACAGACTTTTTACAATATCTGGGAGTGAAACTCCCCCCCCTGTACACCAAATTATATATGGTAAACTTTCCACCATTATATAAATCTCTCAGGGAAGATATGATTAGATGGACCACATATAATATTGTACCTATGTAGGACACTACATTGGTGGCCAAAGACCCTGGCGCCAACTTTAATACATTCTTTAGCCTTATGGGATCAGATGCGAAACAAGGAAAGGATGGCCTCCTCTCACACTTCCCTCGTGCCCCTATTTGAAAATGTCAATTTCACGATAGGATTACAGTCAAAAACATTTAAATGGTGGATATATAAAGGATTGTATAGGATTGGGGATTTTATCAAACTCCATAAACCAATTACATATCTTTATTGCATAAACACTCTCAAGATGCCTCACTCTGAATATTTTAGATTTAGACAAATTAATCATTTTCTACTCACTCTACATATTCCCGAGGCTGGAGCCCCGCTGTTAACACAATATGAACGGTGGTGCCTAGGAGGGCTAGGCCAAAGGGGAGGCATGTCCCTGATCTATGATGCCCAACTAGGATCATTTACAAAAACAGCTTATATGGTGGCTTGGGAGATAGAAATAGGGACACCACTCTCCCTAGAAGAATGGCAACAGTGTTCTATAAGATCAACTAAGGGACTGTTAAATGTTTCTCTCTTAGAAGCTAACTACAAGGTTTTTTTCCCGATGGTATCTTGTGCCAGCAAAATTAGCGAATATGGGCCTAGGCGTCAGTTCGTTATGTTTCAGGGGCTGTAAACAGCAGGGCACTATGCTCCATGTCTGGTGGCAGTGCCCGGGACTACGACCTCTTTGGAATAAGTTGTTTGCCCTGCTTTCTAGGATCCTCAGGATCTATATCCCCAGAGACCCACAGTATATATGACTAAACAAATATATCCCTGATATCTCTAGAACACAGAGCAAACTTGTTTCTTTCTTTTTCCTGGCGGCTAAGACAGCAATAGCTCGGTCCTGGAAAGCTGAAAAGGTTCCATTCTCTCTGGTGCTGTCTAAAGTGAATTGGGTCATGATCCATGAGAAACTATATAGCATCTTGCAGGACAGCTATGCAGAATTTGAAGCAGTATGGGAGCCTTGGTTGATATACCAAGAGATCTCAAAGGCACATAGCATTACTCCCGATGCTTTAGCTTAAGCATACCTGCTCTGCTGCTTGGAACCAAAGGAAACCATAATTAATGCTTTAATTTCTATAATATAAAATGATCTTTCTTCTTTTCTTTTTTCTTCTCTTCTTTTTTTTTGTACAGTAAAAAGTTTTTCCATAAGTTTTCACATTGCGAAAGTAGCTAAGTAGCTATACCTATATTGAGAGACCCCACACCCTCATAGCTAGAAGTGATCGAAAGGGAAGGGTGAACACCTGGAGGTGGATGAGGGCAGGGGCAAAAATGAATGTTAATAACACAACTGGCTTTCCCCCTTTCTTCCCCTTGATGGTCTATGGAAGGGATGGGGGATGTGGGGAAATAATGTTGATGTGAGAAATACTGAATTTTCTGGTTTTTTTTTTATACATATGTTAAAAGCTGGTATTAAATTATGCTATATCTTATGGAAAACCAATACAAACTTTGAAATTCATCAGTATAGGAGGCACATTGGCCATTTTTCTGGGGACTGGAAGAGACCAGAAATCTGACTGGCTTCTAAACACATGTACGCCCCACTCACTGGTGCAAGCAGGAAGGAAGAGTCCATGCTTCTGGGGAAAGGGGACCACAAGACTGCAGGGTAGAGGGAACAGGGCTGTTTTTTGTGCTGAGAGATAGCTAAAGTGTACAGAGCCTGGAGAGAGCTACAGAGTGTCATAGTAACGCAGACTGCAGAGTATAGAACAGTGAGAGCCTGGAGTTCTGAAAGCAATAGGGGAAAACCCCACAGTTCCTGCCTGGAGCTTGTGCTAAATACTCCACAGGCTTGAGAGAGGAGCCTTTTAGTGTGGCATGACCTCTTGCCTGGCCACTGGGACTCATGTGTGGTTTGACTGCTGACCAGAGGACACTTATCTAACACCATTGTCAGGATCCAGATCTGAAACCAGGGCCTCTGCTGTGTCTGGCGGTGGCTCTACCTGCTGAGCCACTCTGAAACCTTGGATAGCTTCTTGCCCGCTCTCATGTGTATTCCTCAGGTGTACCTAGTTTCTCTTGAACTCTGAACTCCTTGCTCCTCCCTTGAACTTTGTATTTTAGCCATGCCTCTGCACTTCCTGTTTGCCAGATTATTGTGCTCCTGTCAATATCTTGCGTCCTGCTCCCTCTGTGATACAATCTGCTCATACTGCTACCCGTGAACCAAACTTTGGTTGCTGATTCACCGACTACTCTCATTGTCTTCTGCTTAATACCTGATACCTTTGGCTACTGACCTCGGCTTGTTCACTGACTACGCTTCTGCCTGCTCCTATACTACTACCATCTGCTTGTGTACCAAACTCGGCCTGTTATACCACAAAATTGCCTGCTGTTTCAGCTACTGGACTCTGAGACTGATACCAGTGGTGAGAGGCCTATGGCCACCCTTACACAGTTTCATCTTGTTGCCTTTGTGGAGATTTGACTGCTGTCACTGGGATAATCTAAGGACACTGCTACACCCACATCATTACTATGGATTACAAATGCACTTGTGAGTGAAAGATCCTGCAAGACTCAAGGGCCCCACTTCCGGCAAGCATTAAATCAATGTTCCACTTGACAGTGGTTTAGTTAGGGCCTTGAAAGCAGTAGGTAGACCATACTGATTGTTGCCTTTCATGGAGTTCCATTTTATCGCAATTTGGTAATTGTATTGCTCCCTAATTTGTGCTGAAATTTCTTAACCAGTATATAGTATCAGACTCAGTTCTGTTGTTGTTGCTATCATTTGAACTGAACTTTCACTGCATTATAATAAAGCCCAAATAATGCTACCAGAGTGTTGGTAAGTTTTGGGTCCATTTAGAGTGGGTCATGACTGGAAGGAGTAGAATCACCCAACATAGCTCCACCAGGAGTCATCACTACATGTGGGGCATAGCCTGAATTCCTTTTGGCACAGAGTGTTAGCTGAATCAGCAATATAGACTCAGTCACTGCTGCAGAATGGTGTAAGGAGCAGCATGGCCAATTAGGGCTAACTGCGGTAATAGAAACCCCCAGTGATACATAAACAGAGAATCAAGTCTGACAAACAGCCTAAATAAGTGACAGCTGAATCTTTGTCCTAGACATGAATATAGATCATGACACCTCCCACACATAAACACATTTAAAATGGAGAAAGACATTCTGGCCAGTTTCGTGGTCAACAACTGACAAGTGACATTGAGGTACAACTAATTTAGCCAAATCCACTGAAAAGCAGCTTAGATAGTTCTTCAAACGGTGCCCAACCCAGGAGTAGTTACTGCAGCCTCCTCAGTGCCGTCCGTCCGTTTTTTTACTACGGGCGGACGGCAAGAGGTTAAGGATATCTTCCGACCGCCTTTTTCAATCATATAAAAAAGCTGGTAGAAAACCTTGTGAATAAAACCTCTTTGTCTGTTCACTATGGTTACTGAAAGCTTTGAATCTTCACTGAGGCATAGCCTCTGCACTGGGGAGGAAAAGTATAAAAACAGGCCTGCAGAATAGGCCACACAGAGTGGAAGAATTGGAATTTCCAGAAGTTTAAAAGAAACAGCAAATCACGGAGAGGAACACCAGCATAAGGGGGAACTTTACAGTTCAGCCGAAAAACTTGTACAGCTTATAACTATCTTAGCATGCTAGAACATGAGTTTGGGGGAACCAGTATGAACACATTTCAACATGATTTGAGCAACTATTTGAGTATATTGGATGTTGGAACAAGATGCTCTACATTATTATACTCAATGGAACCTATGGCTATAGGTCTGGAAAGAATGAAGCAGATCCTGTGGGACACACTACTTTCTGAGTCCAGCTGAAAGCTTTAGAGTTTCTACAGTATAATAAACTCGTCAATATAGTAAGGGAGGAAGAATCCCTGCTTGCAGTCAAGTCTCAGAAACCAGTTACTTACAAACTCAAAAAAAAAACAACTTCTCACAAAGGTTAGAGCAGCACCATGATTATGCCATAGTGTATTTAGCACAGACTGTTCTGGGTGTTGTAGAATAGGTGAAAAAAAGGCAACAAGCCTTTACTAAGATTATGAAGACAGTCATACTAGAGACACTGGCAGGCATTCAGAAGGCTGAAGCAAATGTAAAAAACTCTCATTGATGTTCATAAGGCTGTGATGGTTACAGCCTCTGAAGGGAAGGCATCAGAAAAAGCTAAATTGGATAACACAACTTACTAGAAAATGTTTTTATGGCTGTGGAAGAGGCTGCTCGCTTGCCAAAAGAAGAGAATAATCTCAGATACTGTGGAGGAGCTCCTGAAGGCCCTGCAGGAAATATACTGAAATCAAAAACTGCCCATTTGTATCTGACTTTGGCTTGCTTCACAACTTTGCTTCTGACTTACTCCCTGTATTCCTGCACTGTTAGGCTGTGTGTAACCTTCGACTTGCCTTTGACCCTGCCACAGCTGAATCATCTACAGGCACCCATATTTCTCCAAGTTTCTCCATTTCCTGCCTATACTCTAGGGGATGCTGGATAGGAGGGGTAAGGGAATCCTTCATATCACTTAGTCTCCATCAATTATGATCAATTATGTGACAATCACAAAGTTGGGTTCGTTACTAACTTTGAATGTTTGCCATCTACTCACATCAAACATAGGGGCAAGTTTTTGAGGAGATTGGGGCAGAGCACTATAGCGCGGATAATCATTTGTTTTGCTATAGGGGCAAGTTTGCCCAGGAACCACAAGCAAACCCCATAATTAGAGCTGAACTTTATGTGTGTTCTGCTGAGCCAATCCCCATCTGCAGGGAAGTGAAACACATCTTTATTCGAGCAACAGCCTGGCAGACCAGAAAAAGGGAGGAGGAGCATACCATACCATGCCACATGCCTTTAAAATGGTAGGGTTTCTTGCCAGGGAATATTCCCCTGTCAAAGCACCTTGTGCCCATGTTGATGAGGTCCTCTTCCCCAGAACTGTCTCTGATTGTGGGGATCTTTTGTCTTTTTTTTATTTAGTAGCAGAGAAAACGAGTTAATCAGCATCCCCATCAGGCTCTGCCCAATGTCAGTGTCACTGGTTGAAAAGGATGCTTCCTGGTTAAGGGTCTGGTAATGGAATTTGGGAGGAACCTTACATCTATAGCAGAACCTAATCTAGGATGCGGGTCTGCTATAGATAAAATAAATCCCTGATCGCTTTGTTTAAAATCAGAAGGAACCATTTAGGAGCTGTCAGCAGCTGTTCACCTTGATATATTTTTTTTCAGCCACCACCTGGGTTTTACATACAAGTGATTGGGTGATTGCATCCCCTCCACTTTCACTACTAGCTATTCTGGCCTCTGCTGTCCATCATGCGGGCCCAGAACTGGTAAGCAGGTGTTGGCAGTGCACAAGGCACAAAGGGAGATCAATACAGATTTGCTGTCAGATCTCATCTCCGGTTACCAAAACCAGAAGCAACAAGGATTTTGTCACGTCCGGTTTCGGTCTGTCATTCCTCTGGAAGCTGATGAAGCATGATCTATACTGTGCCAAAATCTATTATCATGAAACTTCAGGAAAGAAGAAACAAATCTTCCAAATACTGAATTTTGTACATTGGTTGGAATTTCCTAAGACTAAAACATATTTGCCAGAACGGGCTTTTTGCATTAAAAAGAAAAGCTTTTAATAGACGGAGTCTTGAAATAATTTAACAATACCTGTGCCTTAAACGGCAAAGAATTTTGTCAAAACAGGAATTTTTTTAAATGAACCAGCCATTATTTTTCCTTTTAAAAGTGCTACTTATTGTACACTAATTTGAGATATATCGTAGAAAGTGAGCTCCTGGTGAAACAACATTATATTTATCCTATTGTATCTGTTGGCACTTTTTCTGTGGGAAAAGATTGTCAGCTCTTCCAAGAAGGTATTTTGGAAAAAAAAAAAGACTCCTTTCAAATCAAAATGCTTCTAATCAAATATATTTTGAAATAGATTGCTTATTCAGGTCCAGAAGCTAACAATGTCTAAACCGACCTCTATTTTTCCTAAACAAATTCTGCTCATTATACTGTGCAAGGAAGTGCATTTCAGCTCCAAAAACTAAAGCTCTAAGGTATTTTGTCAAAAAATAACAGGAATTAAGATAGTTACATAGATACTTAGTAAAACATCAGAGTTCTTTTGAGCATGCCTTATTAATCTTTTAAAGCTGAACTCCAGGCAAACAGCTAATGAAATTCATATGAAGGGAGTTTTTTAACCTGTCAAAGGATTTGTATTATCATCCATCTAGTTCTGAGATTTGCCACACAAAAGAATCCTGTTTAGCAGGGTAGGAGAACTGATTTTTCTCTACTTCACTTTAGTAACTCTTATTGATACCCAAACTTTGGCTTGGACAGTGAAATAAGAAGCAGCAGATTGATGAGCTCAACTGATTTGGTCATTGAGCTGGTTCTCCTTCCCCCAGTCTAAGGTCTGCTGTACATGGGCTGCAAGACACACTCCCTGTTTTGTCCTGCCTAGGATGACTGACAGCAGCTTCTGTTGAAAGCCATGCCTTTGAAAGCTAGTGTATCAACACACTGTTATCTTATGCAGAGAGTAATCCTCCACTGTACTTTGGTGACTTCACCTGTCAATCTCTCCATTTAGAAGCTGGGTAAGCATGGATTACTCTGCATAAGATCATCTCTGCAATGTGCTGATGCTCTAGATTTTGATAGCAAAAGCTGCTGCCATTCATTCCACACAGGGCCGAAAGAACTAAGCAGTATTAAACACTTGCTAACCGGGGTGTTAAACCCCCTTCCTGTCCAGGCCTTTTTCAGTATTCGGCGCTGTGGTATTTTGACTGACATTTATTCCGTCATGCAACGCTGTACTAAAATTAATTTTATATAATTTTTTTGGGGACAGATAGAGCTTTTGGTGGCATTTAATCAACACTGGGGGTTTTATATATAACTATATTAAGGAAAAATTACCAAAAATTCTGAAAAAAAACTGATCCCCATATTAAATTATTAAACATTTATGATTACGCTTTATTTAGTAGCAGAGAAAACGAGTTAATCAGCATCCCCATCAGGCTCTGCCCAATGTCAGTGTCACTGGTTGAAAAGGATGCTTCCTGGTTAAGGGTCTGGTAATGGAATTTGGGAGGAACCTTACATCTATAGCAGAACCTAATCTAGGATGCGGGTCTGCTATAGATAAAATAAATCCCTGATCGCTTTGTTTAAAATCAGAAGGAACCATTTAGGAGCTGTCAGCAGCTGTTTACCTTGATATATTTTTTTTCAGCCACCACCTGGGTTTTACATACAAGTGATTGGGTGATTGCATCCCCTCCACTTTCACTACTAGCTATTCTGGCCTCTGCTGTCCATCATGCGGGCCCAGAACTGGTAAGCAGGTGTTGGCAGTGCACAAGGCACAAAGGGAGATCAATACAGATTTGCTGTCAGATCTCATCTCCGGTTACCAAAACCAGAAGCAACAAGGATTTTGTCACGTCCGGTTTCGGTCTGTCATTCCTCTGGAAGCTGATGAAGCATGATCTATACTGTGCCAAAATCTATTATCATGAAACTTCAGGAAAGAAGAAACAAATCTTCCAAATACTGAATTTTGTACATTGGTTGGCATTTCCTAAGACTAAAACATATTTGCCAGAACGGGCTTTTTGCATTAAAAAGAAAAGCTTTTAATAGACGGAGTCTTGAAATAATTTAACAATACCTGTGCCTTAAACGGCAAAGAATTTTGTCAAAACAGGAATTTTTTTAAATGAACCAGCCATTATTTTTCCTTTTAAAAGTGCTACTTATTGTACACTAATTTGAGATATATCGTAGAAAGTGAGCTCCTGGTGAAACAACATTATATTTATCCTATTGTATCTGTTGGCACTTTTTCTGTGGGAAAAGATTGTCAGCTCTTCCAAGAAGGTATTTTGGAAAAAAAAAAAGACTCCTTTCAAATCAAAATGCTTCTAATCAAATATATTTTGAAATAGATTGCTTATTCAGGTCCAGAAGCTAACAATGTCTAAACCGACCTCTATTTTTCCTAAACAAATTCTGCTCATTATACTGTGCAAGGAAGTGCATTTCAGCTCCAAAAACTAAAGCTCTAAGGTATTTTGTCAAAAAATAACAGGAATTAAGATAGTTACATAGATACTTAGTAAAACATCAGAGTTCTTTTGAGCATGCCTTATTAATCTTTTAAAGCTGAACTCCAGGCAAACAGCTAATGAAATTCATATGAAGGGAGTTTTTTAACCTGTCAAAGGATTTGTATTATCATCCATCTAGTTCTGAGATTTGCCACACAAAAGAATCCTGTTTAGCAGGGTAGGAGAACTGATTTTTCTCTACTTCACTTTAGTAACTCTTATTGATACCCAAACTTTGGCTTGGACAGTGAAATAAGAAGCAGCAGATTGATGAGCTCAACTGATTTGGTCATTGAGCTGGTTCTCCTTCCCCCAGTCTAAGGTCTGCTGTACATGGGCTGCAAGACACACTCCCTGTTTTGTCCTGCCTAGGATGACTGACAGCAGCTTCTGTTGAAAGCCATGCCTTTGAAAGCTAGTGTATCAACACACTGTTATCTTATGCAGAGAGTAATCCTCCACTGTACTTTGGTGACTTCACCTGTCAATCTCTCCATTTAGAAGCTGGGTAAGCATGGATTACTCTGCATAAGATCATCTCTGCAATGTGCTGATGCTCTAGATTTTGATAGCAAAAGCTGCTGCCATTCATTCCACACAGGGCCGAAAGAACTAAGCAGTATTAAACACTTGCTAACCGGGGTGTTAAACCCCCTTCCTGTCCAGGCCTTTTTCAGTATTCGGCGCTGTGGTATTTTGACTGACATTTATTCCGTCATGCAACGCTGTACTAAAATTAATTTTATATAATTTTTTTGGGGACAGATAGAGCTTTTGGTGGCATTTAATCAACACTGGGGGTTTTATATATAACTATATTAAGGAAAAATTACCAAAAATTCTGAAAAAAAACTGATCCCCATATTAAATTATTAAACATTTATGATTACGCATTTTTTTTGTAAAATATAAAAGATGGGGTTACGTCGGGTAAATAGACACCAAACATGGTAAGCCTTGAAATTGCGTGCGGCCGCAAAACCTCAAAAAACTGCACTATCCAAAATTGGCCATAGGCGATTCTTTAAAAGCTTTTACCGCTCATCACTGTAGTGTTATCAGTGATTGATGGCCCTAACATTATTGCTCTCACTTCGACATTTGCGGCGATATGTAACATTTGTAGCACATTTTTTTGTACGTTGGCACACCTGATGCATATTTACTGTATATGTGCATATACGTATACTTTTTTTTAATGTTACTTCTATTTTTTTTTAAACTTTTTTTACACTTAACGTTATTGCTTCTACATAGGGGGCTAATTATCCCCCTATGTAATAGCACAGGCACACTGGAGACATTATGCATTATGCACACTGGAGCTATTATGGAGACAATAGGGGTCTCTAAGACCTGAGCTAGTCCCGGGCCGCAAAGGAGACAGTGGAGCCCGGGATTGAAGGTGAGGGTGCATGAGGCAGGATGGCCGCACTGCGTGAGCGGTGGCACGCAGGGCAGTATGTACAATCGATTGGACGGATATAGAGCCACAAATCGGTTGTATGTGTAACAGCCAGTTACGGCTGTTTGCATTTGATAGTTTTTTTCTGCCAGTGCATGAGCTAGGGGGCGCGCGCGAGCAGGAGAAAAAAGACGTTCATTTACGGCGCCCTGCCAATGTAAGCTTGCCAAGCAGTTAATATCATAGGGAATATTTACCAAACAACACAGAGCACTGGCATACTGCAGGAAGGGATTTATGCTTACACACCTGATAAATAGGGAGTGTGACAGGTGAAGTCACTCAGTGTCTAGTTGCAGCTGAGGATTGCTCTCTGCATTTAGCTGGCCAAATACCTATAGATTATCTGCAGATTTTCCACGGTCAGATGGAAAAAGTGCAACAGATTCCTCCATCTACACTAAACTGTGTGGATGGAGGAATCTCCCACTGGGCCAAGCTTAAGTATTTTGCTATTCGGCCCGGCTGGCTCTCAAAATACCTGAACAATACTTACATAGTTAGTCAGGTTAAAAAAAGACACATGTCCATCGAGTTCAACCTATAATATCTGCATGCAATCAGATTGTTTAGGTATTTTGAGAGCCTGCAGGGCTGACTAGCAAGATACTGAAGCTTGGCCCAGTGGGAGACTCCTCCATCCACACAGTTTACCATAGAGGGAGAAACCTGTTGCACTTTTTCCATCTGACGATAGAAAATCTGCAGATAATCTAGAGGTGTATGGCCAGCTTACGAGACCATTCCCCTAGCCCTTCTCTGCCCCTTCTCAGCCCTTCTGATCTTCAAGTTATGATCTTGCAGTCATAAAGCTGCAGGTAAAAAGATAAATGTATCCGCATTTAATAAATGTGGTGTTTTTATGTGTATATGATCTTATAGATATAATCTCCTGCCTTAATTTTATATTCTTTAACAGATGCTTTAATCTTCTTATATGTTGCCTTCCCTTCTTCCCTCTCTAAAAATCATACATAACAAAACAATACGATATAAATAAAAGGGGGGAAAAAGACAGGGCGAAGAAGAAGAAAGATTAGCTCATTCTAAGGCTAATACATGAACATGGGATGCCCCAAAGGATTCAAACAACATATATAGAGATTTGATATACCAGGGCGATGGGGGTCGTAACCAAGTGCAGAAACCAGAGCTGTCATTTGCAGAAGGGGCAGGAAGGAAGAACAATCACTGTAAACTGGTGAAAGCATAACGATGGTTGGGACAACCTCATGATCACTGCCTAGAAGTGTGGGTCCCACAATAAACTCATAAATAGCATATATTAGAGAGAATTAGAGCGGATCAATAGAGAGAGAGAGAAAGCAGAAAAAGAAAATGACAGAAGAGAGAGAACAGAGTGTCACAAAAAAGGAAGAACAGCAGTCAAAACTGAGAAGGGGGAGGCCAAGAAAAGTTAAGTATAAATAAGGCGCTGGTCAAAACCTCCTAATCCAGGACTCCCAGATGCGTTTGAATTTAGGCATAGAGCTATTACTTTTTATTTTTAAATACAATTCTTCTGTTTTATACCTTATTTTAGAACCAGTGATGTTATCACTGGGTTTCTGTTCATCTTTATGCAATGCAAGATCATGGCTGGTGGAAGGGGCTGGCAGGGTGCTGTCTCAGTACTCCTCGGCCCTGATGCAAGCAGTGGATTGGCTCTTTGGGGGAATTTTGCAACCCTCGATGGGTGGGTGTCAGTCTGAATGAGTGGACATGCAGGCTTTATGTGCACATAGATCACCCTAGGTATTGCCCACATGTGATGCTGATCCTCCATTACTGAAATAACTGAAATCAAATGAATGAAAAAGAGTGAGCCAGGGAAACTGGCAGACTGGGGAGGAAAGGGTTAGATGATTACAGCTTAAAGTAAAATAAGAATAAGCAATTTCAGTACAGGAGAGGAGCCTTTTCAACTGTGCAAGACTGAAGGTAATGATTGAGTTCAGCTTTAGGGCTATGATATTCTTAACAATGGGACCACTGACAGTTGTACTGGCCTGAATTGGAAAGACTTGCCCTCATTGTTGTATTTCTCTAGCATTGCATCAAGCTTCAGTAAGCAGAGGGAAGATCAGCCACTGTAAGTGTTTCCAATCAAGGTGCCAACACCCACAGACTCGCACAGAGGACAGTGGGGGCTAGGAAAATCAGCTGTACTGCCAGGGGGAAGAGACACATTTTGAAGCTGCATAAAAGCCATTGAGTGGCTCTACAGTCTCCTAAACACTTGCACATCAAAGCCAACTGTTGGCTGCAAAGATCGGTACCAAAACGTTGGTATACCAACTTTGCCATCTATATAATTATTAGTGTCCTAAAGTGGTTAATTCAGTAGTGTTGTACTACCCCTTATAGGTAATGGTTTATAATGTTAACTAATTACTACAGTCATGCTTAAGGGAAACTACATTTTGTTCATATCCCACCTTTGGGCTTTTCTTTACAGGGATCTCTTTTATTTATACCTTCTGTGTATGGATAGAGTTGTCTTTAGCTTACATAGCAATAGCACTTTTACTTTAACCCATTTGGGTTTTGATCTGAACATACACTTGGGTAAAAATTACTCTATTAGTATATCTGTACCTTAGTTTGTAACTCCATTAGAATTTTCATGTGAAGTCTTATTAATTACAAATAATTTTCTGTTTCTACAATACATAAAATGTGTTTTATTCACTTTATAAAAAAACTGATTGATAGCATTGCTGCTGTGGAGTAATAGAAGACAGGAAACATTAACTGAGTTTTAGTGTCTCTAAAACAGCACACATTTAAGTAATTTCCATATCATGGCCAAGCTATAAATATTCTACCCATAATAACTAGATAATATATGCAATATTAATGATCATAAGACTTACAATAAGAAAAACCCAATTAATGGCAGGATCTTACTTAGCTCCTTGTCTTTTATGCCTCCACAGCACAAATATTTTATCAGTAATTACCAGCAAGACTGGGAACTTCCAGTATGAATTTGCAGAAAGCAATAGGGGTTTTGCTGGAAAATAACAGTATTCCTTTAGAAGGATTTCTGGTTCCTGGCAACTTGTTACATACCCATGCTGTGGTTGCTGTCTGATCTCCTCATGGGTATAATTTATCTTGCTGTGAGTGGCAGATTCTCATGCCCTTCCTTGATCGTTTTGCAATTTGTAACATCTTTTCACAGAGAAAGACATGCTTTCCTCAGAGAGCATCTTGATCTCCACACTTTAACAACCCATAATAAGGATTTTCAGAATTGAATATACTAACTGTGGTAGTTTTAGAATAATTTTTATTCATATTTTTTCGATCTTCCATTTCCTCTGGTTGAGAGTCAGATTTAACCTCTTTTCATGTCTTGCTACTTGTCCATAGCTATGGTGGCAGGCATCACTCACTAACCATTAGTTGTTGGTGGGGAGAGGGAGTAGACTGAGAAAGTTAAAAATTACAGTGCTTTGGGTTTGGGGTGTCTGTTTTGATCTGCAGGCCTGCTTTAGATTTCTACTGATTGTTAAAGAAGAAAAATTGTATACATTTAAATTGTGGGCTATCCCCACACTGCAACAGTTAACTGCTCGTTTGTGTCTAGGTGCTAAAATAAAGTTATACTCACCCAAATATTCAAGCCAGCTTGTTCCTAGACCGGTCCCTAGAGTTTCTCTTCCTTTTTTCTGCAGCAGTCTAAGGTCCTATATATCATTAGATATATAGACGTGAAGATGCTAAGGAACATTTCATCTGTGCAGCAGGGGAGACAACCCGCTTTAGTGACCAGAGAAGCAGGGAGTCGGCTCTGCAGTTTTGGTTAGTATAACTTTTTTTAGCACCTAGACAAAAACCAGCAGTTAATCATTGCAGCGCGGGGGTAGCCCCACTGCAAAGGTTAAGAAACTTTTTCCCCTTGAGTTCTTCTTTAAGCACTTTTAAAGAAACCAAAAAAACATTTTAAAGTGTTTCTAAAGCCTAAACTTTTTTTAGGTTTTTACTTTATGAATGCAGTGGGTAAAGGTTAGAACCCCTGTCAGGTTTTTAACCATTCTCTACTCCAAAATGTAAAAAAAAATGGCTTTATATTTATTTAAAGCAAACTAAGTTCTGTATGTAAGATTCAAAAACACAGAAACTATTCCTATACTAAAAATTGTATATTTGCACAACAGAAATAAATGTAGACTTCCAATCGCTAATTGACCGACTGGTATGCTGCCCTTGGTTATTATCTGGTTGGGACACATTCTACTAACAGTTTCAAAGTGGAACATCAATCAATATCTAAAATGAAATATCATACCTGCCAAGTATCACATCATTAAACATGGGGCGTAAGTAAGGTATGTTGTACAATAAACATTTAACCACTTGCTGACCGGGGTGTTTACACCCCCTTCCTGCCCAGGCCTTTTTTCAGTATTCAGTGCTGCAGTACTTTGACTGACGTTTATTCTGTCATGCAACACTGTACTGAAATGAATTTTCTAAAACTTTTGGAAATGAAAAATTGGGAGAGTTATCCCTGGATGCAGCGCTGATACTAGGGTGGGGGTATCTGGGTGTGGGTAGGAATGATGTGTGTGCTGCTTCTTAGAAATGCAGACTGGGGTGTCCGTTGTTTGCCAAGAGGATCAAAAAAAGGGGAGGAGTACAGAAGCGCTACTACCATATATTAATAAAAATTACAGTGCTTTGGGTTTGGGGTGTCTGTTTTGATCTGCAGGCCTGCTTTAGATTTCTACTGATTGTTAAAGAAGAAAAATTGTATACATTTAAATTGTGGGCTATCCCCACACTGCAACAGTTAACTGCTCGTTTGTGTCTAGGTGCTAAAATAAAGTTATACTCACCCAAATATTCAAGCCAGCTTGTTCCTAGACCGGTCCCTAGAGTTTCTCTTCCTTTTTTCTGCAGCAGTCTAAGGTCCTATATATCATTAGATATATAGACGTGAAGATGCTAAGGAACATTTCATCTGTGCAGCAGGGGAGACAACCCGCTTTAGTGACCAGAGAAGCAGGGAGTCGGCTCTGCAGTTTTGGTTAGTATAACTTTTTTTAGCACCTAGACAAAAACCAGCAGTTAATCATTGCAGCGCGGGGGTACCCCCACTGCAAAGGTTAAGAAACTTTTTCCCCTTGAGTTCTTCTTTAAGCACTTTTAAAGAAACCAAAAAAACATTTTAAAGTGTTTCTAAAGCCTAAACTTTTTTTAGGTTTTTACTTTATGAATGCAGTGGGTAAAGGTTAGAACCCCTGTCAGGTTTTTAACCATTCTCTACTCCAAAATGTAAAAAAAAATGGCTTTATATTTATTTAAAGCAAACTAAGTTCTGTATGTAAGATTCAAAAACACAGAAACTATTCCTATACTAAAAATTGTATATTTGCACAACAGAAATAAATGTAGACTTCCAATCGCTAATTGACCGACTGGTATGCTGCCCTTGGTTATTATCTGGTTGGGACACATTCTACTAACAGTTTCAAAGTGGAACATCAATCAATATCTAAAATGAAATATCATACCTGCCAAGTATCACATCATTAAACATGGGGCGTAAGTAAGGTATGTTGTACAATAAACATTTAACCACTTGCTGACCGGGGTGTTTACACCCCCTTCCTGCCCAGGCCTTTTTTCAGTATTCAGTGCTGCAGTACTTTGACTGACGTTTATTCTGTCATGCAACACTGTACTGAAATGAATTTTCTAAAACTTTTGGAAATGAAAAATTGGGAGAGTTATCCCTGGATGCAGCGCTGATACTAGGGTGGGGGTATCTGGGTGTGGGTAGGAATGATGTGTGTGCTGCTTCTTAGAAATGCAGACTGGGGTGTCCGTTGTTTGCCAAGAGGATCAAAAAAAGGGGAGGAGTACAGAAGCGCTACTACCATATATTAACTGAATAAAACCAAAAAAAAAAGGAATCAGGGCAACTTACCAATGGATGGATGGTGGTGCGTAATCATCGGCAAGGGGTCGAATGGTGAGAGTGGTGGGCACTCAAGGGGATGTGTGAGCAAAGAGGGGGTGTGTGGGTTTAGTCACTGCCGTGGCGGCTGAAGGGGGCTCAGTGTTAGTGATAGCCTGGGTATGTGTGGCAGGAATCCTGGAAGGAAGACCCCTAATATCACCAGAGAAGCTGATGAAGCACAGATCTGCTTCGCCAGCTTCTTTCCGGTTTCTGTACCGGAGAGTGACTGAGGAATGTGGAAGTGATGTAGTAAACATCACTTCCTGCATTCAGAGACCGCGGAGGAGAGCAGAGGGAGATTGTGTATTGATCTCCCTCCACTCTCAATGCACAGAGCCACATGGACCCATACTGACAGTCCTGGATCGGACACCGGCGGCGGGGGCAGAGACGGCGAGGAGAGGTAAGGAGGGGAGGGGGGGGGGCACAGAGACATGCAGCATACAAGCGATCAGGCGTCTTTACAGACGCCGGACCACTTGTATGTAAACTGCCATAGCTGGATGTTTCAAATTCTGATGGTTGTACGCTCGCGCACGTGGGCACGAAGGACGTTTAAAAGACACCCACCCGCATCCAGAAGACCCCCCTCTAGCCGTTTCTGAACGTTCGGTGGACAAGAGGTGGTTAAGCAAAGAATCAGTTAACAATCACACTTTACTATTTTGCTATATAAAACTACTACCAAACAGGTGTGGCCTATGGTTATAAGTCTCTTTTCACATATAGCATATTTGTTTTGTATATAGCAATATAAATCAGTAGTGCTCTGAAGCTAAACAAACTATATAAAAAGGCACTTAAAAATATCTGTTCTTTAGATATAAAGCTTTCAAAGAATATGTCAAATGCAATTTTCTAAGAAATGTGTAGTTTCATTAACTAGGGTGAACTCCTTATCTAAAAATGCTAGGTGCCTAGCTGTCCCTCTGCTATAAGAGTGTACAACATAAAACAACAACACCTAAGATTCACACTTTTTTAACTGTGTTGTATGAATATTGGGTAATATAATTAAAAAATTAACCTGTTAGTTTATGTGTGGGCAAAAAACAAACAAACAAACATATTCAGTACTTCTCTGCAATGCATGCACAATTCCAATATTTTTCCTTTTAAAAATGCTGCAAGTGCAGAAAAAAAGACAGTTGAGCCTGGCAGAAATTCGGTGAGTTATTAACTTCCTGTTATAGACAGACATTATTGCCTCTGAAATCCAAAGCAGCATCGTTTGTTTAAAACTAAACTCTGCGATAACCAAATATACACTGTAAGAGGCATGTTTATTCTAACTTTAATCTTTTAGTATATGCATTTCTTTCAGATCTGTGCAATAATCTAGCACAAAACTTAAGCAGAGCGATTGGTCTTGTTTCCAACCCCTCCCCCTGCAGTTTTCTTAAATAGCATTGATTGATATTCTTTGTGGTTATTTATAAATATATTTAAAATTAAAGTTTTCATGGTGAGAGTCCAGCTTTAAAGTTTGGCATTTGATATTTGGGGATTTATATATTGTATCATTTACAAACTGTTATATTTATATTTGTATACTGTTTTTATATATTTACACAAAATGGGGTGTAATTAACACTTATATTTATGAATTTTAGTGCTGCATGTAAATTGATATAATATATTTTTGAGTACAGGATAATATAAAATATGTAAATAGAACTATTTTAATAGATAACATTTAATACTTTTTTCCAGAATATTTGCATGTAGATTAAAATATTAATGTGTAACCCAGTTCTAATGTGTATCACAAATATTTATTTACATCTAATAAGGTAAGCTGGCCAAACTTAATAGAGTTCATATCTTGCTGTTTCAATTCACTTGCTTATATGCACCTCTAACTATAATGTGCTTCTTCAAGGACTATGCCAGACATACCAATTATAAATAACCTTTATGGCTGTTCCCGAACAAGGTTGTATTACTCTCATGGGACTATAATGTTATTACTGCATATATTTCTGTTCTCTTAGCTCTTATAAAAGCCTTGCATAATATGTTCCAGATGTATACATTTGGATAAAATAAAAAAATATATATTTTATAAATGTTTAAAAGTATTTCTTATAAATAACCTTTATGGCTGTTCCCGAACAAGGTTGTATTACTCTCATGGGACTATAATGTTATTACTGCATATATTTCTGTTCTCTTAGCTCTTATAAAAGCCTTGCATAATATGTTCCAGATGTATACATTTGGATAAAATAAAAAAATATATATTTTATAAATGTTTAAAAGTATTTGACAGTCAAGAAAATAAACTGTGTTTATGGACATTATAAAATGTTATAGTGTTTTCTATGGCAAAATGTGCTTTGCAAGTTTGCAAAAAACACACTGACAGGTAAATAGCTTCATGTAGCAATATTTTGTCCTCAATTATGTACAAACACTCAGCAATCACTGATTGCTGAGTATTTGCACCTGCTCTCCCCTCACAGGATGCTGAGCGAGTGGAGCAGCTCCTGTGACAACGCAGGCTGTCTCCGCCCACAAACCGCTTTGCCGGACTGCGACAGGAGGCTGAGCTGTGTGGGAGTAGAGACGCCGGCCACTCACAGCGCTGTCTTCCAGCAGCGCTAGGCCGGGTGTCACACTTTCTCTCCTTCCCGCTGGGACACAAAGCAGCGCCCAGCAGGGAGGGAAGAAAGCAGGGATGCGCCAATGTATAGGCAGGAAAATGGCACAAATAGATACATTTTGGATTTGCATTCAGGATTATAAAACAGATACCAAACATGGGCCAATGGGAACATTTTGCTCATACACTGATGCAATGTGCTCAGCAGTTTGTACCTGTCTCCAGGTGAACCAAGAAAATGTCTGTTCTGCTGTTACCTGTTTCTGCCAGCAAATGCACACCATGCTCAATTTGCAAAGGACAAGGATAATGATCTTTATTTTAGTCATATGACTGCAACTTTTAAATCTCATTAGAATTGTAATTTTACTTGTGGAAGATGTAAGCTCACCCAAAAATTCTCTCTCAGTTTTGGATGCACACCTTTGGGTTATCTGGCAGCCTATTAACCCCTTGCTGACCGGGGTGTTTATACCCCCTTCCTGTCCAGGCCATTTTTCAGTATTTAGCACTGCAGTTTGGCTGACGTTTATTCAGTCATGCAACGCTGCACTGAAATGAATTTTATACCATTTTTGGGGACAGATAGCGTTTCAAACCCAAGTTACCAAGGTTACATTATTCTTTGACCAATTCCTCAAAACTGGGTTGTATTTTGTTTATAATTACTGGAGGTGCACTGAAATGGAAATTTAAAAACCGAAACGAAACCGAAATCTAAAAAATTGTCAGGCCGAAACCGAAAATTTTTATTTTTTTTTTGGGGACAGATAGCGTTTCAAACCCAAGTTACCAAGGTTACATTATTCTTTGACCAATTCCTTTGGGGACAGATAGCGCTTTCCTTTGGTGGTATTTAATCTCCACTGCAGTTTTTATTTATTACTATATAATGAAAAAAGTACTGAAAATTTGGAAAAAAAACTGTTCTCCCTACGTTGTTATAAAACATTATTACCCAAATTTTTGGTAAAATATAAAAGATGGGGTCACATCAGGTAAATACAATCGTCCAAGGACTTGTAGCACTCCTTACCGGAATTCCCATATGCATTTGTGGGTGCTCGCAATGTCCGCGGATGGAGCCGCATTCAGCATAATCTAGTGTAGAAATGTCACCAGCAGGACGAAGACTTAGACGTCAGTGCAAATCCATTTATTGATATCAGTCATCACTTAAGAGTGTCATCAAGCGCTTTCGGGGCCACGCATGGTCCCCTCCATCAGGCTCAGAGTAAACATCTGAGCCTGATGAAGGGGACCCTGCGTGGCCCGAATGCGCTTGATGACACTCTGAGTGATGACTGACATCAATAAATGGATTTGCACTGACGTCTAAGTCTTTGTCGTGCTGGTGACGTTTCTACACTACATCAGGTAAATAGACACCAAACATGTGTAGAAATGGAAGAGAGCCCTCCGCACACCTTACAGCAGTCCCGGCCAATTTAGGATAATGGTGCTCGAAGTGACCAAATCACGGATGGCACCGTGCAAACACAAAGCAAAAAAGGTAAAAAGTCACCAGCACTCGATTTTTTGAAAGTAAATATGTCCCTTTATTGGACAAAAGACGTCATAGGGGAGCCGACGTTTCGGGGCCACACAGGGTCCCTTCTTCAAGGCAGAAAGTATGAAAGTATGAAAGGTCATACTTTCTGCCTTGAAGAAGGGACCCTGTGTGGCCCCGAAACGTCGGCTCCCCTATGACGTCTTTTGTCCAATAAAGGGACATATTTACTTTCAAAAAATCGAGTGCTGGTGACTTTTTACCTTTTTGCTTAGACACCAAACATGTCAAGCTTTAAAAAACTACCATACCCAAAAGAAGAAGCTGCTGTCCGGCCGTTTAATAACAGCGGCCGGACAGCAGGTGGTTAAATATTTTTGGTACCACAGACAGCAGATCTTCACTGACATCCTGGCTTTAGTTTACATTCCCGGTACATAGTGTCAGAAAGGAGTCAAAACTGTTTAATTGCACTAGAGGCCCCTATGGTTTATGCCTGACACAAATCATTGTGTTAGCTGAGTTGTGCTTGTTAAATAGGTAAAGTGGATATGTAAATATATTCCAATAACTATAAGAATATTTACATAAGCACTGCTAGACCTGAGGATTCTTAGACAAAAGAAATAAGCAGTATACATTTATTGGTAAGGCTCCATATTTACAAATAACACACAAAACAATATATTCAAGACAAAATACAATACAAGTATGGTAGTGTTTTACCCTTTGAGCTTCCCGCCTGTTCATAGTGAATGCTTTTCTGTCCCAAGTAAAGGAGAGGACATGGCTTGCTAACTATGTATACCTTATATCCCCTCCTTTCTGTACAGTGGCTACCAAAGGTTCTGTACATTGGGCATACCCTGGTTTTTGAAGTTAAATGAGGTTGCTGTTTACCCCCCATGTGAGATGTAATAAACAAAAAATAAAAAACAATAGCCAGACATTTAAAGTAAACAGACTCACAGAAACACAACTGAGAAACAGAGTCACATAACATGCAGATAAATGCAGTCTATAATCTATATATCTATATATTTATATATCTATCTATATCTATATAGATATATTGTTCAACAAATAGAGATGCAAACAAGTACAATTGTTGATAATCGTAATAGCAGGTAATGTTATATACACAGTAAATCGTCACATAGGATCTTTGCAGTGAACCTTTGCAATGTAATATCAACACCATTGTACGGAGTAAAAGGATCAAAAAAACAACAATAGGAGTGAACATCTGAAGAATCATTTTAGATATTTTAGTTTAAATAAAGGAATAAAAGGTAACAGAATATTCTCTACTGAGCTCAATTCGAGTATGAGGAGTACTAAGTTGTCCAGGAGTTCCAAAGGCAATCAAACCTTTGAATTTTATCATTTTGAAAAGCTAGTATTCTCTCATAGGAATAATGTAGGTGAACCATATTGACAACCTGTGAGATCGTAGGAGGATCCGGTGTTCTCCACTGTCTAGCGATGAGTAGCAGGGCCGCCAAAAGTATATTACAATTCTAGTCGATGGAGGAAAGGTGTCTAATCCTAAGAAGCTCCTGTGCCGGCTCAGGGGTGGCAGCCCGACCACAGATCTCCCCAATGATGTGAAATACGTCACTCCAAAGCCCCTGAACCTCGGGACACTGCCAGAAGGTGTGCGACAAGTTGCCCTCCATTCTGCAGTTTCTCCAACACAAAGCGGTATGATCTGCTGAAAACTTAGCCAGTCTGAAAGGAGTAAGATACCATCGAAGGATACGTTTCAAAGAGACCGCCCAGAGGTTCACACACCTGGTAGCGGAGAATAGCGTAATTAGGGCTGTGGTTCATTGAGCAGGAGTATAGGTGACCTGCAGGTCATTCTCCCATTTCTGGAATGGAAGAGACTTGACAAAAGCATGTTTCTCCTGCAGTAAGCCATATATGAGGGAGATACCTCTAGTGGGTGTGTGTGGGTTATGGTAGAATGTCCACAGGTTATTAGGAACAGAAACTTCCAGGATATGGTTCCCAGTTAGTAGATGTTGGATTTGAGAATATTGGTAAATCATGGAAGGATGGAGAGAATACTGCCACACAACTCAGAAAAAGATTTGGGTTTGTTGTACTCATAAAGATCAGAGACACGGGCTATCGAGCTAGAACACCAATGTTTAAGATTAAGGTCTTGTATAAGCAATTCCAAAACTTCTATTTGGAAAGAGATACGAATGGTCGGTACTAGGTAGAATTTTGAGGAGCCGAGATGTCTCCAAGCGGTCACAGAGGCATCTATAGTTGGGGATATAGCCACTCTAGAAAACCCCGGACACAAGCTAGCTAGCAGGTAATGTAAAAAGGTATGTCTAACTATGGAGGATCGTTCCATTTCCCACCATAGGACATGAGGGGAGGGACTGAACCATGATTTGATTTGTTCTAGTAGGACTGCAAAATAGTATTACCTGAGATCTACCATTCCCATGCCACCAGCAGATTTGTGTTTCGGATATGTCATTTAGTAGATTAGTGACACGCAAGGACACTGAGGGAGAGAGTTGTGGAGTGGAAAGATAAATTTGAGTGTCATCCGCATAGAGATGGTATTGGAAGCCATGTGAGGGTATTAGTTGACCAAGGGAGGAGGTGTAGATGGAGAAGAGGAGGGGTCCAAGGACAGAGCCTTGGGGGACCCCTACAGAAAGAGGAAGAGGAGGGGAGGAGTTAGAATTGTAGGTGACACTGAAGGAGTGACACTGAAGGAACTAGTTGGGAATATGCACAACGTGCCCTCTTGTTTTGCCAAATATATTTGAGCAGTACGTTTTAAGGGACTGAAGATAATGGGCAGGTAGTGGGATTGGTAGTGTTCTAAATAAGTAAAGTGCTTTGGGGAGTAGCAACATTTTGAAGGCTGCTAGTTGTCCAGACCATGACATTTCATGTTTAGTTAGTTCTATGAGGTTGTTTTGGAACGTAGACAGGAATGGGAGATAGTTTTCCTTGAAAAAATAGTTAGTATTAGGTGTGAGGTTGACGCCTAGATACGATATTTTGTCAGTGCTCCAAGCATAGGGAAGCGAGGCTGATAATTTGTCCTGTGTTGTACAGGGGATACCTATGTTAAGAATATGGGATTTAGAATCGTTGACCTTGTAGTAGGAGATTTGACCAAATTGGTGTATAACTCTACAAACCTCCAACAGGGAGGGAATGGGGTTTGTGATCATAAAGATCACATCGTCAGCAAATAGTTGTATTTTATGGTGGTTATGGGAGAGTTGGAGTCCTGTAATGGATGGATTGGATCTAATAGCTTCAGCGAAGGGTTCCATGAGAAGGTTGAATATTAAGGCTGACAAGGGGCATCCTTGTCTTGTGCCGTTAGTTATGGAGAAGGACGAGGAAAGAATTCCCGAAACTATAACTTTAGCTGATGGGCAGGAGTAGAGTGCCATAATAGCATCATAGATTGGGCCAGCAAAGCCACATTTGTGGAGGACTTGTTCCATGTATTGCCAGTAAATTCTATCAAACGCCTTCTCAGCATCTAGCATCAAGAGGATAGAAGGAGTTTTGGATGTGGAGGCCCAATGGATGAAATTAATAATTCTGCGAGTGGCATCGGGTGCTTGTCTACCCAGTAAAAATCCCGATTGATCCGGATGGATCAAATTCGGTAACAAATAGTTTAGTCTAGAAGCTATGATTTTAGTGTAAAGTTTGACATCGGTGTTAAGCAATGGTATTGGGTGAAAATTGGATGGAGTGGTAGGGGCCTTGCCAGGTTACTATAGTAGCCTGCAACATTTCAGCTGGGAATTAAGCTGTTTGAATGGCTTTCCCGAAGACAAGGAGCAAGTGGGGAGCTAGTAGATCCGTGAAGGTCTTATAATATTCGGCTGCAAAGCCGTCAGGGCCTGGGGTTTTGCCGTTGGGCAGAGATTTCATGAGCCGAGTGATTTCCTCCATCATAATGGGAGAGTGAAGGGCAGCCAGTTGGGTTATGGATAAAGTAGGGAGTTTCAGAGAGCACAAGAAGTTGTCAATGTCCATATTTGTGGGAATAGGGGTAGATGGGTCATCTCTCAGATTGTACAATATTGTATAATATTCTTTGAATTTGTCTGCAATATCAATAGGGCTTGTAGTTTTTGTCCCATCTAAAGGGCATACGAGGTGGTGGATTCTCGATTTGGCTCTACGGCCTTTAAAGGAGAACTATGGGGTTAAGGCTTTTCCCCATAGTTCTCCTTAGGGTAACGGGAGGACACAAACTAGCGTCCATCCGTCACCCTAGGCTCAGTATACCGTGAGCTGTAGCTCGCGGTATACTGAGATGCCGCAGTATACCGCGAGCTGCTGCTCGCAGTATACTGAGACGCCGCAGCTGAAGCGAATCCCGAAAATTGTGCTGGGATCCGCCTAGCTGTGTGACTGACAGCTGGCTCTACCTATCTAGAGGCAGAGCCAGCTGTACCCGCCCCCTCCCCATCCGTTCCGCCAGTCAGCGCTGGCAGGTCGGAGCGGGGAGGGGGGAATCCAGCCCCTCCCCTGTCACAGCAGAGAGCCGTGACAAGATCAAGAGGTGAGCGAACACCGGTATGTGTTCGCTCACCTCCCGATCTACTGAGCCGACATGTGACAGTCTCATTGTCACAGATCGGCTAGAACTATGAGGTGAGTGAAAAGCAATCACCTCATAGTTCTCCTTTAATCTGATTGGATAGAAAGGATCCTGCCTTATTAGCACTAGTGTAGTACGTCAATCGTAGCCTTCTGGAATATTTGTCAAATCTGTCTAAGAGAAGGGTACGCAGTTCAAGTCTTAGTTTATTTAGTTTAGATAGAATTGTAGGGTGGGGGGACAATTTTATTTTGAGATTCTAAATCATGGATATGTAGAAGTAACTTGGATATTTGGGCAGATCTTGGTCTATTTAATTTAGCAGTTTTCTGGATGAGTATGCCCCACATGTACGCCTTATTGGCATTCCACACTATGTTGGGGTCGTCCACGGAGCCTGAGTTAGTAGAGAAGAACTCTCTTAAGTGTTCAGCGAGAGATAATGCCACATCGGTGTGTTGTAGTACTGAGACGTCATTCCTCCAGATGCGTGTCCGAGATTTGGGAGGGGAAAGTGAAATTTGTAGAGAGATAGGCGCATGATCGGAATAAGTGATATCATGTATTTTCGTCTCGGACACTCTCTGGAGGAGGGATATGTCATAGTTACATAGTATTTGAGGTTGAATAAAGACATTAGTCCATCAAGTCCAACCTATAGGATGTCCACCATGAACATGTCAATACGAGTTGTGAGCAGAGGAGTGAAACGTGTAGTCTCTTTCATTGGCATGGTGGCAAAGCCAGACGTCATAAAGGTTTTCCCTTGCCAAGAATGGGGATAGGCTAGCGGATTGTGATTGCAGCCGTGGATTTGAACAATCTACAGCGGGGTATGATACAATATTGAAGTCTCCACAATGGAGTAGAAGGCTTTGTCTGACTTTTACCACCCTGCCAAGGAGTTCAAAAAACTTATTTGATGTAAATTTGGCACATAGACATTAACCACGGTATACATGACATTATCAAACATCCCCACAAAAATGACATATCTGCCCAGAGGATCAATCAGTATGTCCGGAGGAGTAAATAAGATCCTGTTGCGGACAGCAATCAGTACGCCTCTCTTTTTCTTCCCAGGCATATTAAAGAAGTAAGTAGTGGAAAATTCTTTGTGCAAGCATCGTGGGGCGTAATCAATGCGGAAGTGCGTCTCCTGGACACACATGATGTCACAATCAGCTTGCAATGCTGCTTTCCACATCATAGAGCGTTTGACCGGGTGGTCGAGGCCTTTCACATTAAGTGAGAACATTTTCAGTGCCGTATTGGGTGTTTATTAAGGAGATAGGCACTAAGGTTGGCACTTAAATAGAAGGTCATGTGGATATTGAGAAACCAAAAGATATCAAAGTGTTTCGGGTAATAACCCGAGGAGCTCCAGAGGTATGAGACAATTGGAGAGGCGCACTGAGTGCGTCAGTCAGTAGAGAAGAACACAAGTACATAACTAAAAAACAAGTTTGAACATTTTTAACATACTTGCAGGGACAAGTAAAACAAGAACTTTAAGAGAATAAAAGGAAGTATACAGTAAAATACTGTGCATCTTATTCGGGGTAGGTAACAAACCATAAGGTAGCATCGAGCATCAAGTAGTCACTCTCTCAATGACTTTGAGGTAATAAAATACTGAAAGAGAACAATGTACACCTCATATGATGTTAAAGGCACATGGTGGCCATCTTTTCCCGCCTGTCACCACTCAGGGGAAAGCTGGCGCCATCCAGAACAAAAGGCCTGCTGTCGGTATTCTTCTAGTTGGATATTCCAGAGCCGAAGGAGCTAGATTCCTTCCGCCACTGAGGAAATCGTATGGGCCGATCCCTTGTTGTTAAGCAGATTTTGGTAGGGAAACCCCAGCGATAAGAGATGTTGTGCTTCCGCAAAGCTCGTGTTATAGGCATTAGATTTCTTCGTAGGTTTAAGGTGTGTTGCGAGAGATCGTGATAGAACTGCAAATTTGCACAACCATCTGGTAATGAAGAAGGAGAGCAGGCAGCCGCCATGATCTTTTCTTTGATATGGAAAAAGCGAATCCGTATAATGACGTTACATGGGATCTTGTCAGGCAGGAACGCATGTTTTGGCAGGCGATGGATCCTGTCAATCACAAATTCGGCAGAGGGAACATCAGGAAGCATCATAGAGAGTATATTCTGAACATAAGGAAGTAGCTGCTGAGGGCTAACTGATTCAGAAACTCCTCTAATTTTAATGTTGTTTCGTCGGGTCCGATCTTCCAAATCTGCCACTTTAGACTGCAACCAGGTAACATCGTCGGAGACTCGGTCGTAGGAGTCTATGAGATCGTTAATGCTGGAGGTAAATTCCTCCATCTTGTGTTCTACATGATCAACTCTGGTGCTTACAGTAGTCACTTCTGAGCGCAGATCTTGAACCAGGGAGACCATGTCAGAATGAATGGCACTGCGCAGGGATATAAGCATATCCTTTAGTGTAGTATCCAGAACTTGCTGGTTAGTAGTAGGAAACCCACTGATTGAGCTGTTTAGCTCTCTAGTATCTTCCAGAGAGGCATTGTGGTGACTCACCCCTGTGTCACTGGCTCGTCCTCCGGACAGCCTGGCTTTCGTTTTGACAGGGCTGGTATTCTGTGAGGAGGCAGGTGATGCTGTCCCTCTTTGAGCGGAAGAGGATGTGGATCCCTCAGATGGGGACGAATAGGATCAGGGAGAGCCGCAATCACTCTGTGCAGAGGAGCGCTCTGGCTGTGTGGGTGGACCGCCGCAATCTTGCCCACGCTTCAGGGCCGAGGACGGAAATAATTCCGTCAGTTTGCGCGGCCGCCGGGTCTGCTTCCTTTTTCGGGACATGCCTCCGGTCTCTTAGTGTCTGCCGGTGAGTTGTTCGGGTTTTTTGCGGGTTATGAGGCTGTGTGGAGAGAGATAGGATGCCCCGTATAACGAAGCTCAAGGACTAGACATCCATGTTGTCCGCGCGCTAGCCATATGGTAACTTCTTTAATTATTCCTTCTGGGTTCTAATGCCATTGCAGAGTATTGTTTGTTCTTGTATACAACAATGTTGCAGACAAGCAATAGGTCTGTTCTGCTGCCACTTTCTTGACATATTGTACACCACTTGACAGTGGGGCTAGTAAAAAGAGACAACGGAATATGGAAAGGGTGATAGATATATTTTCAATGAACTAGCACACAATAAAGTATTTCCAAAGAAGAACTCTAGGCAACATTTCCCTACCCCTCGCAGTGAGGCTACTCCCACTCTGCAAGGGTTAACTGCTCATTTTTGTCTAGGTGTCAAAAAAAGTTATAATTTCCCAATGTGCTAAGTCGGCCTGCTCTTAGACCAATCCTTTCAGCCTCTCTCCACCTCCACTGCAATACAGTCTAGAGTCCCATACATCATCACATTCTACACACTGAGGGGAATTTATCAAAACTGGAGAAGACAGAATCTGGAGCATCTGTGCATGGTAACCAATCAGTATCCACCTTTCATTTTCAAAGCTTAACTGAACAAAGTGAAGATAGAAACTAATTGGTTGCCATAGGCAACTGCTCCAGATTTTTCTGCTCCAGTTTTGCTAAATCCACTGTGTATAGACATGAGAACGCTGAGGAACATTCCATCTGTGCAGTAGAGGAAGAGACATGCCTCAGTTACTAGAGAAGTAGGGAGACAGGTCGACAGTTCTAGTGAATATCACTTTTTTTTAGCACCTAGACAAAAATGAGCTGTTCACACTTGCAGTGCAGGGGTAGCCACAATGGTAGGCTTAACAAACGTTTTGCCCTAAGTTCTTCTTTAAGTTTAGGATACAGAAGGGAGTAGTTAAAATTCCTGTCAGGTTTTTTTTTTTTTTATTTGATCTGTTTTCTACCTGTGTACCATTGGAAGATTTTTAATCACTTCTTTCCCTATGCAGGTAGTTTGAGGAAATATCTCCAAAGTTGGGGTGTATCGCCATATGAAGAGTGGTTATTATAACAAGTGTAGCCATTGGAAGATTATCCATCTATTCTTTTTTCAGTGATAAATATAAAATATTGAATTTCCCTTCCATCACTTTGTGTCCCAGTGGTCTCCAGAGAGAAATAAAAACATTGCAAGGGTGTTAATATTTTCCCATGAACTAACCAAAGTTTTGGCATTTAATATATTTCAAATAATTTTCTGCAAGTGAAATATTGTTCAGCATTCTTTATTAGCCAAAAAACAGGAAGATGAAAAGATGACAGCATTTTTTATTTAGCATCCTTGTAATGGCTCTTATTCTGGTACTCTCATTTGCCATAAAGAAACAATACAGCTTAAGAATAGCCAGCTGTGTTACTCTAAGAAAAGGTGGGATCATCATCATATGAAGAGGCAATATAGTAATATGTTTTTCAGTTGTGGTCATAGCTTGCTTTGTTACTCCGTGATCTCTTCTGGAGTGTCTGAGTTGCTGATTTAAACAGCGAATACCGTGTGCAGATATCCTACTTAGAATTTTCTGTTGAATTCTAATAACTGGAACTATATTTGTTGTCTTTCCATAATACATTGACTGCATCATACTGTTACTGGGTCACTAGATTCAGCACTTAGAGAAATATAATAAACTGCATCAAAACATACAATTCAATGTGCTGAATACAAATATATATGGTATTACACTCCTAGACTAAAAGTTAAAGAATGTATTTTCTTGTGCAGCATTCACCTAAATTATTCATGAAAAATCCATAGTCACCTTGAGTCTCTGTTCAAGAATATATTAGTGCTTTATTGAAGGCTAATAACAACAAACTGGAAAGACAAATACTGTGCACCATTCCATTGCAACCAATAAGACATTAGATGTCAGCAGTCTAGTGTTTATGTTCTACAGTGCTTCACAGAAAACAAATGTTTCACTGATGTCATTTACATCAGTCACTGCTCTGCATAACTTTTAGCTGACTTTTTCTACTACAGGCATTCAAGACCCAGTTAACGCTCAATAAATGAAAACGCTAGTTTATGTACCAGTATGTGAAAGTGACGTGGGAATCCATGCAATGAAAATGAGAATAATACAACTTTACGCAGACTGTGTAAGGTGATGTTAGCCCTATTAGTGCCCTTGTAGAAATTGCATTGAGCAATGTGTGTGACACATTATTATTGCACAAACAACTAAAGCATATATAAACGGGTTCGATTTGTGGGTGCGTTTGGCAAACACGCTGACAAGGTTGCTAGGTGCAAATTTTAATTAGTATTAAACACTCAAACTTTTCCAGATCCAGATCAAATATACATTGCCCAGCAAATCATTGCTTTATATTTCTTCACAAACACTTACAACCATGCTGTTTCTGAACAGCTGCTTCCATGTCTCTCAGCTCAGCTTCTCTGAACTTCCTGTCCAGTACAAGATCACAAAAGACAGAGCAGACTACAGCAACTGCAACTGATCATCTACAGTTGGAGGAGGAAGGAGAGGGGGCCAGAGGGGAGGAAAGTAGCTTGCCTTGCTGTGTCTGTGTGTTTGTGGAGACACACACAGCTTACTAGCACACACAAGGGTGACTGCATAGCAGACAAAGGAGGCACTCTAAAACAGGAAGTCAGGACCACTGCTCAGGGGACCAGCTGATTCTGCAGGAAACTAAAACGTTAAAACATCAAGAAGCAGCATACACTATAACTGATTTCATCAGCATTTGAAATAGCTTAAAATCCTTTTGGCTTTAAAATCAATTTAAATGCAAACCCCTTTGATCTCAATAGGAACCCAATCCTGAAAATCAATTCTCTCCATTTTCAAGGCTAATAGGCAAAGGATTGTCAAACAAAGGGCTTGGGGAGCTTGGCACTGCCCTGGGGACATAGCAATAATACAAAAAAAAATATTATTCAGCAGGGAGATGACCCCCTATTTTATGAAACTTTGAGGTTGACATGGATAAAACAAAAAATCTTCAAATTACATGCTACATAGATAACGTTAAGCTATGCGTGGTGTTGTAGAACATTATGATTCTTTTGGAAAGCATAAATTACATTATATCTTGACATCACATGTTTTGTATGTGTAACACATTTTTTACATTTACATTATCCCTCGGCTTTCATAAAGAAACAGCAGCCCTATGTGATTAATATCATAAAAAGTATTTTTTGGATAGATTGTGCTGTGGCACATGATTCTTTTTTATCAAGCAGTCATTGTTTGGAATGAAAATAAAGTTAAATTCCTCAAATTTGTAACAATTGCCAAACAGTGGCAAAGCTAGTTTCATAGCATAGCTTGTGAACATTCCAGAAATGTTTTACTGTCAGCATTAAATCAGTGACAGGGGATCATAGAGAATAACAGTGCTGCAGTATTGTCTCTGGGAAATAGAGGTAGAGAAAAGAGTAAGAGCAAGAGGAATGCATAAGACATATTGAACATTAACTTGTAGAAACGTTACAAAATGGGTGGATATTTCCTAGTCATCAAATGGGACATGTAACAAAGTAAAAACAGTGAAGCGCCACGGACTGTCAGTCCTTAATGGGAATTGCTTTTAAGCATACTGCAGGATGCTGCCCCAAAGAAGCCGGGAAAGCTGGAAATCTAGGAAATAAGCACAAAAGGGGCACCTTTCATGGTGCAGATCCCTTTTATTTCAATAAACATCAATAAAAAACCGAATCATACTCACAAACATGAGTGTCACAAAGTCATGAGGTGAGGACTGACAAGCAGTGAGATGTCCACTAGGTGATACCAGTGTAGTGGTGACGTTAGCGCGTTTCCGGGGCACGCCCCCTTCATCAGAACATAGCGTCACCATTCCTCTCTCCAACTTAAAAAGTATGAATGGCCAATCAGAGGCGAGCGATAAACGCTCGTCACGGCATGGATTCAGTTGCAGCCGTGGCCTACAGCCTCCCCCGACCATCCCCACTGTGAGCTGTTCTGCACCAGGAAAGTGATCTGCACCAGGAAAGGTGCCCCTTTTGTGCTTATTTCCATCAAATGGGACATATCTATATCCAGGAGCAGTGACACCAGCGCACATGCTTCCAAAGAGGCTGGCCCACCAGAATCTTAAAGACATCTAAGGAGGAGCAGCCAAAGCACAGCATGGAAACCAGGAGAGCCCCATAATAAGCAGATTACAGTCCATGTACCCATTGCACTCCTGACCGCACGTCCAACAAAGTATCCTGGGTGCTCAGTAGTCGACGGATGGCCACCGTCAAAGTAATGCAGAAAATAAATAGACACCGGCACTCCAATAGTAAATCGATTACGTCTATTTATTGACGTACATCAAAAGCAAAATAACACACTTAGTGCTAAGTGTGTTATTTTGCTTTTGATGTACCCCATAACAAGCAGAGACAGCACAAGAATCACATGAAGTCTATACGAAAATAAAAGCATGTTCAACATTGAAAGTTTTGAAAAATTGTAGGCATCTCAGGAATGGCATAGTGAGGAATCACTAAGGACCTGTTTCACATGGAACATTGTAAGAGAATATAACATGAGCAGTATACAATATAACACAAGCATACTGGAGTATTAATTAGTCTAAAGTCAAATGAGATGCATAAAGTATACGTCACTCATGTGCATTAAATGTTGTTGTCCCTGAGTGCCATTGGAATATGTTGAAGGAGGTGGCAGTGTTGCAGGGTTAGCCAAGGAAGATTAGGTAATAGCTGGATGGTTGCAGCCTTACATTCAGTGGATCAATGGTTGTGAGCTTTTTGCATTAATTTTCTTTGAGAAAAAAGTAATGGACTCTACGGATTACATGTCTAGACGGAGGACCGTGTTGACGTAGTGCTCTATGATCATGGTTGAGTTTAATAACTTGAGAGGCTCATGATGCTGTTAAAGATATTATGTAAGTGAGTTTAGGGTCCTTCTGTGTTGCTTCTTGGAGGCTGCACCTCCCTCTGTTGTCTTGAAGGTGGCATTGGAATTTGGGGAGTGTAGAGTATTGTGAAATTAAGCAGTCATAAAGATGGGTGTTCTCTGTTTTAGTATTCTGTAACATGTCCAAGGATTCCACTCTTGTGGAGAGGTGCAAGTTGGTTTTCAGCATACTGATTTCAGATCTGTGGGTTTCTTGCACCTCCTGGATCAGTTA
Source organism: Nanorana parkeri (assembly GCF_000935625.1). Lineage (NCBI taxonomy): Eukaryota > Metazoa > Chordata > Amphibia > Anura > Dicroglossidae > Nanorana > Nanorana parkeri. The sequence goes on along the minus strand of NW_017306672.1, from coordinate 913,031 downwards.
ACAAAAGTTGTTTTTAGTTGCTATGCATCTGGCATAGTCTATCCAAGAGGTGCAGTTCTCTTGGTCTATGTCAGAAACTGACTAATGATCAGAAATTGTGGTCTCTTTAAGATATGGGGCTTTCCCTATATTTCCTTGTGATCTTGATCTTCCTTGAGTGATATTACCTTGTACATTCATATTGTCTTTATTGTACTTACCTATAACTTCAAAGTTCTTAATTTTGTTTCATTTTCGATTGTTACTCCTGACATGTTATTGTATTGTTAAACATGAAAACTCTTATTAACAATTATATGCTTTAAAAAAGAGACAGGGCTTGATGGTGCTATATTGCTTGAGCAGGTGGTATTCTGCATTGGGTACAGGGGTTGGAAAGGTACCTATGGGATTAAGTAAGATATCTTGTAGTCCCTGGGTTTCAGGGAGGTTCAGTGGAGCTCTCAGTTTGGTGTTATGAGAGCAAAAGAGGTCAATCTGTGGGGATTGTGTGTCCTTGTGGGGGTGGAGAACCCTGAGTGATTTTACCCTTGAACTTAGGATCCAGCAAAGAGAGAACTCCTTCTGACATTGGGAGAGTGTGGGGATGTGGTTGCACATGCTTCATTTAGGTGGTGAATGACAGGGGTTATCTGAAGCCACTACCAGATATCCCAATGCTGCAGTGTGTGTCAGCAGCAGTGGGCCCCGAGAGACCTATTTTAAGGAAAAGGAAGATGTGGAGGAGGAGAAAAGGAAGATGTGGAGGAGGAGAAAAAAAGATGACAGCAGTGAGCATTAGGGAGAAGAGGAAGCTCACTCTGTGGGAGATCAGAGAGTTTAGTCATGGGAGTGACTATGCAGAAGAGCAAGAGAGGGACAAAGTGTTCTTACCTTATAAATAGATGTGCTAGGTATTGTTTTAAATAAACATGTTAAAGATAATATGTGATTCTAGTGATTGGGTATCCTTTTTGTTTAGTTTTTGCTATTGTAAATGTAAAATAAAACCTTGTTAGGTCTTTTTTTGCCACCTGTGTCCCTTTTGAGAGATTTTCCTTTACTTCCTGTCAGGTAGACACAAGAGGATGTGAGAAGAAATGTCTCAAAAGTGTGGAAAATCCTCTCTTTAGGCAGTTGTTATCACAAGTGTCTTCATTGGAAGAATCCCTTCTATTCCGTTTCTGGTGGCGGCTCAAAATTTTGGATTTTTTTTAACTTTCAATCCCAGTGTTAGTGGTTACATGGACATTTACAGAGGGTGAATCTCAGACAGCCAAAATTACCAGGTGGTTAACTATTCCCCACTTTATCCAAACAAAATGTTTAAGCTTTACTCCTTAACCACTTGAAGTCCGCGTTGTTTACACCCCCTTCCTGTCCAGGACATTTTTCAGTATTCAGCGCTGCAGTATTTTGACTGACATTTATTCCGTCATGCAACGTTGCACTGAAATTAATTTTACACCATTTTTTGGGGACAGATAGAGCTTTCTTTTGGTGGTATTTAATCACCACGGTGGGTTTTATTTTTTTACTATATTAAAAGGAAAAATTACAGAACTTTAAAAAAAAAAGTTTTCCACTATATTAAAATAATAAAAAATGTATTACCCAATTTTTTGGTAAAATATAAAAGGTGGGGTCACGTCGGGTGAAAAGACACCAAACATGTCAAGCCTTAAAATTGCGCACGCGCTCAAAACCTCAAAAAACTACAATACCCAAAATTGACCATAGGTGACGCTTTAAAGCTTTTACGGCTCATCAGTTTAGTGTTATCAGTGATTGATGGCCCTAAAATGATTGCTCTCACGCCGATGTTTGCGGCGATATGTAACATGTATAGCTTACATGTTTTGGGGTCCCCAGGTGACATTAGTGGTCTCTAGGACCCCTAATGTCACCTGGGGACCCCAAAACACGCTGATGAAGCAGAGATCTGCTTCATCAGCTTCTTTTCTCTGGCTATAGCAGGCAGATGACTGACAGGTAAATGCGGAAGTGATGTAATACACATCACTTCTGCATTCAGACCTCGGAGGGAGATCAGCACGGAGGAAGATGCTGATCTGCCTACCATCTCCCTCCCAACTTACCTCCTGACGCCCTCCTGAGCCGGTCCCGGGCCGCAGATGGGCTAGCGGATCCCTGGATTGAAGGTGAGGGGTGACGGCAGCGGCGGCACTCGAGGGGGGAGCGAACAAATCACACCATACAACCGATCGGTGGCTATACAGCCACTGATCGGTTGTATGTGAAACAGCCGGTAACTGCTGTAAAGGACGGACGGGTTTTTCCTGCCCGTGCGAGCTAGGGGGTGCGCGCGAGCAGGAAAACAATGCTGTCTGATGACGGCAACCCGCGAATGTGAGTCTGCCGTCTGTCCGTTTTTTCTCAACGGGTGGACGGCAGAAGGTTAATTAATCCCCAGTGCCAGAAGGCCAGAGCCAGGGGTTCGTGCGCATGCACCTGGTTTGGCTCATAGAGTTTTTCCAGGCTGTGCGTCTCTGCACAGAACCATAAGCATTTGTGGACACACTCTATGGTATGTGCACAGATGCGCACATGCACATAATATAAATCTTGGCACCTCATGGGCTATTTAGGCTTTCCTGTACATCTGAGATCCTGTGTCCTGATTCTGGTCATCTTTTATCGCTCTGGCTTGTCTTGACCTACACGCTACTCAGTGCTCCTGTGACCTTGGCTTGCTCTTTGATCACTGCTCCTGTCTGCTGCCTTGTACTGCACTGTCCACATGCTACTGACTCTGGCCTGTTCTTGACCACAATCCTGTCTGGAGCCTGGCACTACTCTACTCGCACATTGAGAATTCGGCTTGTATCTGACTACATCTCATCTAAAACCCTGCTCTCTGGTGTCCATCTCCTGTGCCTGCTTCCTGCCTGGGGTTTGCCAGCATTGCAGAAACTCACTTTCTCAGCAGCGGTGGCATCTTTTGGCACTTGCACCACTCTGTGTGCCTACATGCCTGCTCAGCTATTAAGGGTTTCTGGGACTGTAGCAGCAAGGGAGGCCTGCCTCATCAACTCACACTCCCCCAAGGTACATAAAATGAGAATGCATGTGCTTTCTGTTCTGCAGCATGACCCTTCTGTGCATCACAAAGTATGCAAATATGCAGTTGAAGAATTTTGAACATAATAAATAATAAGGTGGCTCACAGCCTATTCAGCTGTATTGTGCTAGTGCATATAGCAAATTAAAAACCAACATGTGCACAAGACCAAACATATATATGGTCAGCAGTGACTGATAAATTGCAACAGTTACATTCAGAGGCTCAGAGCCACAAGCAATCTAAATATTTCATCTGACAGAGAGGTGCAATGTCTTTTTACATCTGTATGCTTTTTAGCTAAACCTTGCTTTTAATTATAAAATATATTTATCAGAGACAGCAGATGTTTCTGGTACTAGAAAGAACTTTCACATTTATTTTGCAAAATATCTTAGAAACACGCAGGACTGCAATAATCTTTGCCGAGATTTCACAACAATATGAATGGTTTTAAGTGCTCCTGTAGAGCATGACGGAAATGCTGACAGATAACCCTCAGGCCACCCACTAGGCACAACAGATTTTACTGTGTGCAGTTTTAATTCATGAATAGCTGTCATGATATTGAAATGAATTTTTTTTTTTATATATATATATATGAGAGAGTGAGAGAGGAATAGCTTCAAATGGTAGTGCATTCAGGACACCTGCACTCACTTTTTTCTTTTTAAGTGCTTCTTTCCCCACTTTTATGCACTTGCAACTCGAAAGAAAAGTCCACACAGGTGTTCCCTCGCAGGGGTTTTCAAACAAAGTACAGTTCTCTTAATCAATCAAAACATTCTCAAGTCTCACCGACTTCAGGTGGCTCCTTTAACCAAAACATCTAGTCACACGGGCTGTATTCAAAGTGCTTGCCACACAGGCTTGTCTTTCACCACACAAGTCGACTGCTCCCCAGTCAGCCAGACTGGTTCCAGGGTGGAGCCCTCCTGACTCCTGCAGAAACCTCCTCTTTCTCCCCAGTGGAACCACTCACTTAGCAGCCGGGGATATCTTATGGTGGCCCTAATGAGCCAGCTTCCTTCAGCTGGGCTGGTTACCTATAGGCCTCCAGCACTCTCAGCACTTCCCATTAGAGTAAGAACCTCAGCACTACACCTATAACTGGGCCCTACAAATCTGCCATCCTGGCTATACCTGCCTATACC
>NW_017306672.1:908453-908693 GCF_000935625.1 Nanorana parkeri | reverse complement strand
GTATACAGAAATATCAAAACAACTTCACTTTTTCAACCTCAATTTTCTTAAGAAATGACTTAAAGAATTTTAGTCTGCAGCCTTCTGCTGTTTTTCAGAAATTATTTTGTAATTTCATAAATCACATAATAATTGTATGGTGATCATATACAATTAATTTTTGTATGTCCAAAGTTATCAAAAGTTAACTTGAGTCACATTTTAACTGAAACACTGGTAATTGGTATGCTAATACTAAAA
>NW_017306672.1:889321-908411 GCF_000935625.1 Nanorana parkeri | reverse complement strand
ATATTACAAAATAAAATCTAGATGGGTCCAAAACAAAACTGGATTTTTTAGTGAGTTTACATGTCTAGTGTATACATGCTGCACTGTGATCGATTTTAAATAAGACAGCATTGTTTTTCATTTTCTTAGCACTGCTGAGAGATTTGTGTTTTGTTCATTTATTGATTATCTGCAATATTTTCTAAATATTTAATAAAAAGTGAACTTAAATAGTGACTACCAACCTATACACCTTTAATTGAAATGCAAGCCTGTACTATTATAGCATCTTTATAACTGCATCTGTGCAAGTTTGTTCGCTTCCTTAAACACTCCCACCTAATTTACTCACCCACCAATTCAGTGTGTTTTTTTTTTCAAAAATACTCTAACACTTTTCTACTAAACTCCACATCACATGACGGGCCGTGATGTCTAAGAAGTGAAGACCAGTGATCCACCAGCAGCTGACTGGTCTCGTTGCTGGTCCTCATCATGAAATCACCATGCCATCAATGTGCTGATGCAGTGTGTCACATTATGACAGACTTGTGAAAGTATTTGCCAATTAGTTTTTTTAGAGTTGCTGCAACAATTAGTTGAAGGAGAGAGGCCTTGCTTCCGTAATACAAGATTCCTTGGCAAACTTTAACTTTAATAGTGAAAATTAGGGTTTTTACAAATGCCTCATTTTGTACAATTCCTTTTAAAATATAAAGAGAAAAAACAAGTAAAACTTTCTTTGACATACCATTTTTTTTCCATTTGTTGTGAATATCAATCTCATAAAATTTTCTATTTACAAAAGCACTTTATAATTCTATATTGCCACAAACTAAAATAATATATAATGCCACAAACTAAACATATCTTCTTAAAAGCATTCTTAAGGGATATTTAAACCCTCCCATTTTTTTGCATATATCTACTGCTAGCAAGCAGTAGATATATGCAAAAAATGTTTATTTTTTTTAAACCCGCTCAAACAGCAGTGTAGACTCACCTGTGTTTCGTGCGTTGTCCCGTGCGAAAATGAGAAATTTCTCGAGCGGCCGCAAAGGATCCTGGGGCGCGCACATGTGCAGTTCTCATTTTCGGCCGGGGCGCAACGAGGGAAGCAAGGTAAGTCTATGGACGCGTGCACCCGCATGCAGACACCGCTGGATCGCTGGAGTCAGCGCTTGATCGGAGAGCCGCCGCACCGCTGGAGAGAAGGCTGAAAACATCAGGAAAGAAGAGGAAGATCGGAAAAAGAGACATTATTTAAGGTAAGTGCTAACATTAACATGGGGGGAGGGAAAAAAAATTGCCTATAATGTCACTTTAATTTATTGAGTATTGATTATTTTCTTGTGTTTTTAGATCATTAGATTAGAGATGCACTATGCTAGGTGTATGCAAACTATTTGCTTTAATATACTTGTGCACACATTTTTGTTTAATATCAATACTATTTGCCAATTTTCCAACACATACAGCTGGCATATAATAATTAAGTATGACAAAAAACAGAATAGATTCAACAGATTCACAAAAACATGCTTGACAACAAATGTCTGCAAAATACAAAGTAAATTAAATAACTAAAAGTGCTCAAACTGTGATTTATTTCCATGGAAAGTTTAAATGGACTTTTAATTTGAGGTCCTTTAGCTATTGCATAAATGGATTTTCACAAACTTAGTTTGTATATAGATTTTAGCTACTTGCTTAAAATTAAATATGTGCCTTTACTAAACAATGAAAATTGATATAATAGGTTATTTAAAGAAATCTGAACATATCCATGTTTATTAAAACAATTTTGTATGTATGTGATTTTGTCTGTGTGTATAAACAGTATAGCCATAGATTTAAAAAGTCAAGAAAAGATTAATCACTTTTTTCAAAAGTTTATTTATCATACAGGCAATCTATAAGTGTTTTAAGGGCAGCTTTTTTTTAAGGAACAATATTTAATATTTGATTAAAGTCAGTTGGTATGGTGATAGATTAAGGCTTCAACCCTCTTATTAGCCAAAGTTCCATTTTTAATTAGTACATTGCATAGGTATTCCACACTACCGATGTTAATGGGGAGAAGTGGTGGTTCTAATTGGGTACTTAAAGTGGAACCTAACCCTCCCATCTTCCTATCCATCAAGGGCAGTACCAACTTAGCCTTTGTTTAGAGCTGCAGTCGTCATGGCGCTGTATACTGTACATGAACAGCTTGACACAAGATATTTTATGGTTTAAAATATAGGTTGAGACAGATATGAATATAGCGTATACTGCACATGCAATAGTGAGCACGATGTACATGAAAACACTGCAGAACACATTTGTTTGTTTAAATAATTATTTAATAACAATCATGCAAGTTTTCCAACTTTTTTGTGGGTTTAGTATCATTTTAAGTGAGACAAAATGCTTAATAGACATGTAAGCCGGCAAAAATGTGTTTAGTTTAGTTTTGTTTTGGATGTTTTGTTACTTTGTTTTTTCGTGATGCGGATGTAAAAGTTAATTTGTTTCGGTATTCAGGTTTGGATTAATCCGAATTTCATTAATTTCAGATCAGTTAAATGATCATTATCAAATAAAATTTGTTGCAGAAAAGTGACATTAAATGTAACATAGTTACATTGTATTTGAGGTTGAATGAAGACAAAGGTCCATCAAGTTCAACCTTTGTGTGTCTGTGTTTGTTTGTGCAGGCATGTGTGTATATGAGTCCCTGTGTGGTCTAAGTTTTTAAGAGTACCTGTACCCCTGTATGTTACAGTCTCTTGAGATGGTATCTAATTGATTTGTGAATGATTCAATGTTCTCTGTTGATACCACTGCTTGTGGCAGAGTTCCAAAATGAAAAGAAGCCCCTACATCCCTGGTGGTTAAATCTTTTCCCTACCAATTTTAGGTGGTGGCCTCTAGTCTTTGTTATGGAGTTTACAGTAAACAGTTTATTGCTGATGTTGCCAACTTCACCAAACATTTTGCACAACAAAATCATGTCCCCTCTTAATTTCCTCACTTCCAGCGTGAACAAATTTAAATTTAGCAACCTTGTCTCATAGCTATGGTCCTCCAGCACTTTAATTAGTTCTGTTGCCCTTTTCTGGACTCTCTCCTGCTCAAGGACAATTATTCTGTGGACTAGTGACCAAAACTGAACCGCATACTCAAGAAGTGGCCGAACCAGTGATCTATAAAGTGTCAAAATTATAGCTTTGTCTCTATAGTACATTCCCTTTTTAATACATGAAAGTACATGAAAGTACTATTACTTCTTTGTTTGCTGCAGCCTGGCATTGCGTGCTGTTATTCAATCTGTGGTCTACTATGACCCCCAAATCTTTTTCCATTTCTGACTACCCTAGTGGAGTACCTATTTAGGTGTATTCCGCTTGCCTATTTTTATCCCCAAAATGCAGTACTTTAAATTTTTCAACATTAAACCTCATCTTCCATATCACTCCCCAATTTTATCCAGGTCCTCCTATAATGTCTAAGTCCACGTCTATTACCCTCCTAATTTTAGTGTAATCTGCAAACATAGAAACATTGCCATTAACACTTTCCCAAATATCATTTATAAACAGGCTAACATTATTGGGCCTAGCACAGAACCCAGGGAAACGCCACTCTCGACCTTAGACCAATTAGAAAAGAAACCATTTATCTGGATATGTTCCTGTAGCCAGTTCTTTATCCATGTACACACCATTTCATCAATGCCCATAGATTTCAGCTTGTGTACTAAGTGTTTATGTGGTACTGTGTCAAATGATTTTGCAAAATTCATGTTCACTTTGTTTCTTTAATTCCTGATACCACAAACAAAAAAAAACAGCGTGCCCCCCCCCCTTCCAATTCATACTAAACCCTTTAGGTCTGGTAGGAATGCTATGTGTAAAAAACATCAAAAACAGGCTGCAGTTCCCCAGCAATTAATACCAGACCCTTTATAAAGCTAGGCTCCCAGCCAATCAGGAAGCCGGGTGACATACTGCCCGGCTTCCTGATGCCCAGGAAGCTGGCTCCATCCTAGCAGAAGTACCGGTATTGGTACTCGGTATTGGCGAGTACCGAAGGATACACGTTGATACTGCTACTCGATACTGACATACCGGTATCAGGCAGCCCTACTTCCTGACACTGCTCCAATGAAACCTGGTGCTGGCTGGGGCCAGCATAGAGAAGGATAGTGATATGGAGGTGTAGGAGTCAGAGGTGGGTAGGTGGGTAACAATTAGAAAATGGGATATGAGAAAAATGTTAAAGAAGCTAGTCCTGAAATGATACATCCCAATAAATATGCAAGGCTGCATGATATTGGGGATATCAGTTGAAGGGTAGCATTTTTAGATCAGAGTACAACCTCTAGATGCCAGGGGAGTGACTGCTCCAGGATGGAGGGGAGCAGAATCATATTAAGAAAAATATAGATTGGCTGTAGGGGGCTCAATTATCAGGAAGGTAGACAGGGTCATCGGTCACAATGATTGTGATCTTTGAATAGTAAGTGGTTTACTGGGCTCCTGGGTTAGGCACATTGCAGATTGGATAGACAGATTGTTGGGTGAGGCTGGGAAGGACCCAGAGGTCATGGTACACATTGGTACTAATGATAAAGTTAGAGGAAAATGAAGCATCCTCAAAAAAAGATTTCAGAGAGTTATGTAGCATGCTTAAGAAGAGGATCACTATGGTGGTATTCTCTGAAATACTGTCAGTGTCACAGTCCACAGTGAGAGCTAAGAAAGCTAAACAAGTGGCTAAAGAATTGGTGCAAACATGAGGGGTTTGTATTCATGGAGAACTGAGTTGACTTTTCAGTCAGTTACCGGCTCTACAGCAGGGATGGACTGTGCCTAAATGCGGAGGGTGCAGCTCTGTTGGGAGAAAAATGATAAGAAGGCTGGATAAAATTTTAAGCTAGGATCTGGGGGGTGGAATAAAAAAAGACCATTCCACACAGCAAGCAAAGATCAAAGAGGTCCAAGAGCACAGAGGATAGAAGGAGTAAGAAGTGTTAAAGGGGACCATAACTGACATGAGGGGGTTATTCATGAAGGAGCTGAAGGATCCAGCCGTAGCTTTGGCTGATCATTTGGCTCTCTTCCGCCGAGCTGAACAGTCAAACCAAAGGGCTGCTGTACAAGCTATTCACTATAGCTCGTATAGCAGCCAAAGTGACACCTGAAGCGGGGGAAATGGCCTGCTGAAGGCCGACCTTTTGCCTCGCAAATGACAATAATATACTTTGGGAGGGGTCTCGCTGGGGAAATCGGAGATAGAGTAAGATCTAGGTGTACTTATAGACCACAGACTCGGCAATATCATGCAATGCCAAGCTGCAGCTAACAAAGTGAGTAGAATACTAAATTGTATTAAAAAGAGGTATTTATTCAAGAGATAATACTATATGTCTCCTACTTTATAAAATGCTAGTTCAGCCACATCTTGAGTAAGTGGTTCAGTTTTGGTCACCAAGTCTTAGGAGGGATGTCCATGAGCTAGAGAAAGTTCAGAGAAGGGCAACTAATTTAATAAGGGGGATGGAGAGCCTGCATTATATAGACAGACTACAAAAAATAAATGTGTTCTTCTTTGAAATGTTTAAGAGGAGACATGATTGCAATTTACAAACTCATCAATGGGAGCTGCACTATTGGGCATAATCTTTTTAAAGCAAGGTTTTGGAAAACAGGAGGGCACAACAAAAAATTGTAGGGGATGTGGTATAATCTGAGACTGCGCAAGGGGCTTTTTACTGTGAGCGCAGCGCCATATCACGAGAAAGCACTGACAGCTTAAAAAACACTTACAGGGTTATTCACAAAAGAGTGAAGTGTTTGGAGAAGGCAGGAGAAGTGAACAATCTAAGACAACATAGCTGAACTGGAAAGTGAGCTGAATTGGAGAATTTTTCTTAATCAGCTATTTTATCCTAAATTGTTCACTTCTCCTGCCTTCTCCAAACTCTTCACCCTTTTGTGAATAGCCCTGTTAGATGAATTACTCCATTTACAGAATATACAGGGTTATGGGAGTTGCTGGCAATGTACACATACACTACATAGGTTGAACCTATCAATGAACATTTTCTTCTATAGCAAATGGCAGTAGGTGTTCCCACGGAGAAAGATTTTGTTTCATCTATCAAGAAAATGAATGCACGTAAACTAAAATCTGATTGGTACACATGTTCCCCCTGCAAAAAAAGTGATTTTATGTGATTTTAAATGTGGCACTGAAACTTTATTTACATATCAAGTTCATAGACCCATAGCAAAATTTCACAAACATACGATATTGGGCCATGATGGCAGCAGTTAAAGACACTAAGATAATCATATCACCATCCGCTCTCCATTAAACACTCCATTATATACCCTAAGATTACACCACACCATCACCTTCATTTTATGGTCCATTCATAAAGTGCATAAAGGGGTGTGAAGCCTGTGGTATGTCACAAAGTTTTCTCTGTCTTACACAGTTGAGAGAATGCTATAATTTGAAGAGGGGCAGGTCACTAGAACCCTATGCATTTTAATAGGACTCATGTGCCTTTGGAGTTCCAAAGCAGGTGTAGTGATAACCTCATCACTGTGCTTTATTAATGTATGATTTTTTTTCAATTAGGAAGTGTTATTGCCTGTAATAATTGTAAGGCCATACTGCTTTTATAAATGGACCCCTGAGAGTGTGTGTTTTTAACCCCTTCGTGACGGGAGACGTACAGTGTACGTCTTGTCACTTTGTGCCTATATGACTGGCCACGTACACTGTACGTGACGAGTTATATCAGGCTTTGTAATGCCGGTATTTGCTGATTCTCAGCATTTAACAGTCATTCATTAATGTCTCAGTATTGAGGCATTAATTAATGAAATAATTAAGCTTTTTGTAAAAGCTTCTTCCTTTCAGTAATGAAAGAATGAAGCCGTTACATGCAAATAGAGGACCGCAATTTGCGATCCCGTATTTGACAGCTCAAAATAGCAGAGAGGCAGCAGTGACTCACCTCACCTCTCTGCTATTTGTTTTGACAGCTCGAGAGCCCGATGTTTAGATACATTTCACTCAAAAGATAACAATGTATATCTTTTGAGTGAAATGTATCAGTTCTGATCGTCTAGGCACGATCAAAGAGCTTTTAGTGAGATCTGAATCTGACTAAAGTCAGGATCAGTCTCTAAGGTTATTATTAGCTGTTCCTAAGTTTGGATCAGCCTAATAGCCAAAAATAAAATAAAAAAGTTAATTTATCAAGCTGTCACAGTGATTGCTTGATATAAACTGACAAGAAAAAAAAAAGTTTTTTTTTTTTATTTTTTTTTTTACAAAGTGTAAAAAAATTAAAAAAAAGTGTAAAACAAAATTAGGAAAATATAAATTATATATAAATATATTTTTTATACTATAATTAATATAAAAAAATTCTAAAAAAAATAATAATAATCAAAACTTGTGAAAAAAGTGTTTTCTTCTAGTTTTTTTCCTCATTTTTTTTATTTTATTCAAACTAAGTGAGGGGTTAGGTACACATATGTGATATAATTATATAGCCCTATCTGTCCTCTAAAAAACTATATATAATATGTGTGGGTACATTTCGTAAGAAAGTATATTACTGCTGTGGAAGAATCACACAGCAAAAATGTAAAAAATGTGTCAGTCATTTATGAACAGAACCTGAAAACTAGCTCAGTCATGAAGGGGTTAAAGACTTTGAAGTCGTATTGAACTTTAAATAACTTTTAAAAAATATTCAAGGCGATATCTTACGTATGATAGATAATTGTACCTTATTAGCCATTGATCAGTGCAAAACATTTGGAGTTTAGGTGATACACTTTATTGGTCTTCTATAAGTTTTAAAGATACAAGCTTTTAAAATACGTTGGGTTTCTTAGGCATTATAAAATGCTAGATGTAAACGGCCTGTTTTCACAAAAGCTCTTCATATTATTTGCTATTATAATGTTAGAATGCTATTTATAGAAATATTTAAGCTCTATGTCTATAAATGCATTTTCGGTAGAGACAACTTTTTGAGAAATGCTGTGAACAAAGAGTATCATCTGTGGACTAAATCTGTCTTCACAATAGCTCTTGACATTTTAGTTTGAGTAAATAATAATTCTGTGTAAAAGTTATTGTCCTGTCACTGCTCCTACTTGTAAGATAAAAACTCTTGCTGTTTTCATCCAAGAAGCTGAACATTTTAAACAAATTCAGTGTACAATGAGTGTAATTGTAAAACACCCAAAATTTCTTGCTGTTTTAGTCCAAGGAGTTTGCAATTTCTAGCACAACTCTATATGCTATTAGTGTCACTATTAGTAAAAAAAATATTTGGCTTTTTTCAGAAAAGCTCTTGCCCTTTTTAGTTTGAGCAGCTAATACCTCCTTGCAAACTTCAGAGTACTACCAGTGCTTTTTAAAATTATAATTTTTTTTACAAAATCTCTTGCTATTCTAGTCTTAGCAGCTAACAATGTTTGCAAAAATGTAATGTACTTCTGATTCTGTGATCTGTGTTCTGTGTGGAGCATTTCATTCCCTTTGTGTAGGCCAGTTTAGAGCAGGGAACATTTCATATAAATAGCATCGCAATTATGGACTCCAGTAACATTTATACAATGGCAATTGCTCCTGCATCCACAATTAAAAGATGTCACTAAAACTTGCTTAGTCAGACACCTAGTTAATACTAAGTAAAAAATGGGTCATGTTGTACTACAAAACCAATGGTACAGTGGACATAGCCATAAAAGCGAGCACACCGCCTTGGAAACTCAGTGAGGGAAAAGTTGCACTACCTGGAAAAAAAACTGAGGCTTGTCTTTAAAGGGAAACTCTGGGGGTTATTTACAAAGCTGCCGAATGATCTAGCCGTAGCTTCGGCTGATTCTTAGGCTAGCTTCAGCCCCATGACGTAGTTCCAATCCCGGATTATCGGACGATCGGACGATCGAAGGATCAGACGTTGCGGTCTGACCTCTGATCCATTAGTAGCCGAGGAGTGCCGGGAGAGTGGAATCGAGCGAGCAAGGGGCTCGTTACAGACATTGCTTAGTAACTGTCAATAGAAGAAAGGGTCAGGAAGAAAGGGCATAGGGCAGTATGGAAAAAGTCCTGAATTCCTACCTAAACATCCAAATCCTATAGCTTCTTTGGCTGTGTAGCCTGCTTTTGCAACTCTGGCTTGAAGAGACAGATCAGCATCCCTGGTTACCACGTAACCAGGGACGCGGTTCAGTCATTACAAACAGAACCCGACAGAGCTGCTGTGATATCAGAGGGGCTCCGATGGGTTCTCAGTGTAATGACAGAATGGCATCTGTCTCTTCAAGTGGCCAGAGCCAGCCATGATATGATGGCTGGCTTCATCTAATAATGAAAAAAAATCCTTTACATGTCGCCCTTTGTAATGATCAGCCTTGAGCATTTACCATGTGCTGAACCTTATACGTCTCTGTACTGCACAATTGTACCATATTAAGAACAGCTAAATTGAATAATGGGAATTCAGCCTTATGGTGGCCACACACACATCAATATAATCATTCAATCAATCATTGGATGCCACTGAAATATCCATATCGAATAAGAATCACAAGCCGCTGACCGATCTTTGTTTTTGCTTTTGACGCTGGCAAGTTGATCAGCCGTGTGGGAATTGTATCAATTGTTTCTGATTGATTGACTATTTGTGTATGTATCCGACAACTGATTGAGTATTTTGAGTATCTGTTGTCAGGCTGAGCTCAGGTAGGAAATGGGATGGCCTTACAGTCCATCACTTAGCCAACCACTTCTGCTCTAACAGGGAGAGAAAACAAATAATTAATAAATACCAATAATAATAAATGACCAACTGAATACATTTTGAGAGGTATGGCTTTACTATTATAGCATTTCAAGCCTGAGGATTCAAATTATTACAAACGAACAGTGTTGTTTTGGTCTCTTTAAAAGGTATGCAAACCCTAAACCCTAAACCCTAATGAATGTCTCTTATTTTCTCTTTGTTTGTCCGCTAAGTATACTATTGAAAGTGTTTTGATCTTTATGTACAAAAAACACTTGTACATAACCCAAACCTGAGAACCTGACGGAGCCGCCGTGATATTAAAGCGGCTTCGCCGGGTTCTGTGTGTAATGACAGATGGGCATCCCTGGTTACCAGGTGCACTGATTGGTGCACTTTTTCACATAACCCATGGCTATCACGTGGTATTGTTCCTACATTTTTTGCTTGTGTGTGTGTGTGTGGTTGTTCTTAAAGTAAGTCTCTGAGAGTGCCCATGTCTTTTTTATTATGTAAAGAAGAGTTGATTATGGCAACTGTACTAATTTGCCTTAGTTTGGAAGCCTTTTAACATTTTGCTTCATGTCCCCTTTAACACCCCACATACCTTTTGGCTTACAGGATGTGTGCTCTAAGATGTCATAATAATTAATGGGGAGGGGGGCTTAGAAGAGCCAGTTTCCCCACAATGTTTACATCCATTTGGCCTTAAATGGTCACAGGAAGGGGGGCAGATAGCATACTTCCAATCCATTTTTTCAGCACCCGAGCTGCAGGCCTGTGTAAAGTGTTTTCTTTTTTTGCGTAGAAAATAGCAGTTGTTTAATTTTTTATTAGGAATATTAATTTTGTATAAATATTACAGTAACAGCACACAAACTAGAGACACATTTCCTGTGCATGTTACAAGAACAGTTTCGGTTTTCTTGAATGTTCCCAATCCAGCTGCCCGAAAAGGCCCTCTTTTTGATGCTGCTTTTAGACTTAATCTAGTTTATAACATACATGTACACCAAATTGTGTGTATGTGTGCTTTACAAGGCTATATATATATATATGACAGCATTATGTCAAACCAAAGACAAACGTCCAAGAGATGTCACAACTAATCCTGTTCTAAAAACTGCATTCTCATAGAATTTAATGTCCTTGAAATAGCAATGACCTTCCTTATGATGTTAGTGTAAGGAGACCAATACATTACTCAGCAACAAATGGTTATTTTGAGGTTTTCAGACTGTCCTTCTATGGACATTGCTTAGTAACTGTCAATAGAAGAAAGAGTCAGGAAGAAAGGCCATAGGGCAGTATGGAAAAAGTCCTGAATTCCTACCTAAACATCCAAATCCTATAGCTTCTTTGGCTGTGTAGCCTGCTTTTGCAACTCTGGGTTGAACATGAAAAAACAAAATAGAGTAAATGGTAGAGACTACTGTAGCAGAGCATGGTCACTTGTCAAATGTAGGTCTTAAATGCGCTTTCTGAATGTAGGGCAACTGATTATTTATCCAAACCTCCACCATATACACATTGCTAATGTTAACACATTGTTAGAACTTGCACATGATAGCAGGTTTGGAGTCAGCACAAATTTACCACCTTCTGTAAGCTACATGAACCTTGTATTGCCATACTGACCATGCTCTACTCATGCAGTAGTGACCAAAAAGTCAATCATCTAAGACGCAAATCAGAAGTTAAAGCAAACTATTTTGGCAAAAGGAACAAAATCTACACTGGGAAGAACTCTACCCTTGTATATCTGAAAAGCTAAAGCAATGTCCAGAATTCCTAAAAAAAAGTGTGAACTGTTAAAGCAGTAAAACTTTAGTAAAGCTTAAGAAAAAACCCTTTTTAGACAAAGAATATATAAATATTAACAAAATTTAGGAAGAGCAAACTATTTGGCCGCTCTTTGGAGGGCCCAATCCCCACCATCCAGTGAAACACTTACTTGTTCTCCAAGGGAGGCATTCTCATCAAGCATAGTTTTGGAAAATTATACAAAGAAATAGATTAAACACAGGCCAATATGCCCAATATCTAACCTTGCTAACTGATCCCACAAATTTGTACCTACCTTTCTGACCTTTCTGGCTAATTAACTAGGACAAGCTAGCTTGCTGTGCTTGTTAAAGAAAGGTTAAAGAAAATAGTAATGACTACTTTTGTATTCACTGTGACACATAGTTGAAAAACATGGGTGGGGACTTGGGCTAAAATAAATAAAACTCATATCTAATGTTAAGTTTTCTGGCTATTTGTCAAACATTAACCAGTTCTTGTCCTTGTCACACTGACATAGTATTTTTGCCTACACAGGTGAAAGAGCATTTTTGCCCCCCCCCCCCCTTCCAGGTAGGCTTATGCAGCCTTACACCAGCACCAACTCTGACCACATTGCACAGTCTACACCAAAACCTGGAGGCATTTCCTCGCTAGGAGCAGATCACACGTTAAGTTAACCTTTCTGACCATGTTTCATATTACACCCATATTTAAGGTGTAACATGAAACATAGGCAGATTGCAAGCCCCCCCACCTCAATCACGGGCTGATGGGTTTTTTCTTAAGTTGTGCGTCTGTGTGTGGCTCCACCCTTCTCCAAACGCTTTTGTGAATCACTGTATTAGAAACCTTTACAAATAAAGCAAAAAAACTATTAAAAACATTGATAATGCCATATCCCCCCCCCAAAAAAAATAAAAATAAATAAATAATACAAATTATTTTACAGAAAAAATAGAGTGCTAGCTTCAGAACTAATCATTTCTTTGGGTGCATCACAGAGTAACTCGCTTTTTCAATGTTGCATCCCTAAAAAAGTAAAAAGGTAAAAAAGGTAACAAAAACACAAAACAATATATAACATTTAGAAAAGGTATAAAAACAAATTACTTAAAATTACTTAAAGTAAATGTCTCTTCATGACATGTATATATGTGAATTTGGTGCACTTCTATTGTTTGCCTCTGTCATTTTTATAATTGGCATCACTATTTAATACATAGTTTTTTGGGGGCATATTTTAAGCTACGATTGCCTGTCGTGGGCATATTTGCATTCATAAATCAGCCTCACTGAGTCATTTTTTTAAGGCTTTTATAAGCTTTTTTACTGATGTTTTATACCTGTTTGAATGATAAAAAAAATAATTTACATGATACAATGGGGACAAAGGATTTAAAGCAAAAATTATCTTACAAGCAGTGCACGGCAGAAGCTGTTCAAATTCGAACTCAAACTCAATGCAAGGGGGTAGATGGGGGTAGAACTTTGGAAATAAAATTTCCTCATTTTGAAGCCTTATATGCAAGTTATTGGCCATAAAAAGTGTATGGGAATTTGAGTACTGCACTAGGGGACAGGAATCAATGGAAAAAAAACTTTAAAAAAATACTGTTTTTAACCTCTTGCCGTCCGCCCGTTAAGAAAAAACGGATGGACGGCAGACTCGCATCAGCGGGTTGCCGTCGCCATTTTTTTCCTGCTCGTGCGCGCCCCCTAGCCCGCGCACTGACCCCGTCTTTTATATTTTACCAAAAAATTTGGTAATAATAAATGTTTTCGAATTTAATATAGGGGGAACTGTTTAAAAAAAAAATCTGTAGTTTTTCCTTAATATATTAAAAAATAAAGACCCCAGTGGTGATTAAATACCACCAAAATAAAGCTCTATGTGTCCCCAAAAAAGGGTATAAAATTCATTTCAGTACAGCGCTGCATGACGGAAAAAATGTCAGTCAAAGTACCGCAGCGCTGAATACTGAAAAATGGCCTCTATGGGAAGGGGGTTTAAGGATGTCAACTGGTTAAAGGAGCAGTGATTTTAATATCACTTAAACGGTAACAATAAATGTGAAAAATTCCTTTAACCACTTGAAGACTATGGTGTTTCACCCCCTTCCTGGCCAGGCCATTTTTCAGTATTCAGCACTGCAGTACTTTGACTGACGTTTATTCGGTCATGCAACACTGTACTGAAACAAATTTCATACCATTTTTTGGGGACAGATTGAGCTTTCTTTTGGTGGTATTTAATTACTACTGGGTTTTTTATTTTTTACTATAGAACTAAAACAATTTTGAAAAAAAACAAGTTTCCCTATAAAATGTTATGAAACATTTATTATCACCCCAATTTTTTGGTAAAATATCAAAGACGGGGTCACGTTGGGTAAATAGACACCAAGCATGTCAAGCTTTAAAATTGTGCGTGCCCACAAAATCGCAGAAAACGACTGCAACCAAAATTGGACATAGGCGATGCTTTAAAAGTTTTTACTGCTCATCAGTTTAGTGTTATCAGTGATTGATGGCCCTAGAATTATTGCTCTCACTCCGACGTTAGTGGCGATATGTAACATGTGTTGCATAATGTCTCAAAATATTCCACAAAAATATTCCACAATGGTTGACAGAAACCGAGATACAACACAGACTCAAACGACTTAATGCAAATAAAGCATTGGGACCGGATAATCTACACCCCAAGGTACTTAAAGAACTAAGCCAGTTTATAGCAGAACCATTATTCATAATTTTTAAAGATTCCTTAATGACTGGTAGAGTGCCAAGTGACTGACGGAGGGCTACGGTGGTTCCAATATTCAAAAAAGGGTTCAGATGCCATCCGGGGAACTACAGACTGGTTAACCTTACATCGGTGGTTTGTAAAGTGTTAGAGGGCATGATTAAGGACCAGTTAGTAGAATTTGTTACATAGTAAATGACAACCAGCATGGATTTAGGAAAGACCGTTCCTGTCAGACTAACCTGCTAATGTTTTACCAAGGAGTAAGTAGAGATCTGGATGGAGGGAGGCCAGTGGATGTGCTATATTTGGACTTTGCTAAAGCATTTGACACGGTACCACATACACATTTACTACACAAGCTGAGATATATGGGCATAGACAAAATAGTGTGCACATGGATAAAAAACTGGCTACAGGAACGGGTACAAAGAGTATCTATAAATGGCACCTTCTTGGATTGGGCTAGGGTCATGAGCATCGTGCCGCAGGTTTCTGTACTGGGCCCCATGCTGTTTAACATTTTCATTAACGATATTGGGGAGGGGTAAACAGCCATGTTTCAGTGTTTGCTGATGATACCAAAATCGGGAGGGTAATAGACACTGAATCAGACACTATAACATTACAGGAGGACCTGGATAAAATAGGGTAGTGGGCAACTACATGGCAGATGAGGTTTAATGTAGATAAATTTAAAGTTGTGCACTTTGGGGTTAAAAATAGGAAAGCGGATTACACACTAATGGGAGCTCCGCTAGTGAAGTCTGAAAGGGAAACAGATTTGGGGGTCATTGTAGACTACAGGCTGAATAATAGCTCACAGTGTCAGTCTGCGGTAAGCAAAGCAAGTAGGGTCCTGTCCTGTATTAAGAGAGGAATGTTTTGCAGGGACAAGTCCATAATTATGCCACTTTATAGATCGCTGGTTCTGCCTCATCTGGAGTATGCGGTCCAGTTTTGGGCACCAGTGAACAGAAAGGATATCTTTGAACTGGAAAGAGTCCAGAGGAGGGCGACCAAACTCACAAACGGGATGGAGGACCTAAACTATGAGAACAGGCTACTGAATTTAAATATGTTCTCCTTGGAAGTAAGGAGATTAAGGGGGGGCATGATTTTCATGTACAAAATGTTTACCAGGGATAGTAACATTAGCAGCAAACTCTTTACAATAAACTCCATGACAAGGACGAGAGGCCACCACCTAAAATTACTGGAGACAAAAATGTCATCACAAGGGGCATAGGGGTAGTTGGATCAATCAGGGTCTGGAACTCGCTGGGGCATGCTGTGATTTCAGCTGAGAGTGTGGCATCATTCAAGAGGCGATTGGACGATTTCCTCAGATACCATAATATACAAAGGTACAAGTACTCTTAAGAATGAGAACACACAGGGACCTATACATACTACACATCAATAGGACCGTACACACATACACAATAGGTTGAACTTGATGGACATGTGTCTTTATTCAACCTCAAATACTATGTAACTATGTAATGGGCGCAATCGTCGTACATAGGCGCACCCGACGCATGTTTTGCGTGTGTATGTGGGGGGCGGGGGACTTTAAAATATTTTTTGTGTTATTTTTTAGGGCTGCGGAAATTAACGATTAATTACCCGATTAATCATAAAAAATGTTGATCAATTCAAATTATTTTGATCAATATGAAAACACCTAACTCTCCGCCGGCTTCCAGTTCATCAGGGAGTCCCGTCGGAGATCCGGGGACATCATGGACATCGACGTCACCAGGATCCTCCCCCGTTCCCCAAGTGGCTCCGTCGGCCAATAAATGGAAGGGGGGAGGAGTCAGGTGACGTCGATGTCCATAACGTCACCGGACTCCTCCCCCCTTCCCTTCGTTAGCAATGGTACTTTACCGTTGTATCTGTAACAATATGGATGGATAAAATCAACCCTTAAAGTCTCTTTCTCTGTTAAGGTCTGTTGGAGACTGTTTGGTTTTTATTTACAAGTTAAACAAAGCATTTTAGGCATGATATATTTAAGGCAGATTGACCATAATATATAAAGTATGCATCTATATACACTATGCGAACAAACTGTAGAAAAGGCTATTTGTAAATCGATAATTTGGATATGAGCAATACACCACGTAAGAGTTTGTTTGATTTTTTTTTCAGATTGTATAAGAGATTTGCCCAAGAAACTTGTTCTGCACGAGCGCCAGCCAAGGCATTGGCCTATACACATACAGCACAGCAATGAAGTCATAAAATGAAATAGGATCACACTAATCCAGCACGTTATTATTCTGAGTTGCCCCACTCAAGCGGCGGCCATATTGAGCGGGGCGTGTGAGATTAATAACGTGCTGGATTAGTGTGATCCTAGTTCATTTTATTACATCATTGCTGTGCTGTATGTGTATAGGCCAATGTAGTTGGATCTGTATGTGCGTTATAATTAATCGATTAAAAAAAATTGATTAATCGAACACGAAAATTTTAATCAGTAACAGCCCTATTTTTTTTTTGTGAATTTTTGTAGCTTCTTTATTTTTTTAATGCTTTAATTTTTTTTAGACTTAACTTTATTGCTATCACATAGGGGACTAAGAAATCCACTATGTGATAGCCAGTTCACCAAACAGGTACTCTTTATGGAGACATCAGGGGTCTCCAAGACCTCTGATGTCACCTAGGGACCCCCGGAGAAGATGATGAAGCAGAGATCTGCTTCATCAGCTTCTCTCCGGAGTTCCACACTGGAGAGGGACACTGAATCCAGGAAGTGATGTAATATACATCACTTCCTGCATTCGGGGGCAGGAAAAGAGACAGGCAAATTGAAATAGCCAATAGGAATGTAGCAATGCATTCCTATGGTGACATTTTTTTAATTATTATTCTGACCACAGCCAACGATTCCATGTCAGAATAAAGAAAATAAAACAGGGAAAGTTTTACTCTGCTCGCTCGAAAAGTGTTTCTCTCCCGGGCGGAGAGTTTGCTGTCTGGAGATAAGTGTCCCTGGTTAGCTGGTAACCAGGGACGCTGATCTCTCTGCAAGTGGCCGGAGCCAGCCGTGAGATGACGGCTGGCTCCGCCCAGCTGTCAGAAGCAGGCTGTCGGCCGGCCAATAGCCGGCCATTCGGCCTTCAGTGCGGCTCATTCGAGCCGAGACATATGCAACTTCGGGAGCTGTACGGGTTATAGTGAATAGCCTGTACAGCAGCCCTTTGATTCTACTGAACGGAAGGGGTCCTGGGGCCGAATCTAGCCGAAGGATCAGCTGAAGCTACAGCTAGATCCTTCAGCTGCTTCATGAATAGACCCCACAGTATATATATATAGATAAACAATGAGTATACCATCCTTTCACCCAAAAAGTGAAAACTCTCTCCCTCAGGCTTTAGGGCTTTTATTGACTACAATTTCCAAAAGGAATGATTGCAAACAGCGTTTTGAATGAAAAATGCTGGCAGAGTTATTTTTTATTTTTTTACTCATCTGAACTATTCACTAACACTCCACATTGTTTCTTATTTAAAGAAAGTTTTTTTATATTGAATAGCATTGTTTTCTTTGTATTAAAAAAGTTTATTGGTAGACTATTATTAAACACAGCTTTGAAAATAAACACATAGGGTGGCAAAATATGTCTCATTATATTTTCCCACTTTAATTCTGCATATAACCCTACTGTAACTTTGCTAATTATGTGCAGAGGTGCAAGTTGTACATGTTGACTCAATACAAATTTTACAACATTTTAGCTTAATTAGCATGGTGCTAATAACACTCTCATTAAGATACTAACAAGACTTTGAGAGACTCTTAAATCAAATAAATGTGCAGTATTCTTTGTGATTGTCCTGATAATGAACAATTATGTTCTTTAAAGTTAACTTATTCTGTAAGGTTATTGAGCACTCACTAAAATATTCATTAGGGAAAGTTATTAAAGATGGATTCTAAGAGCTTATCATTATTATCTTAAGAATTCTGTAAAAAACTAAGCAGTTTTGCCTCAGAGGGATTCATCTAATAACATAGGTTAAAGGGCTACACTTCTTTGAATTCTGCATTATGGTAAATAACCAACAAGATTGGGATTAAAACAATAAAATAACATTATCCCTAATCATGTATTGTTTGAAAGAAAGTTGCTGTAATATTTCATGTGTGAAATGTTATTGTTGTTAAATACTTTTTGACAAGGAAAATATCTGGATATGTACAATGGAGAGCAGAACGGTTACTTGCACCAGACATAACAAAATAAACAAAATAATTTTTTTTATAATATATGGAATTGTTTTGAAATAAATAACATTTATTTTCTAGCAAATTTGCTAAAGCAAAGGAAACTTTTTTAACAATATGGATTTTTACTGGCCTAAAACATTAGTAATTAGATTAATTATTTATGCAAGTGCTTTTCTTCTTCAGTTATCTGACTTTGTAGATCAGTTGCATCTTTGTGTTATCTTGCTCTATTTGTGTACTGCATTTTCTATTCTGATTGATGTACAGAATATACACATATTCTGTTCTGTTAAATTATGTTTGCTTATTTCCTGCTGCTTATTTATAAAATTACTTTATATTGCTAATACTTAATTTTAATTGAAGTCTTCAGTTCTCCAACAGCTCTTACCATGAACTTTTATACTTTACACTTATATTAATTATATTATATCTTTATTTAATAATCAAATCATATAATTAGTACGATCAATCATTTTGTTTGATATTCATGTACCCAAACAAGTATTGTATTTTATAATTCC
>NW_017306672.1:888902-889161 GCF_000935625.1 Nanorana parkeri | reverse complement strand
TCATTTAGTAATACTGTTTAGATTAGCATCTTTTTGAGTTTTGTCTATTGGCGTGCTTACTTTTAACTTAAATTTTTGGACTAAACAGTCAATTTATATGCTGTACTGTATAAACTAAAAACAACTTGTTTTTTTTTATAACTCATCATTTACATCTCCCTATACTTTCTGATTTAAAGGTCATTAAGGCAGGCTCTTAGGCATCTGGGACATATTAATATGATCCTGCTCCTCATACTGCTACCTATTAAGCCACCAC
>NW_017306672.1:830674-888807 GCF_000935625.1 Nanorana parkeri | reverse complement strand
CAGCAAACACAGAATTCAAATACTGGGTCCCCAGGAGATGCTTGTTATAATGTGCATATAAAGTTAACCACCCTATTAAAGGTTTGCATGCATATAAAGTTAACCACCCTATTAAAGGTACAAACATTAATAACACCAACTTTGAATTTTTTATGTCACCACACCCCTGCCAGAGTCTTCAGGACCTGTGAAGATCCAGGTACTGGACAGTGAATAGGACAGTGTTGTAGGCATCGGAAGATTTAAAAAAATAGTAAAAAATAAAACTGATGATGATCTGAAGCAGCTGCATGTAAGTTGGTACAAATGGCTCTGAAATTATTTAACAAACATAAAAACATGATTGGTTTTTTCACACCCACCATCCTTACACACTTGAGTCCCCAGGCCTTTTTCTCCCTGAGTCAGAAAGCGTGTTTTTTCTATTTTGACGATACTGCACGTTTTTTAGGGAGAGATGGGGCTTTCATTTGGCAGAAAATCTAGATAGATATTTATTTTTATTTCCTTTTTTAAGGGAATAATTAGTGAACATTTTTTGAAAAAAGCATTTTCCTTTCATTTTTCCCAAGGCAACATAATTTGCAAACCCCGATATATTTACTGCAAAATAAAATCAAAACTCTGCTGACTAATATTACATCACATTACTATGACATAGTAGAATGGTAAAGCTCAAAATAAATGTACAGTATTCGTTTCAGCTTAGGAGAACTTTTCCACCTTTCCCCATTGCAACACACCAGGTGGAAAAATGGTTTGCGCAAATTGTTAGCATAACTTTAAAATAACAGTAAAGAAAAAAAAGTGTTTATTTGTAAAGCAATTTTGTAAATTAACAAAATAAGGGTACAAATAGCAACGTGCAGGTTTGCAGAATATAAGAAAAGAGTGAAGTAAAACATGACAACACATTACAAGTACACACATACACAACCAACCATCCCACTCCATAACATACAATCAACCTAGTAGTACAGGGGGACAGATAAGAGTAAACAGGAAACAAATTCAACCATTGAAGGCCAAAGATCCCAGCCATGGACCCCAGATTTTATGATTTTTTTTAGTGCAAGCTCTAACTTCATTAATTAGTTTATATTTGGGATTTGCGTCTTCCACTAAATTAACAAAGACATGAAGTGGAGGAAGATGAGGCTTTTTCCAATACAGTGATATGGCTTTACAGGCATAAAAAAACAAAAGATAAAAGCAGAGAATGTAACACAGAGCTTTCAATAAACGGCTCCACAATACCTAGTAGCAGGATATAGGAAATTAGGGGAAATGTGGGGCCCAATTTAGCCTGATGCATATCGTGAATCTGGATCCAATATTCACGAACAGATGATCAATCCCAGAAAATATGGAATAGGTACACTGGGTTAAAAGCACAACGCACAAAGCAAACAGTAGCAGAAATATCCATATGTGGAAGTCTAGAGAAAGTATAATACAAGCTATGAATAAACTTAAATTGTATAAACTTATAAGTATTTAAAGATTTAACATCTTTAAACCAGGTATGAGCTCATGAGCTCATCCCAACTATCCTCATCCAGAGAAGGGATCGGGACTCTCTTCTTGTCTCCAGCTGCAGAAAAGGGTTACGAAATGGATGATTGCAGCAAGGCATAGATGTTAGTAACAGTTTTGGACAAGAAAGAATGACAGAAGAGTAATTCCAGGGAGGTGGTTTGCAAGGTAACCTGTAAGGATCCATATTTCATACAAATGGCATGAGGAAGAAGGAGGTATTTGTAAAACATAGCATCATGAAGCTTGTGTTTGGATTTGAGGGACTAAAAATTGAGGAGGAGTCCATCACAGCTGGGAAAGATATTTGATAACCCTCCTGGCCCACCAAAACCTTTTTAGGATGACCATCAAATTCCAGCAAAAAGTGATTTAACCACAATGGGGTGTGTGGAGAACAAATGGAAGGGCAATAGTGCGCTCCTTTTTGGCCCTGTGCCATGCCAACACTGTTGCATCAAGTGGAGAAACATAAGATAAAGAAGCAGGTTGAGATCTGTGGATGATATTTCAGGGTTGTTCGAATAAAAGGACAATAGCAGCCGCACTGAACATGGCTCTATCATCCTCAGAGAAAGACAACCAGTCATGGTCTAAAGTCAGCTGGGAAGCCGAAATACGATGTTAAAATATGATGTTTATGTTGGGTCCCCTCCAAAACGGGCGTATAGAGCAGAATTTCATATCCTAGGGGTAGCATTTTGCCAAATAAATGAAGAAACAACTGAATCAATCTGTCGGAAGTAACATTTCAAAAGAAACAAGGGGGCTGCTAGGAAAACAGAGAAATTTAGGGAGATATAGCATTTTAATCAAATTAATATGACCTATGAGATTCAGGGGCATGGAAGACCAAATCTTCAATCTCGGTTCTATTTGCTGCAAAACTGGGGAGATATTTAGAGGAATAAAGGTAGAAATGTAATTTTGTACAAAAATACTAATATTTATAAGTATACACTACGGTGATATTGGATGTGGACAAAAAGGGGTAAAAGGAGGGGGGTCCAAGAGGCAGAAACACAGATTTCTCCCAGCTGACTTTCTGTCCAGAGACAGTACCAAAACTATTCACAATATGCATGAGCATTTAGAAAGAGGCAGCTATACTATCCAGATAAATCAGGTAGTCATCAGCATATGAGATACGCTCTTCCAGGGGGCTCCAACATATACAACCCATAGTCTTAGACTGATGAACAAGGCATGCCAGAGGCTCAATTGCAATAGCAACAAGAGTGGGGATAGGGGGCATCCCTGGCAAGTACCACATTGCAGAATGAAGACATCAGAAACATCTTTATTAGTACAAATTCTAGAGTTAGGGCTATGATATAATAATTGCACCTAAGATGAAAAGAGGGAACCAATGCCATAGCAGACATGGCCTCCCACAGGAAACTGCAACACACAGTGTCAAAGGTTTTCATGATGTCCAAAGATACCACCAGAACGTTGCAGTCACCACACATTATACATATTTAGATAGAGTCTTCTAATATTACCGTGAGTGCCTTTTCCTGGCATAAACGCAGATTTATTAGGGTGGATAAGAGAATCAATAACAATAATCAATAATAATACCATGCACACAGAGAGCTATCCTTTCCCTGTTTGGGTTTTAGCATCACAAGGGCTTCTGTAACACCTCCCGGAACCGTCCCGCACGCCGTTTGCTTTCCAGCTTGGAACGCATCGGCCGCGAACCAATCAGAGCTTTTCCTCCCCCTGTAGGGGAGGTCTTATGCGTTCCACATTGGAACACGGAAGTGGCGGCAAGCCGCAAGGCTCCACTTCCGCCGCATATTTAAAGTTCACCAGAACGCTAGTAGGGCGTTCCACTATTGCATTTGTACGCCCTACTAACGCCTGGAGCCTCCTAACCTCCTGCAAATTCATCAGAGCGTCCCTACCTCTCGCTACAGCCTCAACGCCAAGGAGATCGGACCGTGGAACCAGGTCATCACCTAAACCGCAAGTAACTGCTATTGGGGGTCTCATGCTGGTCCTGCCTTGCTAATTTTGTGTGTCACCAAGTTGAACTGCTTAACACTGCACCTTGTTCATGTTACCTGCTGCTACCACTGAGTACCTATATCTACATAGAGGCTGGGGAGTGTGATTCTTGTTATAACCTAGAGACTGCCTAGAATAACGAGACCTCCTATGTCACTTAATAGATCATTGGTTCAACCTCATCTGGATTACGCGGTCCAGTTCTGGTCACCAGTACTAAGAAAAGATGTCCTTGAGTTGGAAAAAGTCCAGCGGAGGGCAACCAAACTAATTAGGGGTATGGAGGACCAGAGCTACGAGACAAGGCTACTAAATTTAAACATGTTCACATTGGAGGTGAGGAGATTAAGGGAGGATATGATCTCCATGTACAAAATGTTCAATGGTGGTAGCAACATTAGCGATAAACTGTTTAAAATTAACTCCATTACAAAAACTAGAGGCCACCACCTAAAATTGGTAGAAAAAAAATTCCAGCACAAGAGGCGAAGGGGGTTCTTCACAGTAAGATCGGTTAAGGTCTGGAACTCACTGTCACAGGCAGTGATTTCAGCAAATAGTGTTGAACTGTTCAAGAAACTTTTGGACGATTTCTTAAGGGACCGTAATATACAGGGGTACAGGTACTCCTAGAATGAGATCCTAATAGGTTGGACTTGATGGACTAATGTCTTTATTCAACCTCAAATACTATGTAACTATGTAACTATGTGTCATTGAGGATTCCGTGAAAGTTGTTATTACTTGAGATTGGGGGGAACTCTTCCCTACACTTGATCTTGCTTTATTATTAACGGAAGTGACATTAATTATGAAGTAATAACCCCAATATAAATCCTTTTCTCAAATTTGTGTTATGCGGCCAATAATGCCTAAATCCCAAACTCTCCGTTACTGATTGAGAGTGACGCCTGGGATTCTAGTCTGACAAACGCACCGCAACCCACTAGGGGGGTCTGTACTGCAGCTGTGATCCACTGTACTCCAAGATTCACTGTACTTAAGATAACAAGGGTGTATTGGGTCTGCCATGGCTGAGTCTCCATCAACCTACCATCCTATGGGAGGACCGTACACTCCAATTACACTCTAGATATTGCAAGGAGACTTGTTACCTGGTAAACCCATTGATGCATGTGGCTGATAACGAAGTTCCCCCCCATACAGAGAGTTCTCAGATGTTTTCAGTGAGTAGTTGGCTGAGTCTCTTCCACCACATAGGCCATATGATTGCCCTATAGAGTTGATTCTGGGAAGCACCATCCCCACAGGGAAGATATATCCCCTTTTCGAATATATAGTCGTGCCATTCGGATTGTGCAATGCCCCAGACACATTCCAGCACCTGATCAACGATATTTTCAGAGACCTTCTCGATGTTTGTGTTGTGGTTTATCTGCATGATATCCTGGTTTATTCTGAAGATCTAGAAAGCCACAGGAAACATGTTCGTTGGATTCTCTCCTGACTCAGGGCTCACTCACTATATGTGAAATTACTGAACAAAGCATCATCTCATTCCTAGGGTATGCAATCTCTCCTTCCGGAATAGAGATGGACCGAACAAAGATAAACTGTATCCAAAAATGGCCAGTTGCACGGTCAAGAAAGGCCCTGCAGAGTTTGCTGGGGTTCTCAAATTTCTATAGAAAGTTTATAAAGAACTTATCCTCGATTGTCAAACCTCTAACATCCTTAACGAGTTCAAAGACTGTCTTCTCATGGTCGTCCAATGCCCAAAAGGCCTTTGACTTGTTGAAGAACAGATTCACTTGAGCTTCTATCCTACAACTGGCAAACCCAGAATATCACTACATTTTGGAAGTAGGCGCTTCCCACGTTGCTATTGGGGCGGTACTTTCTCAGCGTATGGGGGTTGCCATCCCACTAAACCCTGTGGCGTTCTTCTCCAGGACTCTAACCTCCACAGAGAAGAATTATCCCATTGGGGAGAAGGAGTTGCTAGCCATTAAGGCTGCCTTTGAGACTTGGAGGCATCTTCTGGAGGGAACCAGATTTCCTTTCACCATTTTCACAGACCATCGCAACCTCCAGTACCTTAAGACCTGCAAGACCCTGTCTGGGAGACAGGTTCGTTGGAGTCTGTTTTTTGATCGATTTGATTTTATTATCTCATATCGACTGGGAACAAAAAATGGGAAAGCTGATTCCCTTTCACGGATGTTGGAAAAAGACGCTACGACCACAACCCCTACTTCAGTTATTCCACCTAATAAGTTCCTCTGTACTACAATACCCTTCAAAGAACAGATTAAAAACAGCATACCCACTAACCCAGAACTCCTTCCTCCTGGTCTCACTCGGGATGAAGAGGGATTCCTGTACAAGGACACCAAAATGTACGTGCCATCTTCCATGCAGATTCCCGTGTTGCTGATGTTATATGACACCCCATTGGTGGGTCACCCTGGGTTCGTCAAAACTCTTGACTTAATTAAAAGGCATTTTTGGTGGCCAGGCATGAAGTATACCTTCCTTGAGTATGTAAACACCTGCAAGACATGTGTTACCTGCAAACATGAAAGGAGACCACCCTATGGATTGCTTACCTCTCTTGAAATACCTAACACACCTTGGGAAGTCATTTCCCTAGACTTCATACTTGACCTACCCTCTTCCCAGGGCCATGGTGTAATGGACTTACTTACCAAAATGGCACATTTCATCGCTCTAAAAAGACTTCCCTCCTCAAGAGACAGCGCAGTCCTTCATCACTCATATCCTCAAACTACATGGGCTGCCAACTCGAATTATATCAGACCTAGGCACTCAGTTCGTATCAATATTCTGGAGGTCACTCTGCTCTACCTTGCACATAGATCATAGGTTATCCACAGCTTACCACCCCCAAACGAATGGCCAGACAGAGAGAGTTAACCAGTGTCTTGAACAGTACCTGAGATGCTATACCACTCGCCTCCAAGACAATTGGTATGAACTAATCCCTCTTGCAGAATTCGCTTTCAACAACTCCTCTAGTTCCTCCACCCTACAAACCCCGTTTCTTGCAAATTACGGGTTTCATCCTACTCAAATACCTACTAGCATCCTATCTCCCAATGTTCCGTCAGCCAAACACTACGTGACAAAATTGGCTCAAACCAATGATCTCCTCAAGCAGAACCTCAAACTTGCCCAAGAATGGCAAAAGCATTACTACGACCTCAGGAGACGTCCACCTCCAACTTACCAAGTGGGTGATAAGGTCTGGCTCTCCACAAGGAATGTACGACTAAAGGTTCCATCAAGGAAATTGGGGAAACAGTTAATTGGACCATATGCCATTGAAAAGGTTATCAATCCAAACGCCATGAGACTCATACTCCCTACGGAATTACGGATACACCCCTCGCTCCATGTTTCTCTGCTCAAGCCTTTTACGTCTAACCCATTCCCGAATAGGGTCCCTCCTCTTGCTGCCCCCATGGAGGTGCAGGGTGAGACCGAGTACGAAGTGGATCAGATACTTGATTCCCAGAGACGAGGAAGGACTTTGCATTACCTCATTCGCTGGAAGGGCTATGGTCCTCAGGAGGATTCTTGGGAAAGTTCCCGGGATGTACATGCACCACTTCTGATACAAAGATTCCATTCCAGATACCCCTTCAAACTACCCAAGGGTGGGAACCCCAGAGGTGTTCCCTTGCGGAGGGGGTACTCCTCAAGGGAACGCGAACCAATCAGAGCTTTTCCTCCCCCTGTAGGGAGATCTTATGCGTTCCATGTTGGAGCGCGGAAGTGGCGGCAAGTCGCGAGGCTCCACTTCCACGTCCGCCGCCTATTTAAAGTTCACCGGAACGCTAGTAGGGCGTTCCACTACTGCGTTTGTACGCCCTACTAATGCCTGGAGCCTGGAGGATAACAAGGGTGTATGACAGCTTCAGACATAGACTCTGGCAATGTGCCTCATTCAAAGGCCTCCAGATACACCTGGTGAAGATATGGAGCAATACGATCTATGTGGGTCTTATACCACTCCAAATAGAGGCCATCAGGACCCCAGGTTTTATTAGCTACAAAAGCAAAGATCGCAGAAGTAACCTCATCAACTGTATTGGGGAATCCATGGAATCCCTCTGAGATCAGCTTATAGCAGGTAAGGTGATTATATGCAGAAAGGAAGCAATAGAAGAAATAATAATTGGGGGCTTTTCAGAATACAATGCACAATAGAAGTCAAAAAAGTTTGCATTAATTTCCAAAGGGTCAGAAACACAAAGGCCATTAGGTGTTGTAATGGAGGAAATAGCAACCACGGGGACATCCTGTAAAGCCAGGAAGGCAAGGGTTTTACCATTTTTTTCCAGAACAATCATGCATCCATGCTGCTAGATACAGTGACATTTTCTGGACCAACTCCATATGCGATAGGTTGAGTAGCCATTAAGCATCAACCACCCGCAATTTGGAAGCCTTTGAGGGGGCAGTAGCATGATCTCCGGTAGCAAGGAGAAAAGCATCCTCCTGAGCATCCAACAGGGCCTAATGGACGCATCTGTAGCTTGTAATGTAGGTTATATACACCCCCCTACTAACCGCCTTAAAGCACTGCAAATCAGTGGCAACCTTATCTTGAACCCACTCTGAGGAAATCCAAAAGGGGATGAGCCGCTATAGTCTATACTGATGGGAGCAACCAAGGGAAAATGTCACTTTAAGCATGGCATGATCCAAAATAGTTTGCAGAACATACACTGCATCACACAGTAGGGGTAGCATAACAGCAGTGGCGATTGCAAGGTCAATCCTAGATAAGGTTCTGTAAGTTCTAGATTTGCATGAGAATTCCCTGAAGGAGGATGTTTCCACCTCCAAACATCAGTACAGTATATCCATATGCTGAGTACCAGTTAAGAAAAAGCAGATTCTGACCGAGGGGGCTGCAACCTGTCCAAAGAGGGATCTAACACAGAATTAAAATCTCCAATTATTAAAGTGGGACATTGAGGTAGCTGGGGGAGTTTGGAACTCAAAGCATCAAAGATATCTTGGTGCACCGGGGGTGATAAATAGACAGAAATGAGGAAAAGGCAAAGATTATTTACCTCGCAGTGCAGAATGACAAAGCGCCCCCCTGGGGTCAGTAATCACTTGTATACATAAAAATGGCAAACCTTTATGAACTCATATGGAAACCCCCTGTGCATAGAACAAATATGTAGCGTGAAAGCTCTTGGCAATCCAAGAACTCCTCAACGCAAGAATCTTTTGGCCTGTCAAATTAGTTTCCTGCAAGCAAATTATATGAGGATGATGGGTCTTGAGGAGTTCAAATACCTGAGCATGTTTGAATTTAGAGCTCAGACTGTGAACATTCCATGAGAATATTGTAACGTTAGTCATAATATAGAGTGAAATATACAAGCCAAAGTTTTATATGGAGCCCTAAGCTTCCACGCCACAACATCACAACATCCAAGACATGCCAGGTAGGATGAAAGGAGTGGGGGGGGGATGACAATCACACAAGCAGGCATACAACAGACAAAAAATACACATTACAGTAAAACAGGGAACATTAAACCAGAAAGGTAAACATGAGATAACAACCCGTGCCCAACTCAACCCCAACCAGAGCGGACCTAAACCTATCACTAACCAAGAGGAAACAGGTAAGTTGTGACCAAACTGACAACCGCAAAACACTCAGAAAGGTACGCTAGCACCTTTCCCAGAAAAATAAGGAAGCTTGCAGAGGGAAAGGCATGAAAGTAACAATGGCCCAGAGCATACAGCCTGCCCTTCAGGTGACCAATGCAGGCACAGGTGATGAGCACTGTGGTGGCAGAGAGGGCAGCCAAGTAAGAGCTTTAAAGGGTGAGGTCAAGAAGTAGGATCTTGCCCCGATTTTCAACTTAGCAGGAAAGAACATGGCATATTTCAGGTCCAAGGCGCAAAGGCTCACCTTGACGGTTTGAAACTGAAGACATTGCTTGCAAATAAATACCGAATTATCTGGGCAGAGGGAGACCGTAGCGTTGTTAACTTTCCAGGGGCCCAGATCACGCGCTTTCCACAGAATGTAGTCATGATCCTGGTAATTGAGGAGTTGAATCACCATGGGTCATGGAGTGTTACCTTATGAGTTTATGTCAAATCTTCATAAGACGTATGTATATAGTTTTATTTCTTGTTTTAAATATTTCCCCTGAGGTGTTGATAGCTTGTAGGGAAATAAAGTCTTTGTTGTGCTTATCACTGTGGAGGGGAGTGCCAGGCCCAATGAATTGCAAATAGGGTCATTGTTGAGCCCAGGCATGTCCAGATAATTACCATAGAGGTGCAACTTCAGTATCCTGAGTATCAGGAGCCAAGACCCTTTGATCTAATAACAAGTAGACTGGCCAATCGTAGAGAGGGGTGTGGAGTTGTAAAGAGGGTCTTGGAAACCCTCCAATCTCCAGTAGGCCTTGGGAGTCAACGAATGGGAGACTTGTCATGCATCCCTATGGACACGAGGGGTATATTAATGACTGGAAAAAACAGCTTGTCCTCTTTTCACCAGGATGGGGCCTCATGTGACGATTAATGGGTAACTATACATATAATCTTTCCCCCACTTAACTGTATGTCTGTTTGTCTGTTAGATACCAATATCTGGGTATTTGGCATGTTTAAATCTTTTCTTTGTATGTTGTAGTTAAATAGATTGTTGGTTCATTGTATTTAAGTCTTGATACTATATACCAATAAATTCTGTTATTGTGTTGAGCTCAAAAATCTCATGAATGAATCCTTAGAATCTCAAACCTGTAAGTGTGAATGCTTATATAGCGGTTCATAACTTAAAATAGTAATTCAGGTAACATGGAGGAGAGCCTGGTGGTGGTTGGCAAGCAGGAAGCATGGAAGCCTACCAGCTGGATGTTGTTACTGTGAAGCCTATTTTTAAGTTCATCAGCCTTACCCTTAATGAGTTGGATTTTCCGCTCCAACACCACACACTTACTGTATCAGGTAGAGGCTTAACGGTGACATTCACCATGTCAAAGGCGACGTTCCACAGTAGTAGGATGATCTCTGATTTTTTTGAAGGTCCGTACAATAAATAGTAAAATCCACATGGATTGCTTCCTCCTGCCTCATCAGTACAGCAGGTGAGTAGCGAATCGTGGAGAAGAACTCCGACAACATGAGCTCTGGGTCACTCTCAGATCCTCCTGGGGTCGCAGTAGCAAGGGAGGCAAGGAGAAAAGGAGCAACAGGATTTAGAGGCGAAGTAGAGGAAGTCCGCTCACCCTCACTTTCAGGAAAAGTTCTGTTTGTAGAAATAGGAAATAGGAAAGGCCTAGGAGAAGGGGCACCATTTTTGCCTGGAAACATGGTCTTATGCATCTAGATCGGTGGCTGCTTCTTTCGGTGTCCCATGTCCCTAAACATTCAAATGCATTCTCTTACGTAAACATTTAGAGGTTTATTCACTAAGCTGCCAAAGGCAGCTGAGTGAATAACCAAGTCGAAATGAACAGAGACAAACGATGTTCGGCTATTCACACCCGCTCAGTACATTGGCTGAAATCAGCCATAAATTGGCTCTGAATTGCTGCATTCGTTCAGCCGAACATGCTCTGCATGTTTGGCTGAGCTGAAGTGCAGAAGGAGTTCGACTCAGCTGATCCAACATCTGGATCGCTGAGCCGAAGTTCCAGCAGTTCTCTCGCTGCCGTTCGCCCCTATTCTCATAGGGGCTGAACCTCAGTGAGTGAAAAGCTGAATGCCGCAGAGTGGGATTCACTTCTGGTGTCACTACGGCTCAGCTGAGCCACAGCATATGCGCTTGGCTCGGCTGAGCCGCTCTGCTGCCTTTGGCTGCTGTAGGCGGCCGAAGCGAGGCAAAGTATCAGCTGAAGCTACTGCTGGATCCTTTGGCTCAGTTGTGAATAACCCTCTTAATGATTGCTCAGTAAA
The DNA here is from genome assembly GCF_000935625.1 of Nanorana parkeri. NCBI lineage: Eukaryota > Metazoa > Chordata > Amphibia > Anura > Dicroglossidae > Nanorana > Nanorana parkeri. The sequence goes on along the minus strand of NW_017306672.1, from coordinate 877,326 downwards.
TGCAAATATCAACATTCATTCTGGCAGGGACTCTTTATTTAAAGCATTATTTAATTTTCAATAATGAATCCAGATCAAATAAATATTCATTGCCCAGCAAAGTATTTTTTTATTTAATTTTTGCACAATCATTTGCAGTCATTATGTTTTTGAACAACTGGCTCCACAGCTTTCTAGCACAGCTTACTAGTACAGGCAAGGGTGGCTCCACAGGATCCTAACCGAAGAAGGAACCACCCTAAAACAGTATATCAGGGCAGGTGCTCAGGGGACCAGCTTATTCTACAGAAAACAACAACAATTTCTAAACGTCAAGAAGCAGTATCCATTGTAAGTGATTTATTCAGCATTTTAAAAAAGCTTAAAAAATTACTTTAAGTGCTTCCGGGCCGTTGTAAAATAATGGCCATTGGGGAGCTTCCTGGATGTAACAGGCCTGTAAGCCCCCCCTACCCCCCACTCGAGCGCTGCGCAATCGAGTGGGAAATTACCGTAATTTATAAAGAGGCAGCGATGCCTGTTTACATACAAGCGATCCACTGGTAAAGAGGCGGCAGATGGCTTGTATGGGGTGCCGATCAGAGCACCCCCTCTCCACAGCTCATCCCCTCCCGCTGGTCCCGGGCTCCGCTGTGCTCGGTGCAAGCCCAGGACCAGCATGGTGGCTCTGTGACAGGGGATCAGAGGGAGATCGGTACACAATCTCCCTCCATCCCCTCTCCGGTGTCAGAATGCGGAAGTGATGTATATTGCAACACCTCCACATTCTTGTGTCACTCTTCAGCTTCAGAAGCTGGTGAGAAGCTGATGAAGCAGATCTCTGCTTCATCAGCTTCTTTGGTGGTCCCTAGGTGACATTAGGGGTCTTGGAGACCCCTGATGTCTCCATAAAGAGGATCTGTGACATATCTTTGCTATCACATAGGGGGATTCTTATCCCCTTATGTGATAACAATACAGTTAAGTGAAAAAAAATAGGATACAAAATTAAAGTCACACATGAAAAAGAATTTAAAAAAAACACAATTTTTTTTAAAGCACCCACCCATACATACACATGCGCAAATATGTGTCGAGTGCGCATACGTGCGAAAATGACGATTGCACCCATTACGCCGCACATGTTACATATCGCCGCAATCATTAGGAGTGAGAGCAATAATTCTAGGGCCACTAAACTGATGAGCAATAACACTAACTGATGAGCGGTAAAAGCTTTAAAAGCATCGCCTATGGTAAATTTTAGGTATGGTAGTTTTAAATAAATAAATAAAATGTTTTTTTCAAACTTTTCAGTACATTTTCCTTAATATAGTAAGAAATAAAAACCCCAGTAGTGATTAGATACCACCAAAAGAAAGCTCTAACTGTCCCCAAAAATGGTATAAAATGAATTTCAGTACAGTGTTGTATGACAGAATAAATTTCAGTCAAAGTACTGCAGCGCTGAATACTGAAAAATGGCATGGCCAGGAAGGGGGTGTAAACACCTGGACTACAAGTGGTTAATATCCCTTCAAATATGTATCACTATATGGTGCAACACAGACCATTTTTCCAAATTGGAAACAATAGGGATGCAGCACTCATTCTTTCTTTATTGTATCACAATATTGTTAAAGCATATTAAAAAAATGGCCATGGTTTGGAACTACACTTGACTCTTTCTGAAGCATACAAAGTAGCAACATTGCTCATTAATTTAAAAAGTATCTAAACCAAATATGACCTACTCCTTATTCATCTCTTTAACCTCGTTGGTGGTATTCCTGAGTGTGGCTCAGGGTTAATTTTCTGCACCATAAGCGGTAACCTCGAGCCACACTCGGGAATACACAGCGCATCTCTTACGTTGTCCCTGGAGCCACGCTGCGTCCTCCGGCCGATGCCTGCATCTGTCTTCCGGGTTCCGTCCCTTGCGAGCGTCCGCGTCGCAGGGGGGTGGGACTGGCGGGAGATTCAAAAGTAAAAAAAAAAAACACAGAACGAAAAAAGTAAAAAAATAAGAAAAAATCATACCGCCAGGGAGGTTAACCCTTAGTAAAACTTAATCACATTCACAAGGGTCCCATAGCCACAACAGATGGATGCATCTCCTCACATCTTCCATTAATGACCTATACCTGTAGAGGCAAAATACACATAAATAACCTTTAATTGATTAAAAAAAAAAATGCATATCTAAACCCACATGTAATCTCTTTTGACTGTACAGTGTTCAGATCCTGAATTCATTTTACTTCTTGTTTTTCAGAATTAATTCCCAATTGCCTTCCCTTCTTGGTTTTGCTACACATTCAATAGCCATAAAACAGAATTGTGATTTTGAATCTATTCTTTCCACAAAATGTCACAGAATATTTATGTATATTTTATGCATAGTTATGTGATGTGATTTCAACTTTTGTGTAGTCTCTCCAATATTTAGTTTGGAGGAGTTATTAATATTTGGGTCTTGTCATGGATATTTGTGTGTGCATGTTGTTTGTCACCATCTGTATCTGGAGTGGGGAACATTGGGATCTCAGCAATAATTGATCAGAGTGCTGGTTGATTTCTGAGGACTGCAATGGACGGTGATACCTCATGCATCATCCATCCTTTGTGTAAGTCACCCAATCTGTTCCTCTGATTTGTTTTACTAGGTTTTTCTACCAACATATCAAGGTATATAGATGCAATAACAACTGCTATGCTCCACAAAGTAAATTGTGTGTGACCACATCACACCTCCTGATTCTCTGCTTTAAAGAGTGGGCAGACACGAGGGAGCTTTGAAAGTCTTGACATACAGATGTGGGTGAAGAAAAATGTTGCAAAAATTTAGTGTAGACCATTAAAGATTTTATAATTCTTTTTTGCTTCAGGCACATTTGCAAAGTCAGGGTCAAATATGGAGAATGATTACCACTATTTTTTTTAAAAAATAGAATCATAACTGTATTGAGGTGCACACAATTATCAGAATCCTCGTATAAAAAAATAGACAGAATAGAATTGCAAAATGTCACTTTTTGCATCACAATGAGAAGAGTGATGCAAAAAGTGGACCATAGGGTCTAACTTTTTACCACTTTTTTGTCAAAGTTTTTTAAATGCCAATGCTTGTTTTAATTCATTACTGTGCACTGCCTCACTACTTCAGCTGAAAGTCTGTTTCAAGCATCAACTACTCTTTATGGAAAAAAATAATAATCATTTCTGAGGTTAGCTTGAACTTTTCTCATGCTAGTTTTAGATCATGTTCCCATGTTCTTGATCTTAGCCCTTATATTGAAAATGTGGCCTTACTGCACCTTATTCACACGTTGTATTTATGTATTTAAAGGTTTTAGTTATATCACCACTGTCAGCCCACACTGCTTGCTTCCTTCTTAAATATTTACTTTGTTTTCATTGTTACCTAAATATCTAGATAACCTTACTTGAAATGCACTGGGGGGAAAAAAAGCAATGCATACCACTGAAGGACATGCAAATGCAACAACAAACAATTATCCTTACTTTGGCAATTAACACTGTGGGTTGGAACATTTTTTTGCCTTCCTGCTGAGTGTGCTTCTTTGATCCAAGTATTTCATAAAATGTATGTTTTATGTGTTCATCATAAATTTATTACAACGATCTCATTGCCTTGGACGCGTGATGACATAATAGACTTGAAATGTTAAAATAAGTAAACATTAATATTGCATACAGAAAAGTGAATTTTGTTATTTTGGAAATGCCTGGTCTATTGATGAAAAATGTTTGCCATAGGATATGTATATCCAAATTATTATGCGATTCATCATTTTATCCTATCTAGAAAAAAAACAGTGTTTATGTAGTTTTAATGTCTAAAAGTATGTTTACCTACTGTTATTATTTGCTTGTCTATGTAGTGAATTCAGCAAGTTATTTGGTAAATAATGTTTATGCAACAGGGACTAAAAAAAAATTTCTCCTATATTTATAACAACATACATAAATCCAAATCAGAATGTGTTATAGCCCTATGATAATGTGTTCAGTTTCCGTAGGGAATGAGGTGAATACATAATAGAAGGAATAGATACCTTTTCCCTGCAACATTACATGAAATACAGAACAGTGACACCACAACCAAATAGAATCTAAAATTCAACCTATACTTCACTATAGAAGATAAAGAAAAGGGACATTTGTACAGAACACCATTTTGGAAGCACTTTTGTAGCTCCGTACGCCGTACGTCCTTGGCAGCGAAAGGGTTAACAATCTACAGCAACTCAGAAATTGTTGACCTCCTGTGGTAAAGGAATTTTCTGTCATTTTTTTTAACCTGAGTTAAATGACCCAAACTGGATAACAACAAATAACTAATGACTAATAACTCTTGATAGATTGCCAGCTAGTCTGAGCAGAACAATGATGAATAAAAGCTTTAAATGAACATACCCTCAAGGTACTTGTGGCACATGCACAAAACAGAAGAAATGGAAATCTGCTTTAACACCAACTATATGCAATCCACATACAATGTTTCAAATATTTTACTTTCCAATTCCCATATGACAAGTGGCAAGGGTTTCTACCAAGATGTGTACCCAAGGTAACAGAAAAAACTTTGCATCTGTATCTTCTGTGTGACTACAGGATTTCCCTTTGTGTTTGGGACAAATAATTTACATTGAACATAACTGACCTTGTGCTTAATCTGAGTCTGAGATGAACCTCTTTTTGTATATTAATGGCAGATCATCAACAAAGCTTCTTCTCCCTCACAGGCCAGAGACATTTTCTAAATATCTGTGGACATTTTGACTGTGCGTCTATTAACAGACTGATAGTAGACTAAAAACTTAAAATCGAAAGCTTAATCGGCATGAATGGATGCTAATAGGAGCCACTATGGCGTTTGTTGTGTCTATACTGTATGCTATATTTTGCATTACCTCATGTGAACACATTATCATTGTTGTCTCTACTGTAATCCTGACATGCAATACTATTCCAATTACTTCTGTGTTGCAATGTGTACAACTTACTTTGGCCACAATGGGGTGAACTGATACCATATAAAGTATACATATATATACACATATACACATATATATATATATATCTACAGCAAATAATAAATTGAGGGCAGATATGCCTAGAGGTAGCGCATTGCTTCTTAAGGTTGCAGGGATACACTAAAAACACAGAGCAATGACAGCTAAAGAACTCCAGTGTGTCCTTCAACCAAAACAAACCCTTATAAAGATTTCTCAGCAAATGTATCAGCTAGCTATCGAAAAATAGAAAAAGAGACTTCCGGTTCCGGCGCCTGATGTAGCGGACGCAGAGTGCAGAGCTCCCGCACGACCAGGGAAAAACCGCATATAAAACCTGAAATCAGCAGCCTTTTCTAGCCCATAAACACCGCAGATGCTTGTCTGATCCACAGAAACATGGATAAGTTCCTGGCGAAGCGGCGCAACGGACCTCGGTACGCAGTAGAAGGCCGCAGAGTCAGACCAAGATGGTCGCAACCCCCGACCCACGAGACATCAGTGCCTCATCGGATGACGAGCTGCCGGCAATGTCGAACCACAGCCTGATTGCCGCTGAAGTAGCCAAACTGCTGCGGCCTACCATCCAGGATGCCGTGAGTAAGGCAGTCTCCCGGGGCATACAGTCCTTACGTCAAGACCTCTTGCACCAGGCCCAGAGAATTACAGAGGCGGAATCACGCATAGTGTCCCTGGAGGAGGGAGCTGACTCGTCGGCCTCTCAGCTACATACTAACACCAAACAAGTACAATTTCTCCTGGATTGGGTCGAGTTCACGTCGCAATAACGTGCGGATCGTGGGCCTCCCCGAATCTTACCGCCCATCCATGCTGCTGAGTATCTGCGCTATAAACATCCCGGATCTCCTTGGTCTAGGCCCGGGGTGCAAGGTGGAACGTGCACATCGACTGGGTCCTCCCAATCCGGACAGAGAAGGCCCGCGCCCGGTCATAGCCCGGTTCATGGATTATACAGACCGCATGGCGATCCACAGGCATTTCGAGCCAAGAGGGAGCTATACCTAGATGGCCATCGACTTCTGGTCTTCGCAGACCACTCGGTGGAGGTCACCAAGAAGCACAAGGCGTTTGCTAAAGTTTGCTCACTCCTATTCCAGAACAAAATTAGATTCACCCTAGCCTATCCTGCAACACTTCGTTTCCAAGCGGAAGATGGATCCTCTCTGGCTTACCAGGACCCGGAGGAGGCTCTCAAATTTGTGGAGCGGATGCAACCTTTGGAGGGTCCTAGGATGACCGGCTGGTCTCCCCTCCCTCAACGACCCACCACCCCAGCTAGAAAGGCCTCTGTGCGTCTGCCCATGACACCCACGAATTCGCCCTAGAATCGTGTGGTGTCACCCACGTGTTGTGCTCATCGAAAGGTTGATCAAACTTTTGTTTTTTCTCATTTATGGGGATGTCATGAGAGGGAATGCCCGACAGTGAGATTTTCCACCCTCCGTATAACCTATGCCCCTACGGACTCACTGGCCTCATTATCAGGAAGCAATGGTATAATACGGAGGTCACGAACAACTCCGCGACCTTATTCTCCAGAGTCCCACATTTACGGGAACGAAGCCCCTCATACCCATCCAAATACTGCAAAGGGGGCTCAATTACCGAAATCCCTACTTCGGGGGTCTGGCTATCACGATGCAGATGGATGCCTTATGGGCCACTACACCTGATATCAAATGGGGTGTGAAGAGACACAGAGGGTCTTGCAAACCGTGTAGCAAAGGTAGCTGAAGTTGGTATACTGTTTAATGTTCAAGGTTGTGCCCCTGGCATGGCGGCAGCCTACGTGCTCACTCTGCCGAGCTCTTAAGGAAAAAAGTGAAGTCACAAATCTGTTTATTTCAATGTTATGTTTTATTTTTTGATTTCATTTTTCTTTTATTACCTTTTGCTCATAGTTATGGGCATGTTGATCAAATAATAATGTTCGGCTCCAAACTAGTTGGGGCCCAGGTTGTCACACGACCAATGTCAGAAAATGTCCTTGCTCTGTCATGCAATCTACATTCAAAGGTAAACTTTCACGCAATATGTGCGCCAAAGCTCACAATACTAATGGGATCTAGCAAAAGTGCTAGGATGCATATGGTAGCGATTATAAGTCCAAAAGCGGTTTTACCATCAGGTATGACTGTAATGTCTAGTGTCTCCCCTCACAAGATATGCAATCTAACATGAGAGTGGTTTCCTGGAATATCAATGGCTTACGCTCCCCGGCAAAACGTAAGATGGTTCTTCGCCACCTCAAAAAAATGAAATCGGATATAGCGTTTTTACAGGAAACGCACTTGCACCTGAAGGATATCGAAAGACTGCACAAATTATGGGTGGGCGAGGTCATAAGTTCTCCAGCTGTGGGCAGGAGGGCAGGAGTAGCTATACTATTTAAAAAATCCCTTAAATACAAGGTAGAGCAGGTAGAAGCAGACCAAGAGGGCCGTAGATTGCTGGTCAAGATCAGGGTGAACGATAAACTTTATTCACTGTATAATGTTTATTTTCTAAATTCCCCTACTGCCACTTATTTCCAGGAGACCACCTCATGGATATTACAAGATGACAACCCACACAAGATCCTAGGGGGTGATTTCAACTCCGTCATGGTTCTTCAGGAAGACAGGTCAGTTAAGTCAAAACATGTTGCAGGTTCAGGTACTTTCCCCACCACCCACCTACAAGAATTGGCCACCAACGCTGACCTCATAGATACTTGGAGGGTGCGTCATCCCCTGGAACAGGAGTACACACAATTCTCGTCTCTCCACAACTCCTTTGTCAGGTTGGATTACTTCCTGACGAAGTGTGGACGCGTTGATTGTAGACGCTGACCTTACTCCCATTGTCATAGCGGACCATGGTCCGATTTTGATCCAGATTCAGCCTCCCCTCCCGACTGGCAACTCATTTATTTGGCGGTTTCCTTCGCATTTATATACAGACACTTCTTTCAAGTCAATGCTGGTGGAGGCATGGCAGGAATATGAATCTTTTAACGGGGCTCATTCGGATACGCCGAATCTTTTCTGGGAAACAGCCAAAGCGGTCCTGAGAGGGAGAATCATGTCATACATCGCTGCTAAAAAGAGAAAAGCTAGGGCCCAGTTCCTTAGAGCAAGTACAACACTACGTCACGCCCAAATTATCTATTCTTTGAAAGATTCGGCAGAACATAGAGACACATGGATGAAGGCAAAGTTGGACTTTGAGTGGTGGAGCAATCAGCAGCACCTATACTACCATTCTCACTCCAAACTAGCCTTTCACAGATTTGGCAACAAAACAGGCAAAATGCTGGCAAACTTAGTCAGACATCGCACTACTAACTCGCACATCTCGGCCATGTTAACGGAGAAGGCAGTCTATACCTCTGATTCCAAGCAAATTAATCAAATTTTCGCACGATTCTACAGCAAACTATATTCGGCCGCTCCTGTGGACATGACACAGGGAGAACGCTTTTTAGGGTCAATCTCCCTGCCGAAGGTAAGCAGCGAAGATTTAGCCCAGTTAAATGAAGACATTACCGGGGAGGAGATTCACAGAGTCATTGGTATCTCTTCCAACGGTAAATCTCCTGGTCCAGATGGCTATTCGAATGAATTTTACAAAATGATGAAGGAACAAATTACTCCTACCATTCTCAAAGTCTTCAATACCATGTGGCAGGGAGGAGATTACCTAAAAACGGGATCCGAGGCACACATCAAACTATTACCCAAAAAAAATAAAGACCCTACTCTCCCAGGCTCTTACAGACCTATTTCCCTAATTAATGCGGACGCCAAGATGTTATTGAAAATTGTTTCTGATAGGTTGGCTAGGCTCTTGCCGCATTTAATTTCACCAGCTCAGGTAGGATTTATTAAAGGCTGCTCAGCGGTATCCAATATTTGCAAATTACTATCTGTATTGGAGTATGCCAAGACTCATCCGCCCTCCTCTCTAGTGCTCATATCCATAGATGCGGAAAAAGCTTTCGATAGCATCCAATTCCCCTGGCTGTATAGAGTACTGGATGAGATGGGGCTAGCGGGCAGATTTAAATCCTTTTTAGCAGCGATGTATGACTCTCCTTCGGCTAGAATTTGTACTCCAGGTCACATCTCTGAACGCTTCCCATTGCTACGGGGTACCAGACAGGGGTGTCCACTGTCACCGCTGTTATTCAATCTGGCATTGGAACCGTTTTTTTCAAGGCGCCCCAGACATTTGTGGTGTCCCTTTTATAAAGAGCCAAGTAAAAATCATGCTGTTCGCGGATGATATGGTACTGTTCTCAAACAATCCTACCAGGGATCTTCCCTTCATACACACCACATTTACTAATTTTCAGACATTCTCGGGCCTAACCATCAATGCTATAAAATCCAACGTCCTCCCCTTAACTTCCCCAGCGTCCAATTTACTAAGCTCCTCCGGCATATTCAACTTAGCTAAAGGGTCGATAGAGTACTTGCGTCTTCCTCGCTATACACATTAAATTATCCCCCACTTTTTGACAAAATAAAACACGAATTGGCGGTATGGGGGAACCTTCCTCTATCGCTCTTTGGCAGAATCCACTTGGTAAAAATGATATCCTTTGCCAGATTGCTTTACCCTATGCAAACCCTGCCCTTTCTCCTGAAACATAAAGATGTCACATCCATCAATAAAGCATTTTCAGCCTTTATTTGGCAAGGGAAAAGGGCAAGAATATCCCTAAAAAAACTATTTCTGCCCAGGAGCGAGGGGGGAATGGCTTTCCCCAACCTTAGACTGTATAACTTAAGTTGCCTCCTTAGGCACTCAGTGGACTGGATCAGCTCCACCTCCCACTACTCTAACTTCCAACTAGAATCGGAGATGGCCCATCCTTGGAGACTGTCCGCCTTGTTACATTGCCCGCTTTCCACCATTCCTGCCACCCTCCGAACAAATGTCATTATTAGAGATACGGTAGTGGCCTGGAGGGAGACACACAAGATTGCGAAACTTAACCCATATCTCTCCAAGCATCTACAAATCAGAGGTAATCCGGCATTCCCACAGGGAGTGGAATATGGAACTTTCGCCAAATGGGAGACAAAGGGGATACCTACTTTTCACAATCTTGTATCCAAAACTACGGGCAAAGTGTTGACGTTCTCGGAGTTAATGTCCACTTACCTGGTTACCGCACAAGAATATCTCCACTATTCTCAAGTGTCAGCACATATGATGAAACACAACTATATCACTCCTCAGCCTCTAGCTAGCTCCCTTATTGATAGGATACTCTCAGGGGGGGAAAAGTCTATTTCTGATATATATTCTCATTTAAGACAAGCACACATTCCCCCTCTGACTAATTCCAACGTGGTTAAATGGAGGGAAGATATACCCGCGGATGAGATAGTTGAGAAGCTGTTGATAGGATATCGCTCTACCTGTAAAGCAATGGCTAATGAGCAGTGGAGAGAAACACAATATAAAATTATACATAGAGCGTATTATGCATTGCAGATTAAACGCAAACCAGGCCTGGAAGGGGGATATTTAGATCATTGCCCCAAATGCCAGTTTCCAGCCGCATCCCTGTTTCATTGCCTGTGGGAATGTCCGATAATACAAAACTTCTGGTCCAATGTCATTGATTTTATTGCCCAGGTGGTAGACAGGAAGATACCATCGGATGTCTTATTGATTCTGTTCAATTATTGGGAAGATCCTGGGGGTTTCAGTAAATACACCAGACAATGGATCAGTATCGCACTCTTGGCAGCCAGGAGAATCATTATGAGAGAATGGCTTGCCACCAATCCACCAACCATACAGGGCTTAAAAAATGATCTCCTCAACCTACTGTACCTTGAAAAATTAGATGCGGAAACACAACTGGAGAACGACAGGAAAACAACCTCCTTCTATGATAGGTGGATACCTTTTATTAAACTGGTCCTCTCACCCACAGAGAGGGAACAATTTTTGGCCCCTTTTAAATTCACCCCAGTGTACTTCTGGCTCAGATAGCGGGAACTGGATAGGTAGCTTTGTCGCAAGCCGGCCACGAGCTCCAACAGTGCAAGCACATAGATGCTCCTCAGGAACGCATGCAGCATTAATCGGGTGCACTATACATTTACTTGACAAATGACAGCAAGGACATGACGATCTTGTATTTGGTTTTAGGTATTATCTGTGTTCTGATTATGTTCTATAAAGTCGTTAAAATACAGAACTAGAGAGGTGTTAGCACTAAAAGAGGAAGGAAAAAATAGAATAGTATGCGATTATTCTGTACTGGTTATGGTTCATGCATGTAATGTTTCTAATGAGACCGATCTGTTCTGTATACATTTTTATCTTTACTGTACAATGTAAAACAATAAAATTGTGTTGGAAAAAAAAATAGAAAAAATAAACTTTTTTTTTTACTGCAAAAGTGGAACTATGCTTTAAACTTCAACTTTAAACTTTAAACACTTTATAAGATGAAAAGCATAGGAAGTACAATAAACATGACAAGGACTGGCATAACCATGATATGTTGCACTGGTTTCTTTGGGGCAAGGTCACTTACAAAAAAATTGTAAAATAAAGAGAAAAAATAATGAGGGTAACAGGACTTCACTAGCTACCAATGGAGTTAGACTGCAGGTGCGAATATCAAGTTTCAGGTTGTAAAGATTTTCATTTATCTACTTAAGGTTTCTGGCCAGTTTGGCATGTTTTTGATCTTTCCAAACTATTTGTCATGATAAAATGTATAGTAATGAAAAGCTATGCAATAGTGATCTTTCATTAACATGTAGCCCCTTTCACTCCATCACTATTGATAATCTTTAGAATTAATAATTATATATTTGAATAAAAAAGTTATTAACTACAAAATAAATAAGGTTTATAAAGTTAGAGTGTACATATACAGTATGTATTTAATATCTATCTTAGTATGCTATTTTTTTCTTATTTAACATGACTAAAATAAATCAAAAGATGATTCACTGAAGAAAATAGGTCATGAACCGAAGTTAAGCTGAGAATGTTTTAATAGATTTAAGCCAATAAAAGAAGTGATTAACTGCAAATGAGTCTTACAAGTGAATGGATGTCATAAAGGTCAGTTCTGAGCCTTTTCCAGGAATGCCAAAGGCTAATGCAGTAAAACACACATATAAGAAATTAGTACATATATCTTATTTCACAGCAGCAGTATAAATAGAGAAAAAAAGTTTTATTAAGAATAACATTTGCAAAAATGGTGGCCTATCAGTGCACACTTACCTATTACAGGTGAGCTCCAAGTCGGGACTGCCCTCTACTCTCCACTTTATAGTGTTAATGATAATACAATGGAACATTCTTTTAAAGATACCAGACCAATACATCCAGTTGTTACACCCCTAGTTAAAGAACAATTGGTGTTGCTGACCCCAGCCATATGCTTTTAAAAAGTGGAATCCATTCACTTTAAAAGCTAAAAAAGATTACTTGCCCACTGTTATTTGGTAAATGCATGCATACAGTTTCCTTTGCCCTCCTGTTTCATCTTTTACTGTAAAAAAACAAAAATAGTAGTCTGGACTATCCTGCATTATAATTACTCCTAATTATTGTAATGCATTTTTAAAACTTAAAATAAATGTGCCCCCTGAAAAAAGAAATGACTGAGTGTGAGTGCAGTGGGGCACCAGGAATATGACATGTCCTGGGGTGTTGACTTCTTTAAACTTTGATGGTGATTTTTCTTTATTACAACTCATGTGCCACCATGAGTATTTACTGTTTTCTTTGCAGAGGCCATTCATCAACAGTGTTATTTCCACAAGCAGTAAAGTACCTTTAAAACAAGCTCTCGTTGGCCTCTGTAGCTGCCGGCATTGTGGAGCAATACATCTTTAACATTCAGAAGCCTTACAGCCTTGCATACAGTAATAATTCTTCACAGTTAGAGCTGTGAAAATGTGGAATCGACTCCCTCAGGAGCTAGCTCAGTTAATTGTTTAAAAAAAATCTGGATGTATTCCTAAGTGCACAGAAAATTACTGGATATTAAGTTCATATAGGTATATGAAGCACCAGAGTTTGTTGATCCACACATATCCGATTGACTTATGGGATCAGGAAGACATTTTTTTCTGATGTTGGAGCAAATTGAACCATGCTTTAGAGGGGTTATTTTGCCTTCCTCAGGATCAACAGTGAGTAACTGTGGGCATAGCGTTCTGGTTTAGGTTTTCCTTTTTTTTTCTTCTTATCTATATAAGTTGAACTTGATGGACGTGTGTCTTTTTTCAATCTGACTAACTATGTACTGTAACTATATAACTATGTAAATAGATCTTTAGGCAATATAACAATTGTACTATAATTCAAAGGTGGTTTCTTTTTTTGTAAATTCTTTATTTAAAGAGGTATTTTTGTTTTTTTTTAGTTACAAAAAGAAAACATGGATGTCCAAATATGCATCACATACACGTTGTCAATAGTCAATGTTTGGTCTTCTGCGACATCAAAAAAGAGGGTTTGGGATGCCGTGATCAGCTGAAAAGTCTCAAGTGGTAGCAGAGCTCAGGCAATGTGCTTCTTCACTCCGCCATAGCCAGGCCACGCCCCTCAAAGGTGGTTTCTTATAAACCTAAACCTTATGAGTATTTAAAAGGTCTGGGCTTATAATATTGATGTTTTTGTTAAGTAAATTGTTTTGGTGCATTACAGGAACCAATTTGCTGTTGCAAAGCTAGATTCCTATTGGCTATTTCACTTTGAAATAGCCAATAGCAAACTAGCAATTGCACCCGCCCACTGCTGCTGTCAATCAGCAGAGGGGGACCTGCAGTTCTCCATCAGGTCCCCCTCTGATGATTGGCAGCAGCAGAGGGTGGGTGCAATAGCTAGTTTGCTAATGGCTATTGCAAAGTGAAATAGCCAATAGGAATCTAGCTATGCATTCCTATGGTGTGTTTTTTTGAAGGCCAATAGAAAACAGTTGGGTGGAGCTAGCTGCCACTGCTAGCTCTGCACAATCGTTTTCTATTTTTTTCTACTTTTTAAACTATTTTTCTATTCTGCTCGGTACCACAGAGGTACCGGGCAGAATAGCCGAGCCGAATGCCGCTCGGCGGCATGCGGCAATTTACTCACTGCTGTTCGGCATCTATGAGAATAGGCCGAACAGCAGCGAGTAGCCTGCTGGAGGTTCGGCTCAGCCGATCCAGATGTTGGATCGGCTAAGTCGAACTACTTCTGCACTTTGGGTCAGCCAAACATGCTGAGCATGTTTGGCCGACCCGAAGCCAGGCGAAGCCACCCGATGTACGGCTGATTTCAGCCGATCTATGGCTGAAATCAGCCGTACAGGCCTGAAGTGAATAGCCGAAAAGCGTTCGGCTCACTTCACTTCGGGTCGGTTATTCACTTTGCTGCCGTCGGCAGCTTAGTGAATAGACCCCATAGTGTTTAGTTGTTCTGAAAATATAATGTTGTCAGGTTTTAGAAATTGCCTTAATTTTTGTAGTAGGCTCAGGCTGGCCATTAAGTTTTCTTTAACTCTTGGCGCTAATGGCTGCCAGCTGAAAAATCCACTTGCACACTCAAAGTTTTCAACAGTTTATCACAGTTTTTCACACAGACTTGAGGGGCTGCTCATCCAAGGCTCTGGGGCTTCCACCACGAACATAGAAGACAAAAGGGAACAGAGCGCCACCTCCGTATGTAAAATCGTTTATTACAATACATAAAACAAGGGATAAAAGTACTCACAAACAAACGTTTTCATCAGACTTTAACAACAAACAAGAGGCCACACTGTCTGTTAACCCAACATGGTATCGCCCCGACTATGTAACACGGTAGCCTCCGGTCACATCACCGTCCACCAACCGCAGTCAGCCAAGATTGACGCGTTTCAGGGGCAAGCCCCCTTCATCAGAATCATAGCTTGCTTTCCCTGAGAGTGAGGTATAAGGTTTCGCGTTTCAGGGGCAAGCCCCCTTCATCAGAATCATAGCTTGCTTTCCCTGAGAGTGAGGTATAAGGTTTCGCGTTTCAGGGGCAAGCCCCCTTCATCAGAATCATAGCTTGCTTTCCCTAAGAGTGGGGTATAAGGTTTCCAGTCTTATACCCACTCTCAGGGAAAGCAAGCTATGATTCTGATGAAGGGGGCTTGCCCATGAAATGCATCAATCTTGGCTGACTGCGGTTGGTGGACGGTGATTTGACCGGAGGCTACCGTGTTACATAGTCGGGGCGATACCGTGTTGGGTTAACAGACAGTGTGGCCTCTTGTTTGTTGTTAAAGCCTGATGAAAACGTTTGTTTGTGAGTACTTTTATCCCTTGTTTTATTTATTGTAATAAACAATTTTACACACAGAGGTGGCACTCTGTCCCCTTTTGTCTTCAGGCTGGCCATTGCATTTCCAGTTGATGAGCTTGTCTCTGTTGAACTGTAAACACAAAAGCACAGGAACCAAAGTCACACATTTGTAAATATCTGCTTTTATATATATGCTATGTAACCTTTCCATTTTCAGAACTTCCCATAATGCAGGCAATATGGAAATAGGCATTACAGTTGCATTAAAATACAATTAGTAAAACACTCATCACAAAATGGTTTGTGGTAATGTCTGAACTAACTAATGACACAATTATATTTTAGTGTTTTGTGTTTTCCAGTAATGTTAAGTAAATAACAACCATCCATTTCATTTTCTTGGTAAGATATGGATTACCAGGCTTTGATCCCAGAGAGGAAAACCCTACAATTTTGATGTAGTAAGATGCAAATTAAGCTACCAGTATATTTGTGTGCTTTGAAAGGAAACTCGACTTTCAAAAAAGAAAAGTAAAAAACAAGGGAAGAACATATTATATTCATACAAATAGAGCCCTAACAGCTAAATTCTACTACTGCTCTCTTCGTTGTGGTTTTTAAAAAAAAAAACACAAAAAAAAGCTCTACTAACATCAGAGATTTATTGAACTTTTCTGCACAATTCAGTCTCCAACATCCTTCATATGGAAGATTTTCCTTATAAATGAGAACTTGGATCACATTAGTGTGCCTGTTATGTCAGTTAATAAAGTTGGGAAACAGGAACCCAGCCTGATTCCTCTGGGTCTGGTTTATCACAGAAGAAAAATCAATTTACAACAGATTAATTGGCAATGTCAAACCCCCAAAATATTTTTAGAGTGTCAATTGTCAGAAATATTTAGAACCTATCACAAAAACCTTTTTTGTAGCCTGTTTATCTAAATACTTCAATATATTACCTTCCTAATGTATTTCCTTCTTTTAACAGTGACTGCTTAAACCTTTTTTATAATACTGTCTAAAAGAAAAGGTTGGAGTGCTTTTTCTTCAGTTTGTAAGTGGCCCTAATCCAGTTATGCTGCCTTTGTTAATAGGGGTTGGAAAGTAGCTATTAGCATGGTTTATAGTGTGGAATGCGCTGTGAGCAACCCCACATGGCAGTAGTTCACACGCTTTCATTGGCATAGATAAGAACATTTATCATGAAATGAAACTAATGGGCCATTGTTATGTTTTTTGAGGTTGGAATTCCACTTAACAACTTGTGCCCATGGGCACGTGATTCCTCCAAACTGCCATCCATTCCGGGTACTCTTTAAAGTATTGGTCTGTTACTTGTACTTTTGCAATATCTATTACTTTTCTGTAAACTTTGCTGATACATAGCTATGTTACCTATGTACTAATAGAATTTCCATATGTAAGTGTTCCATAAGATTTCCTGTGCTAAACAGTGTTTTTACATTTCACAAGCCACTACCTAGTGAGCATATTTCTCAAAGCCTGCACTCCACCTTGTAAACCTATTTGAATTTGGCACATTTGTATTATCTTTCTCTATCATATTTGAGAAAGATGACACCATGACCATGCCATTTTATAAATGCACAAGGGCATGTTTTTGGGCGTAATTGGAGCTGGGATTGTTTGGTGTGGGTGTATTGTCATTCATAAATCAGGCCCTAAATTTCAACTTTTCTGTTTATCTACAGACTAAATTTTCTAAGACAACTTCAGTCTTTTGTGAATCCATGCTGACAATGGCTCTAGAGGTTGGACTATACACATAATTGCCATAGGCAACTATTTAAAAGCTTTTACTACTCATCAGTTTAGTGTTATCAGTGATTAATGGCCCAAAATTATTGCTCGCACTCATGCATTTGCGGTGATATGTAACATGTGCAGTTCAATTATTGTTTTTGTGCGTTGGTGCACCCAATGCGTCCTCTTTATGGAGACATTAGGAGTCTCTAAGACCCCTAATGTCTCATGGGGACCCCCAAAGAAGCTGATGAAGCAGATATCTGCTTCACCAGCTTCTTCTCTGGCTATAGCAGCCAGAGAAATGACAGCTGAATGCGGAAGTGATCGAATACACACAATTTCTACATTCAGAGATCGTAGAGGAGTCAGCAAGTGGAACAATGTTGATCACCCTCCCATCTTCCTGCTGACAGCTGCTGAGCCATTCCCAGGCCTGAAAGGGGACAGCAGAGCCCGTGATGGAAGGTAACGGCGGTGGAGGAGGGGACAGCACTGTAGGAGGGGCAAACACTGCAGGGCAGCAAATACAAGTGATCGGATGGCTATAGAGCTGCCGATTGCTTGAATGTATAACAGCTGTTACCGGATGTTTACACATGTCAGTGTGTTCTGCTCGTGCACATGCTAGGCACGCATGGGCAGAAAAAAAGCCCATATATTTAACCCCACTGATAGGAGCTTGCCGACCATCCATTTATTTACAATGGGTGGACGGCAAGTAGTTAAAAATAATAAATACATTTTTTCAATTAATAAAAAATATTTGCATAACCCTTCAAGAAACAGATATTACATAACTCTTAGTTTGTTTTTTAAGCACAACTAACTAATGACATTTGGAAATGATTAGGGAAATCTTGTGCAAAGAATTATAAGAAAAAAAAGTCAACACTCCATACCAAAAAGGATTATTTTTTCATTTTTTACTGCATAAAGTTCACACAATCTGAAACAAAAATGGTACAGAGCAAATTAAAAAATGTAGGACAACATACAGTATGTATTCACAGTTGCCTGAAGATTCATAGTAACCCAGGGAGGTGCCAGGGACTTTCAGTTTTATTCTGAAACCGACTTTTATATAAGTTGTGGTCCTCACAAAATCAATTACTGTCCTGGGAATCAATCAAGTGAAATAAAATTACTAGATAGAACTGCACATTTTTTGGCAAGTCAGTATAACTAAAATAACTTAAAGATCAAATTTCTTCACTTATTTGCAGAACTGATGATCTGAAAAACAAGCAGAGGAAAAGCAATGGCCACTGCAAATGCATTCCAGGGGGAATGGAATGTAATAAACTGCAACATTTGTCATCGCAAATAGCTAAGGAGTGCTGTTAAGTAATAGAATTCATAATGATATGGGCAAAACTGTAATAACAATTAGTAATTTTAAAATAATGGGAAAAATATATATTTATCATTATTATTACTTTTACAGCAATGCCCTGCAAAGTCATTGGCATGTGCTACAAAGTTACGCAAGATTAAGGTATTATTATGACCATACAGTAATTCTAAGCTTTCCAAAGGACTTTCAAAGTGTCTTCCTAGGCTGTAAGGGTCTTATTTGCAAGATAATGGTGGTTCATTTTTCTTTCCCTGCCTTAGTGGTGACTAAGAGCCTTGGCACATCAGAGCAAGCAAACAGAGAACTGGATAGAGTATGGGCCATTAGGTTGCACTGATAGGTGCAGAGGTAGTTTAAAAAAATTATTAAACAATGTTTGCTGTAGCTGCTGGCTGCAGCAAGTGTAAAGGTGGATTTGGTCAGAGGGTTAAAGCCTTGGTTTGTGCAGTGACTGGCGTAATGGCAGTGGATCAATTATGATTTTGAGGAGACTGTTATGGCAGCTGGTTGGTTGGATATGTGCACATAGCATCCATCAATGTGATCAGGGATGTTAACGTGAATTGATAACATTAACCATTAGAAAATGGGTTTGGGGCTCATAATCCGCTCATAATCCACTGGTGTACATGGCATGAAAGCAAGAGATTCAACAGGTAACTGTTGAAGGTGCAGCTGTTAGTGATGGGCATCAGATGGAAGGTGAACAGATTAAGAGCACAAATGGGTGGAAAAGGAGAGGGTAAAGTTGAAGGTAAATACTGCAAGACAAAACAGCAGAGGGGATGAAAGAAAAGATGACAGATTTTCTTTTTATATAAGCCACTGCCATCACCCTATTGCAATTTCACAAACATAGTGGAATTAAAAGAAAGCTAAGACCAAAACCTAAGCAGTGCACAACCACAGTGATCCTATTGGATCTCCAATACAATGGTAAAATGGCTGATCTCCTGTCACCATCCCAAAATAAGGTACTTATAGGGGGTTTGTGTAAGAACCGCTTTTCTGCATTTCCTGATGTTGACAGGATCCCCTCTGATGACAATGTATCTCTAATCTGCTGATCCCTAAAAAGGACAAGCAGTTGTGCCAGTGGCTGCTTCAGTGACAATTTTCAGAGTTTTCAAAAAAACCCACAGTGGCCAGGCCCAGCTGCAGGCAGCACTCACAGGCAATGCCTGAACTACATGGAAGCTAACTATATTAGGCCCGGAGCTAATGCAGGCACTCAAAGAACTGAGGACCCAATGGACTATTGCAGGGGTGCCCACAAGGTCGATCGCGATCTATCAGTCGATCGCGTAGCGATCACTGGTAGATCGCCATGTCCTCTCCTCCCGCCGCTTCTCTGGATCCCCGCTGCTCTCCCCAGCGGTGATCCGAGAAGAAGTAAGTGAAGGAACCGGTGGCGGGGGAGGGCGGAGGACGGAGCCGCTGTCACAGAACTAATGCAGAGTGTGAGGAGAGAGAGAGAGAGAGACGCTCGGCCAGGATCTGTCTCTGTGCTTTCCATTCATTTAGAATAGAGGCTGCAGAAAAAAAGATTGAGGACTATGTGTCCTCAATTTCTTTTTCTATTTTAAAAGGGAAATATCAGGGGGCTTTTTCGACCCCTAATATTTCCCCGAAGCCCCCCCAATTAATTACGAAAATTAAAAAAATAAATAATGAAAATTAAAAAATAAATAGTAAAAAATACATTAAAAAAACGTTTTTTTTTTCTTGCCTCAGGCGCATAAGTAGATCTCCAGACGAAAAATAGTGGGCGCCCCTGGACTATTGCATGTCTAGGCTGGACCACTGGAGCATGCACACTTTCATTATAATTAACCATTCTTAGATTTTCAAAGCTAAAAAACCCCTGCTACAAAACCCCTGCTACTGATGCAGCAGACTACATTTTTTAATCACCTGCACCGCACCCCCCCCAAAAAAATAAAATAAGATACCTGCCACCATTAACAGCTGTATATAATTGCTCCTAATGCACTTCCCAAATGTTTATATGGATGTTTCCTAAACAAACATTTACTGCAAATTTACCGATTATTTTATCTGTTTGGGTATTTAAATATAGAGGGTAAGAATGAATCCCTAAATTCAATGCTATATTTGCACTTGCTATATACCTATGTTATAAACCATTTTGGCTTAAACTTCTATGATATAGGCCATTTGCCTAAACCACGCTCACCAAAGGCTAACTATGTCCTTCAATTTGTTTACTGAACAGGAATTTAACTGAGTATAGGCAATTTATAGCATTATCCCAATTATTTTCAGTCCCAATAAGCTCATCTAACATAAACTGGTATTATAGTTTATGTTTTTATATAATATCCACTCTTTTTTCTCAATCCACTTAGTTTCTATATCAATGGCAGAAGGTAAAGGTTATTTTCAGGCAATCAGTAACCCACAGTGACCAAGCAAAATATATTATTTATCTCTGCAGAACAAACTATATAATAAACAACACATGCTAGTTGGTTGTTACATTTTACTGTCATTTGCAACTTACTCTTTTGGCTTTATAGCACATTCTGGCTTATTTTATATAATATGTTGATAATATAATGGATAATTGCCCTTGTTGCTGCATTAAGCTCTACCCAATGCCAGTAGTAGCTTACATATTTAAAAATAAATAAAAATAAAGTGATTTTGGTAGACTTTTTATAGATATTTGTTTGTTACAAACCAAAAAGGGCAAAAAATAAATCTATTTTCTGGGAAACTTAGCCACTTGGAAATAGGCACCAACTATAGGGTAGGGAAATTAAGTAATGTATGCAGTAACTGAACAGAGATGTTTTGCATACTGTTAAAAATACATACCATTAACTTATTTGAATATGCTACAGAGCAGAGATGTTCTTGAATTAAGATAATTTTAACACAGCAAGTTTCAATCAAGCATTGATATTGTATTCAGTGGGCAAACAAAATTATCTGCTGGTTGGTTAAGCTATAGGGACTTGCAGAATTACTAAGAACATTGAAGTATCAGACAAAAGGTAAAATATTATATAGCATTACCATCAATAAGGCAATGCAAATATAAACTGATCATCCATAATGCAAATCATTCCTGGACGTCCTTCTACTAAAGTTGCTACAATATGACATATTAATATGGGTATTAACTGTAATTACTATTCTTTTAATTTATAGAATTTAAAAAACATAACATGTTGCAAATCGTTGCATAGTGCTAGAAAGTCAATAGCATCCAAATACAATGTTGTTAGATGATTTAATCTATCAGCTATGTAGTTGAACTTGAAAATAGAAAGTTTAAAAGCAACTTGAAATTATTGCCTTGCAGATCGAGTGTGTTCTATTAGACATGTTGCTAAAACATATTACAAAAAGGGAAAATAGATCTGACCTATTTATCCTTGACATTTTATCAAATTGCAATTCCTATGATACCTGGATGATGTTATGTTTTCTTGGGTTATTATATGTCATATATTGTTTTCTATTCTGGATTACTGTATTTTACATCATACAGTCTACATGGGGTTTCCATACACATATCTTTATACAGAATGAGAAGATATAATCTGAATAGGTTAGAAGATAAATAATTTACAGTGCAAAACATTTGTACAACCTATATGCTTGTCATTTATAGTAACAATGATTCATGAAAAATGCACTACACCTGAAAACAAGTGACAGTTCTGAAATACTAGTCTAGAATAAAAAAATAATCATGAATGCTAACTGAAATTTCTTATTAAATTTCATTTAAATACATTTAATATAAACAACTATGGCAAAATGCTTCTGAAATGTAAATCTGATGCTTGACTTCATATTTAAAGCTAAATAATTTTAGAAGTATTTATATTTTCTTCCATTTTTACTATATAAAAAAGAGATTCAAGTGCTGGAGCAATATTCACTTATTGACTGATCAGACAATCACACTAAGCGGTCTGTTTTTGCAGTGCAACAAGATTTCAAGAAAGCCACTTAAAAGAGAGGATTTAAACATAGCTATGCAACAGACAAATAAGTGTTTACTTTAATATTATTAATCTATATATAAGCATGTGTCAAATATTACTATATACTGTTTGTGTGTGTGTGTGTGTGTGTGTGTGTATGTGTGTGTGTGTACTGTATATTATATATATTTTGTGATTGTAATTTCTATTAAGGTATAAATTATAAAATAACAATTAATGCACAAAATAAGATTAAGAAATAATTTGGTATCAAAACGCAGCCACTAAAAACAACTATCTGGAATTTAAAATAAGCAAAAATAAATTCTAAAAATACCGCAATCAGGCAGCATAGTAAACATATACAAAGTCTGATCTATGAAATTTGAGTGTTTTTGAAAACTCTGAGTTAATCAAACAGGCTTCATGTTTAAAGGAACTACCCATTAACTATCACTCCGTCACTGCTGAGCTATTACTGCATTCTGTATGCCATACATTTCAAGTGACCCCACTAAACATACAGTATATAGTAACAGTACCCACATGGAATGCATTACAGCAATGCAGCATTATAGCAATTTATCAGGTTCCGTATCGCCTGGGAAAAAGCAGCCATGATATATAAAAGAGCCTGCCTATATTTGTGTCTATAAATAAACTATGCAATGCCTGTTGGTGCAATAATAATAATATTGTCTCAATCACCTGTTGAACTGGAAGCAGGAAGCAGGGAGAGGAGCGGAGCTGACGAACATGCACGAGCGTGCATGTGCTTGGCATGCAGGGTGCCGCCATTGCTTGGGCCCGGAGGCCGGGACCAGAGGTGGAGGTCGAGCCGGATGGAGGAAGCGGGGAGCCGGACGGAGATGGGTGACAGCGGTGGCCGCAGACGTGGGCTGAGCAAGGGCTGACCAGAGGACGGGGAGCCGGACAGAGAGCTGAGGACAGCGGCAGCGGTGACAGCGGCAGCAACGGCCAGCCGGACGACCAAGGGGATGGGCAGAGGAAGGCTGAGTGGCAGACGATCAGGACCTGAGGAGGATCAAGGGGGGCAAAGGGGATTGTATAACAGTGCATTTTGATTTATTATACTGGGGGTTATTTAATACCAAGGCCAGAAGTGTATTTAACCACGGGACAATAGAGTAATTTAACCCCAGGGCGCTAGTGTCATTTAACCCCAGGGCGCAAGTGTCATTTAATCCCAGGGTGCTAGTGTAATTTAACCCCCGGGCACTAGTGTAATTTTACCCCAGGGCGCTAGTGTAATTTAACCACTGGGCACTAGTGTAATTTAACCCCAGGGCAATAGTACAAGTTAACCCCACGGCAGTTGTATAATTTAACCCCAGGGCATTTGTATAATTTAATCCAAGGGCGGTAGTGTAATTAAACCCGAGGACGGAAGTGTAATTTAACCCCAGGTTATTGAAAGTTCCACTTGAAAACCACTAACCCTAAATAAATAAATACACAAATAAAATATTAATCTTCATATACAGAAGAGGGCGGGGCGGGGATAAAATAATGTCTTCAATGAGTGGGTATGCAACCAGGTGCATGTCGTGCGCAATGTATGCGTTCCTTGAACATGCGTTCGAGGGGGAATACATTTGCGCTAGATGTGAGCAAGTTCTTTGTTTGGAAATCCAGATTCTGGATCTAAACAACAAACTGGCAACAATAAGGAGCATAACCGTCATGGAAAGGAGTCTGGACAGCACCAGGCTGTTGTGGAGGGTGGTCTGGATGAGAAGGGGGGTTGGAGGAGCAGGATCTTGAGGTGGGTAGCTGGGTTACTGTTAGAAGGTGGGATAGAGGGAAGAGTGCGAGAGAGGTCAGCCCTGATCTAATTCACCCCAATAAATATGCCAAGTTGCAGGATGTTGGGGATATTAGTTCAGGGGGGACACTGCTGGAGCAGGACGCATCCTCTATCTGCAGGGGGAGTGATTGCTCCGGCGAGATTTAATCGTTACTAATAATGCAGAGTTAATTGAGGATACTGTAATTGGGGAGACACTGGGTAAAAGTGATCACAATGTGATTACTTTCATAATTGGATACAGGAAAGGGAAGTGAGCTGGACGGACAAGAACCCTAAATTTCAGAAGGGCCAACTTTGATAAGCTGCGCCACCTAGTGGGGGACATCAAATGGGAAAACTTATTTCACAACCTAAACTCAGACCAAGACTTGCCATTTCCAAGTGTATACCGTTGGGTAATAAAAACAAAAGATCAAAGACTAAGCCTATATGGCTAAATAAAACTGTAAAACAACACATCAAGGCCAAGAGAGTGGCATTTAAAAAATGTAAGATGTAATAAAAGATGCAAACTAGTAATCTGGGCAGCTAAAATAGAGGGCGAAAAGCATATTGCCACATTTAGTAAAAAAAAACCCCCACAATTCTACCAATATATTAACAGCAAAAAGGTGAGAAAGGAGCAGATAGGCCCAATAAAGGATGAAAGCGGGAAGTTAGTCACAAAAGGAGAGGGCCTAGGCGCTGAACACTTTTTTCTCCTCAGTATACACTCAGGAGGGAAACGGGTTTGACGTACATGATAAAATACATAGTTCAATATAAAATATACCTCAGTGGTTGACAGAAACCGGGATACAACAAAGACTTACACTACTTAATGCAAATAAAGCAGTGTGACCAGATAGCCTGCACCCCAAGGTACTTAAGAAACTAAGCCAGGTTATAACAAGACCATTATTACTAATTTTTAAGGACTCCTATGTCCTTTTAAGGACAGTATAACATTACAGGAGAACCTGGATAACATAGGGGAGTGGTCAATTATATGGCAGATGAGGTTTAATGTCGATAAATGCAAAGTAATGCACTTTGGAAATAAAAATAAGCAAATGGGTTATACAATTATGGGTATGCCACTAGGGAAGTCAGAAATAGAAAAAGGTTTGGGGGTCATTGTAGACCACACACTGAATGGTAGCTTGCAGTGTCAGGCTGCAGTAAGCAAAGCAAGTAGGGTCCTGTCCTGTATTAAGAAGGGGATGTATTGCAGAGACAAGTCTATAATTGTGCCACTATATAGATCGCTAGTTCGGCCTCATCTGGAGTACGCGGTCCAGTTTTGCTCACCAGTACTCAGAAAAGATGTCCTTGAGCTGGAGAGAGTCCAGCGGAGGGCAACCAAACTAATTAGGGAAATGGAGGACCAGAGCTATGAGACAAGGCTACTAAATTATAACATATTTACGATGGAAGTAAGGAGATTAAGGGGGGATATGATTTTCATGTACAAGATGTGCAAGGGTGACAGCAACATTAGCAACAAACTCTTTAATATTAACTCCATTACAAAAACTAGAGACCACCACCTAAAATTGGTGGGAAAAAAATTCCAGCATAAGGGGCGAAGGGGGTTCTTCACAGTAAGAGCAGTTAGGGTCTGGAACTCTTTCAGCTAAGAGTGTGGAATTGTTCAAGAAGCTTTTGGAGGATTTCCGGAGGGACCATAATATACAGGGGTACAAGTACTCCTAAGAATGAGATGATACATGGACCTATACACATCAGCAATAGGTTGAACTTGATGGACTTATGTCTTTATTCAACCTCAAATACTATGTAACTATGTAAAATTTTGCAGAATATTTACTTTGATAAAATTTACAATAAACAACCTTCATGAACGTGTATATTTTACAGTTGCTCATAGAGATACAAGGTATTTTAGCCTCTGCTGGAGTTTCTAGGCTGTTAGTCTGCATCTTGCTAAAGTGTGTGTAACTTTAAACTGAAACTACACTCAAAAAAATAAATATTTGCTATGTTGTAGGAAAGATCTAGAAATGTTAATTGTGCCTAGGATGTACTGTGGAAAATTTACTTTTTGTCCTAAATTCACACTGAAAAGTAGCAGTGCACTCACCTTTTAAATAATCTCCTCAGGCACTCTGGTTTGGTACCCTTATAGCTGTATATCTGCAGTGTGAGATCTGAGGCGCTGCAACGCCAGTCTTAACAGATTTGTAGTCAATTTTTGTATATTTTACTGCTGTAATGCTCACTGTTCTCGATGCTGAAGACTCTGACATGAAAAAGCAAAGTCCTGCCAAGAAGATGAGGACCCCCCACACAAGGACACTATGCAGAACAAGGCATGATAAGTCAGCAATGGGGAAAAGATTAGCTGCAAGGAGAACACATGGTAACTAATAATCCTTTCTTTTCTGCTACCTTTTTTTGGCACAGCTTTCAGGGTTCAGTTCCTCTTTAAAGAACTGTATGCAGTACATAACTAGGTATGTGATGAATTTCACTGTTTGTGACAGGAATCCTACACACCAATAATACTTCTTGCCATGGCCCAAAATGTCCAGCCTCTTCTCAAAATGGCATTGTATAACTACTTTTAGTTTGTGAATATATTTTAATTACCATTTTCCACTAGTGAAAGGCTAGGGTTCTTTTAAAACTGAAGAGATTGTGTAATTCAGTGTAATAAAGAGGTAAGACTTAGCAATAAACACGAGACGAAAGCATATGCTAAGTGAAATAATTTACCAAGAAGTAGGGACAAGGGTCTAATCAGTTTCTCTGCTGATATCAGCTAATTTGATCATTTGTCATGCTTCATTCAATCTTTTCTAAGGTTATTTTGAAGATTAACTTTTCCCATGGGAAGAATTCCAGGGTTTTATGACAGGATTTGCTGATAAAATGATATCTATTAAGAGCTACAGGCATCACTATCTCTAATAAGGAAAAGTGATGGATACAGAAATAATTAAAACTCTAGCCAACTTTGTTGTTTAAGTTTCTATTTATTTCTGTACATTTGCCAAATGTCAATAAAGCTTGCCATTTGATCTACAAAAGTTAATTCTCATGGAAGTAAGCACTTTTTAGTTCTCATCGAACTGCGTTTGAAAATGCAATGCAAAGATGAAGTAGTATTGAGCATATTTATTGGAACGTTGGCTTTCTATCACATATCTATATGTGAATTAGAAGCAGTCAATGATTTTCATTAAAATGGAGCGTTCTTTTAAATGTATTGAAATGTGGTCAACTTAATGTACATGATGTTATAGCATACCATATTTAATTAGCAAATTAGAAAACGTCTTATTTTGCAGTTTGCAATTATACATAGATATAGTTGATAACTATATTTTTCTGTTACACACACATGCTTTATTTTATATTTAGGACACATATCAAATTGTGCTTGACTTTTTTTCCCCAAAGGTCTACAGATAGCTCAGTCTCTAGTGATTTAATGCAGCTATGGTAGTGACTCTGAACAAAACCTTTGCTAAGGATACTTAATGCAGAACACAATGCACTGTCTGGGTGGCTTGTCTTTTGATTTACTGAAGCATCCACTCAGTAGGGTTACATTATTCAATGGCTGACACACTATCTATAGGAAATAAGTTCATAAATATGTGAACAACATGCATCTGAATTCAGTGGCGTCACAAGGGGGGTGCAGGGGATGCGGCCCGCACACGGGTGACACCATTGGAGGGGTGACTGAACGCCCAACAGTATCAGGTCATGGACTGAACGCCCGACAGTATCAGGAGAGAGGAGGGGACCCGGCAGCATACCTTATCCCGCCGAGTGACTGTCCCCTCCTCTCCCTGCCGGCGTCCATCACCAAGATGGCCGCCGGCAGGTATCAGAATACTGCCGCGCGTGCGCGGTGGCGTCATCATGCACGTGCGTGGTGACGTCACGCGCATGCGCAGTGACATCTCGGCGGGGTGACACTCGGTTACTGCTCCGGGTGTCACCCAGCCTCGGGACGCCCCTGTCTGAATTATAAAAAACATTACATATATCATAATTTCAGAAAAATATTACACCCACAGCAGAAAATGATATCTTATAAGAAATACTTGTTTTCCTCTTAAAACACCTGTATATATATTATCACAGGTATTTGTATAATGTCAACAGTTGACATATTGTACATTCACATAAGTCTATGCCATCATGTAGTATACAGTGTAAGGTCCCTGTCTTATAAATACACCTTGCAAACATACTAGGTCCAGTATGGACAAAAGCCATTTAACCTACCAGTGTGTCTTTGGAGCAGGGTAAGACAACCCACTCAAGCACAGGGAGAACATGGAAACTCCATGCAGATAGTGGCACGGTGGCTTAGTTACTACTTAATAAAATACTAGCAGAATGATTGAATTGTTGGTTACAACAGAAATATTGTGTAGATTTCAATCTATGAGTTGCAGAATATATTGTATTTACTTGATAGGAATTACAATCTGTTAAAAAACTACATCTTGGTTTATGGACATTGAATATATAGTTACATAGTTACATAGTATTTGAGGTTGAATAAAGACATGAGTCTATCAAGTCCAACCTATTAGGATCTCATTCTAGGAGTACCTGTACACCTGTATATTACGGTCCCATAAGAAATCGTCCAAAAGTTTCTTGAACAATTCCACATTATTTGCTGAAATCACCACCTGTGTCAGTGAGTTCCAGACCCTAACTGATCTTACTGTGAAGAACCCCCTGCGCCCCTTGTGCTGGAATTTTGTTTCCACCAATTTTAGGTGGTGGCCTCTAGTTTTTGTAATGGAGTTAATTTTAAACAGTTTATCGCTAATGTTGCTACCATTATTGAACATTTTGTACATGGAGATCATATCCCCCCTTAATCTCCTCACCTCCAATGTGAACATGTTTAAATTTAGTAGTCTTGTCTCGTAGCTCTGGTCCTCCATACCCCTAATTAGTTTGGTTGTCCTCCGCTGGACTTTTTCCAACTCAAGGACATCTTTTCTTAGTACTGGTGACCAGAACTGGACCGCATACTCCAGATGAGGTCGAACCAATGATCTATAAAGTGGCAAAATTATAGACTTGTCCCTGCAATACATCCCCTTTTTAATACAGGACAAGACCCTGCTAGCTTTGTTTACAGCAGCCTGGCACTGCAAACTACCTTTCAGTTTGTGGTCTACAATGACCCCCAAATCCTTCTCCATTTCTGACTTCCCCAGCGGCATACCCATAATTGTATAACCCATTTGTTTATTTTTAATTCCAAAGTGCATTACTTTGCATTTATCGACATTAAACCTCATCTGCCACATTAATGCCCACTCCCCTATTTTATCCAGGTCCTCCTGTAATGTTATAGTGTCTAAGTCCGTGTCTATTACCCTCCCTATTTTGGTGTCATCCGCAAACACGGAAATATCGCTGTTAACACCCTCCCCGATGTCATTAATAAATAAGTTGAACAATATGGGACCCAGCACAGAACCCTGAGGCACACCGCTCATTACACTAGCCCAGTCTGAAAAGGTGCCATTTACAGATACCCTCTGGACACGTTCCCATAGCCAGTTCTCTATCCACGTGCACACCACTTCATCTTTGCCCATAGATCTCAGCTTGTGTAGCAAGCGTTTGTGTGGTATCGTATCAATAGCCTTTGAGAAATCCAGATATACCACATCTGCCAGCTTACCTCCATACATACCTCTACTTACCCCCTCATAAAAGTGAGCAAGTTAGTTAGGCAGGAACGATCTTTCCTTAACCCATGCTGATTGTCATTAACTATCCCATTTTCCTGAACAAATTCTACCAGGTAATCCTTTATTATGCCCTCTAGCATTTTACAAACTACCGATGTTAGACTGACCAGCCTATAGTTCCCAGGTTGGCACCTAGCCCCCTTTTTGAATATTGGGAATATGACATCCTTGTGGTTTTCAAACCCAGCACCACACTTAAACATAAACTTTTACACCAAAATATCCTATGTCTAAACATAAGCACGCACAAGAAAAGCAATGTTGGATTTTATCCACTTGCCATTCAGCCATCATAATGGGATGGCCGGACAGCACACCTCCCAGAGTGGTTCACTGTTTTTAAACAGCATTTTGTTTCTGTGCTGATGCACTGTCCGTTACTAGACAGTGCATATCCCAAAAAATAGGTACAGAGCCAATGAAGTAGCTCTGTACCAGGTGATCACTGTGACCAATCACATCAATCAGTGTGTGAGAGAAGAGGCAAAGCTCAATGATCATCAGCCAGCTTCAGTGGAATCCAGAAGCAGTGTCATCCTTGCCCAGTGCCTGCCAGCACCAGAACCAGTGCCATCCAATGCCAGCCAGAGTCAGTGTCATCCAATGCCAGTCAAAAACTAGTGTATCCAGTTGTTACCATTGTCATTCAGTATTAGTGTCAACCATCGCCCACCAGAACCAGTGCCAGTCAGAACCTTAAATGTCATCAAGTACCAACACCATACATTACTAGTACTAGTGTCATCTAGTATCAGTACCAGCCAGAACTAGTGTCCCCCAGTACCAGTGCCATCCAGTAACAGTGCCAGTGTGAACCAGTCAGTGTCCTCCAGTACTAATGCCATTTAGTGCCAGCTAGTGTCAGTGTCATTTAGTAGGAGTGTCATCTAGTAACAGTGCCATGCATTTCCAGTGCCAGCCATTATAAGTATTATCCAATACCAATGTCATCCAGTTCCAGTGCCAGCCAGAAACAGTGTCATCTAGTACCAGCACCATGCAGTAGCAAAGCCAGCCATGACCAGAGTCAGCCAGTACCAAAATCAGTGTCATCCAGTGGCAGCCAGAACTAGTGTCATCCAGTACCAGTATCATCTTTTACCAGTGCCAGCCAATACCAGAACCAGAGTCATCCAGTGGCAGCCGGAATCAGTGATATCTAGTACAAGTAACAGCCAGTACCAAATAGAACCAGTGCTAGCCAAACCTGTGTCATCTTGTACCAGTGCCAGCCAGAATAAATGTCAGCCAGTACCAGTGCCAGCAAGTACTTGTGCAACCCACTACCAATGTAAGTGTCATCCAGTACCAGCACCAGAACCAGTACTGATTACTACTAGTACCAGACATTTTGTTGGTGTTTCTACTATCCTTAAACGCCAGGTAGTCAGGAAATAAGATTCATCATTTATTGCCCTTTGTCACACTGTCCTGGATACATGCCTGATTTCCCCTTTTGTCCAGTTTGCATATCAGATGTTCCACTCTTCCCTATGTGCTTGGCTGTCAACCTATGGGGATTCAGAGGGCTGCAGCCAATCTTCCTTCCTTATTTAGGTTCAACTCATCTGTTGGGGAGTGTTCAAGCAACAATTCTGTTTGCTGCCAGGCCCTCCTGCGTTCCTTGTGATTTCCCTCAGTATTTCTGGAGATATTCTCCTGGGCTCCATGTGTACCCCTGTGGATTGCCAGCTTAGCAGGTTACATCCTTGCTGTTCCCTGTGTCCCTATTTGCTCTCTGCCCCTAGTGTACCCTTGTGGAGGTCACTTTGCATTCACCTTTGTGAAGTGAGTAGCCTGAATTGCCTGTTTGCTATTTGCTTTGGTGTTCCCTCACTTCACTCTGTGTGTCTGCTTTCCCTTTCACCCTGATCACTCTGAGTCACAGCCTGCATTGTGTTCAGCGGTGCTGTAGAGTTCCCATGCTCCTCTGTGTGCAAGTTTTCACATTATCCTTGTGAGTACCTTTCTCTGTATCCTGTGCCTTGCTTCTGTACTATTGTTCCCTGCTCTCTCACTCCCTGTGTACATCCTCCTTCATCCTGAGAGCTTTCCTTGTGTGTATACTTGCTCCTTGTGAGTACTGCCTATGTACCACATTCCTTTCAGTTGTCTATCCTCATAAACATGCTGCAAATTTCCCGCAACCCTTGGGTACAGTCTCTTGCCCTACTTCCCACTGTGTCCAGTGCCCCAGTGCTGTACTGTCAGTCTATTTCATTCGCACTTCAGTATGAGGGATCAGCTGATTGAAGTAGTAGATGTACAGTTTTTTTTTTTTTTAAGAGGACATGGAATAGGCTTCCCTGAAGAGGTGAGTCTTCAGGGATTGCCAAAAGGTAGACAGATTAGGAGATAGCCTTGGAGGTTGTGGTAGGGAGTTTCCAGAAGATGGGAGAGGCTCTGGGGACATCCTAGAGGCATGGAAGAAGGAGATGAGGGAGCTAGAAATAAGGAGGTCATGGGAGGAGTGGAAAGGATAGCTTGGGTAACATCTTGAGATGAGGTTGGAGATGCAGCTGGGGAAAGAGTTGTGGATGGTTTTGTATGTTAGTAATTTGAATTGTATGCATTACTCTATTGGAAGCCAGTGGAGGGAATGGCAGAGAGGGGTGGTGGCCACTGAGCAGTTGTTGGTGAAGTTGATGAGTCTGGAAGCAGCATTTATTATAGTCTGATGGGGGGATAGCCTATTTTGTGGAAGGCGAATGAGAAGGGAGTGACAGTAATCAAGGTAAGAGATGATGAGAGAGTGAATTAGTAGCTTTGGGGTGCCATTTTTTAAGAAAGTAATGACGTTTGGAAATGTTTAGAAGATTAAGACAGCAAGATATGGTCAGTGATTGGATGCGGAGCCTAAAGGAGAGGTCAGAGTCCAGAATTACACCTAGCACCCTTTCATGTGTCGAGGGACTGACAATTGTGTTATTGATACCAATGAAAAAGTCAGGGGAAGGGACACGGGGGAGGAAATATGATGAGCTCAGTTTTTGAAAGATTGAGTTTAGGGAGGGGTGCAACATCCACACTGATATGTCAGTTAGAAAATTAGTGATGAGAATGAGGGGATGAGTTGAGGAATAGAGAGATAGATTTGATTGTCATTGCCATAGACATAATATTGGAAACCCTGGGAGGTTATCAGCTGACCAAGGGAGGATGTGTAGATAGAGAATAGGAAGGGTGCAAGGACAGAGCACTAGAGGACCCCTATTGACAGAGGGAGAGGAGGAGGTGGAGCTGTAGTTGACAGTGAAGGTGCATTGAAATAGACAGTAAGATAACTAGGAAACAGAAGAGTCTTGGGGACCAAGGGAGTGGACTTTTTTTAAAGAGGAGTGGATGGTTGACTGTATCCAAGGCTGCATTAAAATGACAACAACTGTTTTAAAAATTGAGAACTTAAAAATACTCACCAAGCCTCTTACTAAATACCTTGGGGTGTCTAATTTCCAGAGAAGAAAGGAGTAATATTGGGGGTGTTGGCACTTCAGGGGGCATGATAGGTACTCAGAAAATCAAATGCATAATTTCCTTCCTTTGATAGTTGGTGTTTTTTGGATTTTGGGCCCTCTATATGGCTTAATAGGTAGGATAGGTAGAGTAGTTGGATAACTGTTAACTAATTTTTAAAAAGCCTTGCCTTGCTCTACTTAAGAAAAACAAATATTTCTGTCTATGTTGCTGTTAGAGTTTATCTTACTTGTCTGGTAAAATGTTGTCAGCAGAAGATGAAATAAATGTAAATCTCTGTAAGTGTGGCAGTAAAACCTGACCCCAAATCTAACTTTCCCCAGTCTAAAGTTGGACTATTATGAAAGATTTACCATAAGCATTCATCATCAAGTTGCAGCATTCATCAAGTTTCAGGTCATCTCCCTTTACTTCTTTTATGGCAGCAGTGACTTGGCAGCATGCCAGCCTTGTGATGCAAAAACAGAGCACATGCTGTAAGTTGTTTGTAAGTTGTTCAGACATTGAGTGTAACTCAAACTCAGTCTCTGCTAAGATTTATTTTTAAAATAAATTACTCCACAACATACAGCTTCATAGACCATTGAGGACTTGTTTGTAAACTAATTTACTGCATGTTAAGAATATGTAAATACTTAGGGGGTTATTCACAAAGCTGCCTAAAGCAGCCAAGTTAATAACCAAGCTAAAGTGAACAGAGCTGAATGAGGTTCGACTATTCACTCCAGCTCAGTACGGCTGATTTCAGCCATACATCAGCTGAAATCAGCCGTACATTGGCTGAGCCGAAGTGCAGAAGGAGTTCGACTCAGCCGATCCAACATCTGGATCGGCTGAGCCGAAGCTCCGGCAGCACACTCGCTGCCGTTCGCCCCTATTCTCATAGGGGCCAAACGGCAGTGAGTGAACAGCCGAATGCCGCCGAGCAGTATTCGGCTCAGCTATTCTGCTCGCTACCTCTGAGGTAGCGAGCAAAATAGAAAAAAATTTAAATAAATGAAAAAAGTGCTTAAAAATTATTTAAATAAATTTAAAAAAAATTGGAAAATCAAAAAAAGTTAAGAAAATAATAAAGACGTGGGGTCCCCTCCCAAACCATACCAGACCCGTTAGGTCTAGTAGGAATTTTAGGAGGGAGCACAAGGTACAATTTAAAAATAAATGTGTGGAATTCCAACATAAAGTCATATCAGGCCCTTAAGGTCTGGTAGGAATTTTAAGGGGGAACACATCACAAAAATAGGGTAAAAAATGTGGGGTCCCCCCTAAAATTCCCAACCATTCCCAACCAGACCCTTGAACTGTTCACAGGCCTTGTCAGAACTATTGGGCAGAAAGGAATCAATTTCATAATACTGGTAGCCATTTTGTCTGATTGCATCGGTGGTCAATGCGAGTTCATTCTTCTTGGACAGAGACTTTCACAGAGAAGAAGTTAGGAATTTTAGCATAAACATTCTCAGATCGTAAATTGTGGGGGTCTCAAGATGCACATCAGTTAAGGATGGTGCCAGCCTATGTAGGTCAAGATTGATGACTTTCATTGAGTACAATAGACAAGAGACCAGAACGTTTTAAAGATTTTTTTCTCTCTCTCAATGAATAGAAGAAAGGGGCTTATTTAAAAGTTGCTTATGAAATTTTACTATTTATTGCAGTGATAATAATTAGCAATAATGTTATTATATTATTATATTATATGCAGCATCTGTATGCTTATGCTATTGACTAATTTCAAGTAAAATTTAATACATGTACTTTTATAATATACAAACTATATTCATTATATATTGTTTGAGTGTACCCATTGTAATATATTAGTGTGTATTACTAATATGGGTTTTTTATATGTTAAGTGCAAAGAATTAGGTGGTACATGCCAATGTATATTTTCTTTTCTTATAATGTATGAAAAACCACTGGGTCTTGACACTAATTACTTCACTTTTAAGGAATTTGAGAAAGAACGTTAATTGCTTTAGGTTAGACTTTCTTAAAGTTGTATATCTCTAAAGTAGACTACAAGTCTGACGGGCTGTTATCAGTTATTGTCATTCTTTTTATATTCATGACTATCTTTATGGGTTGTCAATAGCTTAAGTCAGAGGTTATCTTTCTACTCGATCTTTAGAAAATAGTAACATTAAATTAAATGCTCCCAACTTTTATATAGAACAATAGTGCTCCCTGGTGGTGATTGTGAGTGAAAGGTATCGGGTAAAATGATATATCTGACGTCATGGTTCACGTCAATAATCACGTGAAAGACCAAACCAAGCCCACATTCTAGGGGGGATATAGGGAGTGGCAGGAGCCCAGAGAGGAACCAGAAGCCAAATTCCAACAAAGACAATGCAGTAAGAAATTACATTCTAAGGGTATAGGTCAGAAGCTGAGGACGGCTGTCCAAGGAAACTGAACTAAAGAGAACCTGACCATCACGAGCAATCGCCCCCGCCATACAAGGCCACATGCCCATGGACTGGGAAAGTGCCCTTCCAGGGTCACCCCTGGAAAATCATTTTGTCCCCGGACAAAGACCTCTTCCCCACAAGCCCTGGGACGTTGGTTGTGGGGGTGTGGGCAGGGGGCTTATTCACATCAGGTACCCCTTAATAAAAGGTCACCCAGATGGGGCCCCCCTTGTGAATGAGTAAGGGGTACTTGTACCCCCACCCATTCACTAAAGGGTTAAAGTAAAATTTTAAAAAAGAGGCAAGACAATAATCAAAAATCCTTTATTTGAAAAACAAAAGAAAGGATTTTTGACAAGTCCTTTAATTAAAAAAAAATGGATCCACCGACATAATCCAGGGTCAATCAGCATTGTCCATGATGACTTGACAAAATAAAAAAAATAAAAAAATACATTTTAAAAACCCGTCACCCGCCGACCCAACCGCATGAGACAAACTCCCTTCATGGAATGAAGAGTTTCACAGATGCTAGCAAAATATAAAAAGTAGGGCAGAGCTAGCGGTGATATCACAGCTAGCTCCGCCCAACTCTTTACATTTTGCTGACACCTGTCAGAGTCTTCCAGCAACTGGGCAGAGCCGGCCGTGATGTCACAGCCAGCACCGCCCAGTTGTTGTTGTTTAATGACAAATCAACGTCCCCAGGTCATTTGAGGACACTGATCTGTCATTTTAACTGGGGGGAGCGAGCCAAGAGATCACTGCTGGCTCCACCCAGTGTCATTTGCGTGGAGAGCGGTCAGCCATTTGGCTGACCTTTCTCCATGCTTCGGCTGTCACTATGGCTCAGCCGAGCCAAAGCATATGCTTATAAACATTCTGTATTGAATTGAGTTTTCTGGAGCAAGTTTTCTGTGTTCCAGATTGCATCAGTACAGCCAAGCAATACATGGATCCTCTGTAGCAGTGCATTCCACATGTGGTTATGTTCTTTAACATTGTTATAAATAAACATGTATGTGAAAAATATGCACAGTCCAAGAGGACTGGAGTTGGAAAAGCCCTGAACTTAAGCTATCATAGCTTTTTCATTTTATACAAAAGAGACAAATATGGTGGCATCATACATAATTATGGTAAACCACGGCACTTGAGTGTCAACTAATTATTTTTTTCCTGTAAATACCTAATTAGCAAATAGGAAAACACTGGAAAATAATTTTTTGGTTCATTATTAAATACTATTACTAATCAACAGCTGCAAGATATTAGTGATATTTTCTTAGATGACAGGTACTTTTCACAGATATTAGAGCTCAATTTTGTAGACTATCGCTGCTCAAAGGCAAGAATGGAGGACCAATGAAGAACAAGCATGTACCTAACAGTTTTTTATTGTTATGTTTTTATGTGAAATAAATAAAACATTAAATAAAACATAAAAGGGGATATGTTGAAGTAACAAAAGGAAGTTGACATACATAATTACATGAAGCATTTCCTGGGCCATCTTTGATATTGATTGGACCCTGGGCTAACATTTTCTTGGGCCCGCACCAAGCCAAGCCCGCTAACTGCCATGCAGTTTCTCTCTCCACCCCAACATCCTAAATCAATGTATTTATTTAACAATTTTTTTTAAATGATTGGCCCATTAACTTAAGGAGTGTGACAATCAGCCAGCGCTGCAGATATATAAAAAATATATCTGCGGTGCTCGCTGATTGTAACACTCCTGCAGTTACTGTTTGTGAATCACCCCCCTCTGCGGCATTCACAAAGTCCGATAGAAGTGACATTTCAGACCGATCAGTTGTTCTAGGCAGATATGATCGGTTCTCTTGCACTTGCGCAGTATGCCGATCTGCCCTGGAATAGCCGACAAATTGTTGGAATGCTTGACCCAATAGGCAGTCACACATTCCATCACTGTCAAACTGAGCGGGATTATGTTGTAATGTGTGACCACGTCACCGGTCACACATTCCAACTTAGTCACAAACTTTGATAAAACACCCGCTCTGTCACTTGCAAATGTGTCCCCTGAGTAGTATCCAGTAGTGTGGGAGGAGCAGGGCACTGAGGCTCTGTCTCTCTCCAAAGCACAGGTATCAGAGCCTATCATGAATGCCTAGACCAGCCGGGCCGCCCATCTGCATCATCAGTTGCTAGGCAGACAGGGGGCTGATTAAAAAAAAAGGTCCTGATCTTCTGATCTCTGCTGCCTGTCTGCAAGGGGATCAGAGTCTGTTATTGAGCCTGTGATCCCCGTGCTCTCCCAACTCATCCTCTTGGTTTACTTAATCTCTCCCCCCTGCTGTTACTTGCAGACAGGCAGCAGATCGGGAGATCAGGACTTTTGTCTGCTCTGCCTAGCAACTGACGACATGATGGGTGGGCCGCTGTACGTAATTATGACAGCTGGGAAACCAGGAGGGTGAGGGGGAGAAGAGACGGGACACTGACATCCCGCAAGTCCAGGTAGAGAGCGAGCAGTGCAGGCTCAAGGGGCAGCTGCTTTGGGCCCCAAAACAATGACTGGGCCCAGGGCAACTGCCCCTTTTGCCCTGCGTTAAAGACGGGCCTGAGCATTTCATCTCTGCTTTGAAACACCTATCATGAGAAGGTGGGAACAATAACTCTTCTGTCTGTGCCTATCTTACTACTGTGACATTTTGCCGATGTCACTATTTTTTTTATTTATGTAGAGTGAAGATGTGTGTTCAAATTGGGTAAAATAGCATAGAATATGCCATCAGGATCAGATGCTTTATCTGCTTTAAAGGAAATGTGTAAATGTAGTAGATTTGTATATATTTTCTTTATTTATTATGGTCAGAAGTAAGGATGAGTGCGTTTTCATTTACCTAAAATTCCAGTGAAAAATGGGAGATTTTATTGAGATTTCAACATTTTGGCATTGGAGTCAATAGAGGAGGAAAAATAAGATTTGTTGGTGTTTTTTTTTTTAAACAGACCCTATAGCCAACTTTAAAGATTGCATATAAATTCATAGATAAATTCAATATTTTAAATGCTTACTTGTGGTGTTTTGTCTTTCCATAAATAATTTGTATTCATTAGCAGTGTGCCTTTGAACATGATAAAAACTTTCACTACTCCAGGAAGAGTTAATTCCCTCTTATAGCCTCTTCCCTCAGTTTATGTCAAAGCCCTCTCTTCTTCTGGGAATCTCTAATCACTCACTGCACTGACCCAAAATATCTGCCCCTTCTATCACTTCCCTACAAAACCTTTTATGTAGCTGCTGTGGTTATATGAAGGGGAATACTATAGAGTGTCACTTGAGTGGCAGCTCTGAGTCTGCTGGGGATGCTGACATCCCAACCAAAATGATGGCATCCAGCGGCAGTCTCCGGGCTTTTGGATGGCTATACAAGGGTCTCTTTAAATGCTGGGAAATTCTCTGTCATCAGATGAGACTTTAATAACTGGTAAAATGGTATAAAAATGATTAGCAAGTCCAGTTGTGTTTGATTTACTTGCACAAAAGTTATCAATCTGTATGAAAAAAAAACTTCCGTAAAAACATAAAAAATGTCATAGACTATAGAAACTAAATACTCACTTTTTATAATTAACCCGAAAATGTTGCCACACATGTATCTTAGCACCAGGAAAAAATTGAATTTCCTATTGGATACATAGTTCTATAATATGCACTGCATAATGGGACAGGGGAATAAAAACCAAACTCTAGAAAAGCATATTTGAAAGGTTTTAAATGTTTTAGATGTTATCACAGCTCTTAGCCACTTTGCAACAGGAAGATTGTTTTTCATTTTTTGCACATGTGTTACAATCTGCATTTTTGGCTATAAAATTGCCTAAATCCCCAAACATGTTGTTTGATGAAAGCAAAGAATCTGCTAACATGTCCCCAAATGTGACAGGTACTCTTTATGACCCTACTCTTTTAGACCCTTGATATCTCCCCTGCCCTCTGCAACAGTTTATCAAGCACATATGCATGATCTGCCCATTACCTGGCTTTTCAACTGGGATTCTGACAACTTAGAGCAGAGCACTTGAAATTTCAGAAACTGAAGATGACATTGGTTCTCTGATGTCTTCCCACGTCCTGGGCTTCCAGGAGGAGCAGGAGAGGTCAGGAACCAAGACATTACTGCTGCAGCTTACGGTTGCATGTAAGACATAAGTCCAGAATCTTGAGTGGTTAAACCAGTTGAAAGATTTTACCTTATTTACTGTCCTTCTGACAGCTTGTGACAGTAGGACAAGAAATAAGGGGAACGGTTGTTATTAGAGTAGGAAGAAACAGACAATAATAATAACCCCAAAAACTCTAATCCTTGCACATTCTGCTGAAAAAAAGTGTTTTGTTGCAGTCTGTGTCCTCACTAGAGCGATTTCACATGTCTCCCAACCTCCCAACAGGAAAGAAGGGGAAATCACTTCAATGAGATTACATACTGCAGCAAAAACCTGACAGGAGTTCTATCCCTTCTGATTGTTTCCAAAATTTAAGAAAATATTGGCCGAAGTTTGAATTTTACAATTGCTGTTTTAGTAGCTTACTTCCTGTCTCATGTTTTTACATTTACATTTTTTTTTACATTAACCATTAGTGGAGTTGTTGTTTTAATGACTTTTCTAGTTTGAATGTAATGCTCATTTTAACCTTTAAGTCATTTAGACAAAATATCCCATATTTAAGATCCATATTTTCCTCTTTATGACTACTTTCAGGGGAACCTGCTCTCATGATTACATTTGTTTTGCATATTGATGGGTGGGAATCTCAACAGCAGGGTTGATTAACTATAGGCAAATAGGCTGTTCACTTTGCAAGAGAATTGTCAATTTGCAAGATATAAGTGCTCCAATTCTGCTAAAATATCAATACATCTGGGAGTGTTAAATTCACATCCCTGTTTTCCCATGGCCGCACATTGTCAGTATCTTATTGCTTATGGCTGAAGCACCTCACTGATCATACCGTAACATTGTAAACTATTACATTTTACTTTACTTTCCCTCTTATATAAATAAAAGTACTATATAACTGTGAAATAAAGTTAAGCATAAACCTCTTGAGGCTATTTATGGCTTTCCTTTAATAAGCATAAAACACACAAAAAAAAGGCAAAAAAAAAAATCTTACTCGAAATTGTGGCTGTAGCAAAATAGCACTGTCCACCATGCTTGGAATCCAGACATCCCTGTGGTCTCATTAGTATTTTAGTGCAGATGTAGGTTAAAAAAAAAATGGTCCCCCATGGCAATCTAAATGCCCTAAGGAAAATTTATTCTTTACCCCGGTAAAGAAAAACAGCAATCTTCCCTAAAACCACAATTAAATGAGATCCTGAGCAAAGATGCATATTGTTTAGTTTCCCCAGGAGTTTACAAGAAATATTTTGAAATTCAGATACTTTATTAAATAGTATAATTTCCTTAAGAAACATGTTTTATGATTTAATTACTGCCCTAAACTAAATAGTTTAAAGACTTATTATGTTTCATATAATAACTGTTATTTGTTCTTTGCTTGCTAAGAAGCAGAATGGGGTTGTGAATTTATAATGGGTAAAGTATATTTTAATTTTGCTTTTTTACTTCAGTAAAATGTATAACAATCAGTGTAGAACTTGCATATTGTTTTGTGGAAGTAATACTGACTAAAAAAACTTGATATCACTACACCCATCTTGATTATCATATGGTCTTTTGACATACGGCACTGCATAATGTATTCTTCACTGAAAGAGAAACTGCAGCCACTGCATCAAAGGATTGGTGAGCTGCAATATATTCAGTTTCTGTTTTTTTTTCATGAATGCCAAATAATGTCAAAGGACATAATCTGCTGCCTCATTGGGAAATCTGATGTACCTTGTCCTGGGCACCCTCCCAAACCACAGCCTGCCTGATTTAAACAATATCAGGATCCAAAAGGATGATGTCCTTATGAGTAACCACATTAATGTGAAACATGCCAAGGCACTTCTGTGATGATATAATATTTGATATCAATAAACACTTACTGGATTTTGGAGATCCTTTGGTATTGGACTGTCTTCATTTTGTATCATGTTAAATAATGTGTAAGTGTAACATTTACAGATTTCTTTTCAAATAGATCACAGTACTTCCCTTGCCAATGCCTTTATCTTTTTTTCTCCACATAAGATTAGTATCAGGTTTGTTTAGTTATCTTTCAGAGGGTTATCAGGGTTAACAAATGTCCATATCTTTACCGACTTTCCATTAAAATGTGCTTCTCACTTCTATCCCTAATATACTTTAACCAAAAAGGTACAACTATGTAGTTCATTTTTTTTCTTCATATGCATCTGCTTATGCATAACTGCAAGAGAAACTCATTTACACAGTAGGCAGCACAGAGAGTTTATTATTTCCACTCGAAGTCTGTGGTTTATATACATCCACAGGGATAAGAGAAGATGGCAGGGTCCCTTTGAAATTGTGGAAAAAATGGGGGAGGTAACTTATAAAGTCCACCAGCCAGGCAAGACAAGAGGAAACCGTACTGCGAGACTCGCTCACAGAGTGAGTGGTCAAGCCCAATTGTGTTAGTACCGAAACCCAACGGGACTCTGTGATTTTGAAATGACTTCCGGAAACTTAATGAAGTTTCCAGATTTGATGCTTACCCCATGCCCCGGGTAGATTAACTTATTGAGAGACTAGGTCCCGCCAGGTATATTACTACATTAGACCT
This sequence comes from Nanorana parkeri, assembly GCF_000935625.1. NCBI lineage: Eukaryota > Metazoa > Chordata > Amphibia > Anura > Dicroglossidae > Nanorana > Nanorana parkeri. Next base: position 834,727 of record NW_017306672.1, on the reverse strand, counting down.
TACCAAGGGGTATTGGCAAATCCCCTTGAGTAAGGCTGCCAAAGAGAAAACGGCTTTCCCTACCCCAGAGGGGAGTTTACAGTACAAAAGAATGCCACATTCCAGCGAGCAATGGATAGGGTTTTGAGATCCCACCAGGAGTATGCCTCAGTATATTTAGATGACATAATCATTTTTAGTACTGGGAATCACACTTGCCCAAAGTCCAGTCAGTGCTGGACTCCCTTTGGAAAGCGGGATTTACAATAAACCCTGAAAAGTGTGCTTTGGGAATGGAGGAAGTGAAATACCTGGGGTATATCGTGGGTAGAGGTCTGGTAAAACCTCAAGTCAGCAAGGCAGAGGTCATACATAACTGGCCCTGCCCCATCACAAAGAAGCAGGTATGTGCATCCCTGGGTATAGTGGGGTACTACAGGAGGTTCGTACCCAACTATGCCACCTTAGCAGCTCCATTGACCAATTTGACTAAGGGTCGGAAATCGATCATGATTAAGTGGAATGCTGAAAAGGCTTTTCTAGAGCTGAAGTCAGCATTGTGCCAACACCCGGTCCTGGTAGCCCCGTATTTTTCAAAGGAATTTCTTGTGCAGACAGATGCTTAGGAGCTGTTCTGTCACAGGTTATCCATGGAGAGGATCATCCGGTAGTATTCCTCAGTCGGAATTTGACTGTCGCTGAGAAAAACTATGCCATAGTTGAGCGAGAGTGTTTGGCCATTAAGTGGGCCTTAGACTCACTCAGATATTATCTGTTGGGCAGGAAATTCAGGCTTATTTCTGACCATGCTCCTTTAACATGGATGCGGCATAGTAAGGGGATGAATGTCAGGGTTACCGGCTGGTTCCTGACACTCCAGGAATTTAGGTTTGTTGTGGCGCACAGGCCCGGGAGGCTTCATCAAAATGCAGATTCTCTCTCCCAAGCCCATTGTCTTAGCTCCACTGTTGCCTCCACCGCCTAAGCGTTAGGGCAGTGGGGGGGGGGGGATATGTACAGGATGCCGGTGAAGGCACAGCAAGAGTTAAAATGTATTCTGAACTATTTTTATAAGCTTATGTAACAAGAACAAATGTAGTTGTGCTTTGTTTGCTAAGAGATCACCGCCATTTGCGCAGTTTCCTGTTGTTTTGCTAATATGTTTATAAATAATCCAATGCTGGACATCCTGTGAAAAGCTGGCCGGATGTCTGAAATAGTATGCTCTGATACATATACATATATATATGTGTTTATGTTTCGTAGCCCCCCTTGTACTGAATTGTATAAAAGCACAGCCCGCGCAGCCATTAAACTAAGCAGTCTTTGAATCCATATTTGTCTCTGTGTTTCATTGATTGCTCCCAGAATTCTGAGTGTAACACTGATCATCTTCATAAGGGACAGATACATCTCTCTATACTTTCAGCCGGGGCTGGATCCTGGAAGGACGCTATATTTCCCCTCTGTTTGGGCTGTGGTCCCTTTAAGGGACGAGATGGGGTTAACTCACCTGCTGGAGGAAGTGTGTGTTTAAAAGACAGGAAGTGGTAGCTAGCAGGTGAGGATTAGTGTGGAGGAGGCTGGAGAGTGGGGATTTGTGTAATGCTGTGAGCTTGAATGTCAGTATCCTTGCTGGAAATCTGTAAAATGGGAAAGTTACCCTGGAAGTCTGAGACTGTTTAACTGCGATTGCAGCTCTGAAATATTCATGTCTGTGAGAGTGTTCTTTTGTGTTGTAGTGAAGAGTTGCCATCCATCTGAAGGACTGAAGATATCTTTCACGAGAGCAACTATTAAGTGTGTGCTATTCTCTTACTAGCTGTTGATGCAAGCATACTTTTTGTCACCTATCAATACCTCTCTACCCTTACTTCCCATTCTCTTTCCAATTATTGAATAGTATTGATAAGATTGAATTGTCTTATTTCTGTTCTGGCATTTAATCTTCTACCAGAAAAAAAGGATGCAAAATTAATTGCAGGTCCATTCTAAAGAGATGTATCTGACTATCTTCTTTTTGCTAATGTTTTATCCTGTTCTTGCTCATTAGATCCCTTTTCGTGTTGTGCTTTGATCTACTTGCCCTTTGCTTGGAGTTCCTTATACTTAATCATTGGATTAAAGCATTTTATCATTCTAGATGTTTCTCTGTTCATAGTTTTAAAATTCATAATGTGTTTAGAGTGTTTTTTTTGGTCAAATTAGGTACCTCGGCTTATATTCGGGACGGCTTATACTCGAGTATATACGGTAGATGGCTGCTTTTTAAGCATTATTTTACTGGGCTCTTGTGTTTCTTTCCATGTTTACTGATGGAGGTGAATTATTCCCTCCCATGACATACCGAATCGGAAGAACTGCTGTATTTGCAAGAGAAAACAACAATTATTTACATCTCAGATACATGGTAATGGAGTAGAATGTTCCAAGTATAACGAAGGGAAAACATATGTCCGTGTCATTACCTAACAGATCATACTGACTCTTATATACTATATAGCCTACTCTAAAGAATGTGCATTGTTTTTTTTGTAATGGAAAGAGAAGTGTCATATGAATAAGTTATAACAGTTTTGACATCGCTGAAAAAATATATACATTGATTTAATTTGGTCTCAGGCTAGCCAGCAGAGTTGTGCTATGTCATTCTATCTTTCTGATTGTTCAGACTCCTGCTAATCTTTCATTATAACCATTTTTCATTTGCAAAACTATTAAAAGTTAAATTATATCTTTTAATGTGACAGTGTACCCATCCTCTTGACATACATGCATAGCTAACATTTATACTTTAGCTTTTCTGAGCAGCAGAATGTTCTTTCTGTTCTCTCCCCATGCTATTCAGTTACACCTTGGTAATTCTAGCAAACCACAGGATTATATTAATTGGTAGATCTACTGGTGTCTCCTGCAAAGTGAGAAATATATAGCAATGTCATGATATGATTTTCTGTAAAAGAGTCTCAGTAAACCTGGAAAAACACGCTTGCTAAAAATTGCTGAGATTTGTGATAAAACAACAAAGACTTGGCCTTAGAATGCCAACGTTCTGCCTCTTGCATCATTCTTATTATGGCATTTCTTTCCTTATACACCCACAAAGATCAAACAATGATGCATTTATGACAATGATTATATGAACTACAGACAAAATACAATGTCAGTATAAAATCTTCTTCAAGACCACCCCATTTTGCAAACAGCTAACAATCAACATCAGATGTAAGCCTTCTTTGAAGCTGAATGCCAGGCAGGTATATATTATACAAATCTATTCAGCTCTTTAATCAACAATACATCAGTATTTTGTTTAATTGCAAGCAGTTTAAGCACTTAACACTGACTCTGTACAGAAGTCAGAGAGGGGGAGAAAGAGGCAGCACAGGAAGCCAGTTGGCGAGCAGAGTAACATAGAGATGAGGTCATCCATGAGATGTTTATCCATATACAGTGTAGTTATAGGGTTAGGTGGGGAGGGGACCTGTAAGTTAAAGTAAAACTGCAACAGAGAAAATATAAGTCTCCTTGCCTGCTAGACAAGGCTGTGGGGCAGAGCTGTAAAAACCCAGGATTTCATGAACAGAAATCCAAATCTGCTCAGGAAGCCAGTTGGCGAGCAGACTAACATAGAGATGAGGTCATCCATGAGATGTTTATCCATATACAGTGTAGTTATAGGGTTAGGTGGGGAGGGGACCTGTAAGTTAAAGTAAAACTGCAACAGAGAAAATATAAGTCTCCTTGCCTGCTAGACAAGGCTGTGGGGCAGAGCTGTAAAAACCCAGGATTTCATGAACAGAAATCCAAATCCTTTGGCAAGTAAAACAGCTCATATATATATATATCTATATATAGATCTATATATCTATATATAGATATATAGATCTTTTTTGGACCTGGTCATTGATTCAATAGAGTATACTCTCAGAGAGAAAATGAAAATCACACCAACTCCAATGTGTGTAAAATCACTTCTTTATTATTGTTTCGCACGGATGTGTTTTATATAGACAACTGATAGTGTATATGTAAACATAGCGTTTGCGATAGCTTTCAAAGTTAAAATTGGAC
>NW_017306672.1:786686-829308 GCF_000935625.1 Nanorana parkeri | reverse complement strand
ATATCTATATCTATATATATATATATCTATATCTATATATATAACCTAAAATGTATGCTTGTGTCTTCATGAATGGTTTTATGCATATGTAGCATATACTAGCTTTGCCAATAGTGTACCATCCCAAATCTGCTGTGAATTTTAAACTTAAAGTGAACTTTTTTTTATTTTTAGGTGGGTGATATGTAGATTTTAGCTGGATGGAGAGATGACAGTAAGTCCCCCAATAGGAGGGGCTCTGTGCAACAAATGTATTAATGGTACATGTGTTAAAGCAAATGGACAATGTTAGAGTGGATCTGTAAGGGAGATTAAAAAAAACATGTTTCTGCATTTTGCAATGTTCACCTTTTGAAAATTATTAAATGGTATTTAAGGAAAAAACCTGAGCCCATCATGCGTATCATGCACTATACAATTTTTACATATTCATGCATTTAAAATAAGCCCTCATTTATCGCTGTATCTATAAGTATTTTAAATAAATTATTGTTTACAGTTTACAACACAAACACAGTTTTTTTCTATGGAGAATAGAATTTAGGCAGCATGCCAGGCCTCTAATGTAAATACGCAGCAGGTTTCTAAGCTGTTAGAAACCAACTCAAACCCAATTCTAGTCTTTGTTATAATCTTAAGTATCAGTGGTCAAAGTACAGCATATAATTTGATTCCAAATGTACGAAGCCTAGGCTACCATTGCATATTTAATTTGACACCTCTATAATTTACATATATGTAATTACCAGAATGCGTTTCCTTTTTGTATATACCCTGGAATACAGCTTCGCCTAGACAGCCCGTGTTCATTAATATACGCGGGGGCAATTTCACGGAGAGATAGGTGGCAACGTGGGTAGCTCACCAGCCACTTACCACTCACGGTGGAATGAATGATAGAGGTGAATGAGGATCGATCCACATTTAATTTAATAGTGTCTGCATTTTTGAATAGGTTTTAATGGTGGTATTGTTAGCCAAATGTGTTATCTTGCATGTCTCTTTTTCAATAAATTTAATTTTTCATGCAACCAACTGACTTGTCCGAATCCTGAAATTGACCACTAATTAACCCGCCATCTTGTGACGAGTTAACCTCCCCTTTTTTCCTTCTGCACAAATACAGTCAGGGATCGGACTACACAAGCAGTTGAGTAAATATAAGGAGGGGAATTGGAATTCATCGGATCTCCAGGTAGGAACAATACCCAATTTGTTTCTAGTTTTATGAATACCAGGGTAATGTGATATGCCTACCATGATCTCCCTAATCAGCAGATATAAGCAACACTAAACATTTAAAGAATGTTTTTCGAAAACAGGGGCTAAGAAGATTTCCATTATAACCCCCAAATAAAACTAAAGTCTTTTCTGCTTGATGAATTGTTGAATATCCCACACACAGGTGTCTGTGAAGGTTCCCATTCATCCAGGTCATGGTATATCTGTAAAAAAATAAGTCAAGGCAACTGGACTTGCTGTATTTTTCTTGAAGATGTTTCACTGGTCATCCAATCAGCTTTTTCAATTCAGAATGACTTGTACAAATCATTATCTGGGAACAAATATGGTGAATGTTGCTCCAATCCACATAACCGTTAGTCACGACCAGGTGTTGATTGCATTTGCATAATTGGAGTCTGGGAAGTGTTATTAACCTGCCCAGAGAGAGGTGTTAAAACAGCATTGTATGTGGCAGACAGGTAACTATTCAAATGCCAGTATTATAGTATTAATATACAATTAGCTGTTTAATTATCAATATTTTGCATATATATATAGTGTGTGTGTATATATATACACAGGTGAAACTCGAAAAAATAGAATATCGTGCAAAAGTTCATTTATTTCACTAATGCAACTTAGCCGTCTACCAGGAGATTTTGGAGCACTTCATGCTTTCTTCCCCAGACGAGCTCTATGGGGATGCTGACTTCATTTTCCAGCAGGACTTGGCACCTGCCCACACTGCCAAAAAATTTCTGAGATTGTGGATCTGGGTTTTCATGAGCTGTAAGCCATAATCATCACAATTATGACAAATCACGGCTTGAACTATGTTGCTTTGCATGTAATGAGTCTATCTCATATATTAGTTTCACCTTTTAAGTTAGTGAAATAAATGAACTTTTGCACAATATTCTAATTTTTCGAGTTTCACCTGTATATATATATATATAGTGTGTGTGTGTGTATATATGTATATATAACGGAAAATGTATTCATACTTACCGTCATTTTCTTTTCCTGGTTATACTCCATAGCAGCGCTGACAAATGGGTTAGCTCCTATTTCCCCTAGGTAACAGGAACAAAAAAGGGTTTTTCACCTTCGGACAGAGACATCTCTTCCTCAGTCCCCACTGAGGACTCATAATGGGAGCTGGCGGTTCTCTGCCGTTTCTGGGAGTGACTGGCCTGCTTCACCCCTTTCGCCACCGCCTGCTGAATCAGTTCCAAAATGCCCGAAGAGGCGCTGGAAGGACCTGCGGCTTCACTGAAACAAGCTTGGCAGAGCTTTTTCTCCGTCATTGCCTTGCCATCGCAAGCGCGACATCTGTCCGACTTGCCCTTCTTTTTCCCCGAGGATGCAGAGGACTGTAACTCCAATGGGCTAAAAACCAAAAAATAAACAATCCAAAAATCAATCGGAGCCTTGAAACACCAATCAAAAAATAAAAAAAACATTTGTTTCGTGTTTTTTTTGTTTGTTTTTTTCAAATGTAAATTTTAGAAATCTCACCTAGGCTCCTTTGATCTGGACCTACGAGGTGAGGAACCGCTGTCCATATTGTCTCAGGAAGGGATGGGACCACCGAGACTGAATCCCCAGGTTTAAATAGGAAAAAATGTGTTTGTTTTTTTAAAAATTTTGCGCCGAAAATCGCAGCCGGCGTTCGCGCATGCGCAAAGGAGCGGCAAAGCCGCGAATGCCAATACAGCTCTGCCCTCAGTTCAGCGCCCGCAAGCCGAGATAGAGCCGGCAGAGAGAGGGGATCCCGGAACACTGCTGCCAGGGAAGGGAACAGGGAAGCATACAGAGCCTCCTAGGACACGTAAGGCATCCATAGCCACCAGAGCCTACCTGTGTCCTTGAAGTCCATGGCTCCCACACCACGGCCGCTACCCCTCGGGTCACCGCCGGCCTCTTGCAGGTATGCAATAACCTGGGGGCAGCAGGTACGACTGCCCCGGGCGCACACCTGGGGGGGGGGACCCGGCGAATGAAACGCTGCAGCGGTGTGAAATCCCGGGCGGTATGCTGCTTTCTACATTTAGTCTTGCTTTGCACAAGCAGGACTAAATGTAATGTTGGGAAGCTGATTGTTTGTTTGCATGTGATTTTGGCGATGTTGCAGAGATCACTTGTAATCTGCTGTCAATCAGCAGAGGGGGACCTGAAGTTCTCCATCAGGTTGGGATCCCTGGTAACCCTGCCGCTCCATGTAAACAGTCAGAGGGGAGAGCAGTCATCCCCTCTCACCTGCCACAGGAGTTCTAGCACAGTGCTGTGCTAGAACTACTGTTTTGGAGGTGACAGGGTCAATAAAGAGAACCTGTCACCTACAAATGCTATCACACTTGGGCTTGTTATCTCCTGTGTGATAGCGATAAAGTTGAGTGAAAAAAATCGATACAAAAATAAATAAATACAAATAAAAATAATAACAAAAAAATGATTAAATTAAGAAAAGAAAAAGGTGATTAAAAAGTAAAAAATATAATGGCCCACTTGCCAAGATAGCCAACAGGAGCCTGCCAATCAGCTTGCTACTATTCCCTGGGTGATATTTGGGGGTGTACAGGGACAATGAGAACTTGAAGTCCCCTGGGTAATATTTTTTTTGGGGAGTGTAGAGGGACAATGAGGGTATGCTAGGACTTGTACTTCAATTATGATATCTCCCAGCATGCTCTCATTGTACCTGCACACCTTCACATATCATGGGGGGGGCGGAAAATTTTGTTCTGCCCCGCGCGCCCGTTACTCTGGTTAGGCCACTGGTACCTCTGGTTACGCCACTGGACGCTGGTATCCACCATCTTATATTCTATTGTGCAAATTGGGTCTGAAATATAGCTGAAATGAAAACTGAAATGTTTAATACAATTTAAAATAATTTTAATTTGCCTTTATGACAATTAATTTTTGTTTTGAAAATTAAACTGCAAGCTTTTTCTCATGAATATGTCTATGCATATTTGTCCTGACCTGAGTCTAATTTTCAAATCATTATTGGTTGAGTTCTTAAAAAGCACATATCTATCTGGATTCTGATTAGATCATGCCTTGTCTATGCCAGATGAATTATGGTGAATTGTAGCCACTGCAACCTTTAACACTGTTTGTGTAACATTGAAACGGTAAAACTGTATCTAAACAAAATAGGGGGCATTTTTAAAACTGGAGCAGACAAAATCTGAAGCAGTTGCCTATAGCAACCAATCAGCTTCTCTCTTCCGTTTATTCAGTTAAGAATTGAAAATGAAAGAAACCATCTGATTGGTTGTCATGCACATCTGCTCCAGATTTTGTCTGCTCTACTTTTGATAAATTCCCCTCAATGCATTTAGATGAACATTAGACCACAATGGAAACCATTAGAATGTGCTATACATTAGCTTAGTAATCTACAGGTGAAACTCGAATAATTAGAATATCGTGCCAAAGTAATTGCAGTAAGTGCTGCAAAAGTGGCCCAAACCAAGTACTGAGTACATATGCATGATTGTACTTTTCAGAGGTCCGATATTGTTCTATGTACAATCCTTGTTTTATTGATTGCATGTAATAATCTACTTTTTTGAGGTTGTGGATTTGGGGTTCTTGGGGTTTTCATGAGCTGTAAGCCATAATCATCACAATGATGACAAATCACGGCTTGAATTATCTTGCTTTGCATGTAATGAGTCTATCTCATATATTAGTTTCACCTTTTAAGTTGCATTAGTGAAATAAATGAACTTTGCACAATATTCTAATTATTCGAGTTTTACCTGTATAGGTCACAATATTTGTTAGACTCTTTCTCAGACCCCAGGCAGCTGCAGTAGGGTTACCAATAAACTAAAATAACACACTGTTGTTTCTCAATAATAAAAAGCTACAACCAGAAACCTACAGACTACTAAGCCTCCCTTTAGATAATTTGAAGGCCTTTAAAACATAATATTTATAGCAGAGAGTAATCTAATGGAGACTCAGAACTGGTTTAAAAAATATGTTACTTCTAGCTGGCATGATTAGCATTTATAGAGAGGGTTTTAAAAAAAACAAGGATGCTTGAAATCCAATTGGCATGATAAATTTGGATCTGACAAGAGCTTTTGACACTGATTCCCATAAAAGCCTCTTACAGAACTTGAGCATGTAAAGATTAATGGGGAATATTTGTACATGGCTAGAGAACTGGTTAAAGGACAAAATGCCAAAGGAAGGAAAGAAACGTATTTAAAATTGTCTCACGTACGCTGGACAAACAATAGGCAAAGGGTTATTGGTTCATTTTTTTTGTTCCTCGTATTCATTAATTTGCAGTGTTGCATTTTTTTCTAATTTCCATATATTTGGTAATATAATTATGTTCATTATTGTAAAGCGCTGCGCAAACTCTTGGCTCTATATAAATCCTATATAATAATAATAATAATGCTCAAGAGGGGAAGGACCTACAGCCACACCCAATAGAGCAAATATGTAGACAGAGGAAACAGTTCCACAGTAAGATGTTGTGCCTTTAAACACAACATGATCATGTTTCTCTAATAGAATTATGATTTTATTATAGCACTTTATATTACCTTATAGTTATTGGAATATGTTACTCCTGATGAAGCCACGGATGTGGCGAAACATGTAGAGGTTTTTTTTACAACATTAACCATCTAATGACTTCAATTAAGGACTCATTGATCACAAATTATCATTACTCCAGTATATGAGTATACAAGATTTATGCTAACCGAGTTTAGGCTGAGCACCAATATGCATATATATTTTTATGTTTTGTGCATTTTTAATGTCTTTAATAAAACATTATATTTTTATACAATTTTATGTGTCTGTGAAGGTACTATACTTGCCTAAAAAGCCCTCCATGATTTTCAGCCCTTAGTCTTTTGGCTTTATAGAACTGGTCTTTGTGCTTGTATTACTAAACACTTACTTATTAAGTATAGTAATTACACTATTTAGGGTTGTAAGATATTTATCAACTATATGACATATTCAATGTGCACTTAAAACATTTTGTCCTAATTTATCTAGTAAATGTTATAAATTGGTGCACCTGCATATAGTTTCACTTTAAAAAGAGCTATTTGACATTCAGAACTTTAGGAAAAAAATAATTGCCTTGTAGTCAGAGTGTTTTGTAATTTCTTATGGTCAAGTAATGATTTGCTCAATTAAAACAGTCAGTGTAGAATATTGGGGCTCCCTATAGACTAATTATAAAAATGTTGCATAGGACTGAAAACCTATAGGGTTTAAAACAGTGCCATTGGAGCTGCTATAATTATGAGTACTCAGCTAAGTTAGATTATCTTTTATTATAAAAGAATTAGCACACTGAGAAGTAGATTGGCTTCTGAATAACTTTGTGTCTTACAAGAGAGCTTTAGTGACAGTCTACCTACATCCCTGGAATGTGCTATTGACTTTGGATTTACATCTGGAGGCTTTTATGTTATTAGTTTTTAAGAAAGCATTTTTTTTAATGATGTGGGCATTTATATTTACTATTTTTTTTGTGAATAGAAAAAAACAAAGGTGGTACTATGCACCCCATACTCATTCATGTAGGATGGTAAAGATAACTGGGGGACCCCTCATTTTAAAGAGGCATCCAGATTCACAAAGGTCCTCACACAGACCCCCACTTTCCTTTTGAAGTACAGAGAGCGGGGACAATGTGCCCTGGAAGAAGGGAGGCTTTGTAATCTAATATGGTTCAGGGGTAGCCACATACTTGCTGCCCACTTTCCCTTTCATGGCCAGCCAAGCTACATATTTGGATAAGTGTCTTTTATGAACCTTTAAGATGACCCCACAACATTTTTTTTGAAATGGTGAACTGACCATATGAAAGAAAAAAAGTATTTGTAGTACCTAAAAAAAATCATTAAATAACCGATCATGGCATGCAGTGTTGTTGCTCAGGAAAAGTTGAATTTTCTCACTGGCTGGCTTCAGGTCTAACTCATCCCGATTCAAAAGATTTTTGCAATAATTAACTTGTCTATTGATATAGCAAAAAAACAGAAACAATGTTTGTCACAAAAATACATTACGTTCTAAAAAGCACCACATGCAGATGGGCAAATGCATAAGCTTTAAAAGATATAATAAAAAAACAAATATACTGTATGGTACTGTGCTGAATGGGAAGTACAGGAAATAAGAGCATCATGTGCTCATATTACTTGTCATCTGCCATTTAGCAGCTAGAGTTTGGCAGCTAAATAAAGTTGAGCAGCAGGTCACTATAGCTGTGGGGAAATATCATCACCTGGCAGGTTTTTGAGATTGTTTTTGTGATTGTTGATGGATTTACATTGTTGAATGGCTTGATTAACAATGGATTTAAATTGTTGGACACTATTTACTTTTTTTCGCTATTATCCCTCTCTCTGCCAGAGATATTTTTTCACTCTTTGCACACATGTTATAATGCACATTTTAGGCTTAACGATTATCTGAACCCCCATTCCCCAAATTATGTATTTTTCTGAAAGCAGAACCCCTTTAGAATAGAAAACTATGTTGAATAAAATGATGGCAGTTGCAATTTTGTCACACAATAATAACACAGCTGTTAATTAACTTTTTCACCCCCCAGATGTAAGAAATATATCTGTGGCAGTGCCACCCTGTAAACTGACTATAGCAGCCAGGATGCTTAGAAGACCCAATGGTACATAATACACTGACTGGCCAGTTTATTATGACCACCTGACGTTTGTAGGCAAATTAGCTATAATAAGCTATAATTACGCGCTGAAGTTGCTAGAGGGCCAGACCATTATAAATAGTGAAGCAGGTTGTTTACCACGACAGTAGAAGTGATTTTTTTCTGAAGATATGGGTACACAGCGCGATTTAACAGCCTTTGAACGTGGGATGATTGTTGGCGCCAGCCATGGAGCGAGTATCAGCAAAACAGCAGAATTCGTTAAATGTTCAAGGGGGTCTCATTGTTAGAGTGTTTAAAGACTGGACTGTCAGCCAAAAATCTGGGTCTGAACGTGCAAATTGTGGCCGTCAGCGACTAGTCAATGTTAGGGCAGAACGGAGAGTGGCAAGACTGGTACAAGACAGCAGAAGGGCAACCGTGCAGTGTCAGATTCCTCGCATCACCTTTCAACATCTCGTGGAGTCACGAGTTGGCCCAACGAAGTCATCTCATGGAGTTATCTCGTGGCCCAACGAAGTACTGATGGGGTGGCCATAATAATCGGGCCACTCAGTGTATACTTTAAAGGTGTATATATAATCTAGAGATGTTTGTAAAATATACAACATGTATTTAATCATAACATTAAATACATCAGTACATTACAGGGGTTATTCACTTAGCTCCTTTGGCTAGCTTCGGCCCCAGGACCCCTTCGGTTCAGGGCTGCTGTACGGGCTATTCACTATAACCCGTACAGCTCCCGAAGTTGGCCGACGGGCTCAGCCGAGCCGAAGGCATATGCTTTGGCTCAAATAAAAAATGACACATCGCTTTATTTGATTTTCAAGGGACCCTTCCCTGTTTTTTCAGCTTTAGGGTATTTTGGTTTGAGATAGCTCCAGGAGGGCAGATTTTCACTTTTATATGCTTCAGCTCGACTGAGCCCAGGGGAAATGCGAAGCTGGCCGACAGCCTGCTACTGACAGCTGGGCGGAGCCAGCTGTCATCTCACGGCTGGCTCCGGCCACTTGCAGATTCAGATCAGAGTCACTGGTTACCGGGTAACCAGGGACGCCGTTCTGAGATTACACTGTGGCTCCACCAGGTTCTGTGTGTAATGACACTCATCACACGGAGAACCCGGCAGAGCCGCTGTATTTTTTTGTCTTTTTCTAATTAAATGACTTTTGTCTTTTGTAATTAAATGACCAGACAGTGTTTTCTTGAATGCGGGTGGGCGTTTTAAAATGTCTGTTCCCATTCCCACTTATGCGTGCCGCCACATCTGTCATCATTTTAAACAGCCGGCGATTGCTGTTTACATATAAGCACTCGGGTAGCTCCACAGCCACCCGATCGCTTCTATGTTGTGGCGCTCCGTGCGCCCCCCCTCCGCCATTGCCTATCCCTGCCTGCGCTGTGCCACATGTGGACCCGGGACCAGCACAGTGGCTCTGTGAGCAGAGACTGGAGAAAGATCACCACACAATCTCCCGCTGACCTCCTCCCTGGTCTCTGAATGCTGAAGTGAGGTGTATTACATCACTTCTGCATTCAGCTGTCATTCTCTGGCATCTGTAGCCAGGGAGAAGCTTGTGAAGATCTCTGCTTCATCAGATTCTTTGGGGGGTTCCTATGTGACATTATGGGACCCCTGATGATCCATAAAGAGGACATGTCACATGCATTGAGTGCATCTATATGCGAAAGCGACGATTGCACCCATTACGCCGCACATGCTACATATCACCATGAAGGTCAGTGCGGGAGCAATAATTGTAGGGGCATCAACTGTTAACACTAAACTGATGAGTGGTAAAAGCTTTTAAAGCATCACCTATGGGCTATTTAAGGTATGGTAGTTTTGTGTGATTTCGCGGGTGCATGCAATTCTAAGGTTTTACATGTTTGGTGTAAATTTACCCAACATAACCCCATCTTTTATATTTTACCAAAAAAATTGGGTAATTAAAAATGTTTCATAACATAATGTAGGAAAAACAGGTTTTTTTTCAAAATGGTCGCTACTTTTTCTCTATATAGTAAAAAATAAAACCCCCAGTGGTGATAAAATACCACTGAAGGAAAGCTCTATGTGTCCCCCAAAATGGTATAAAATAAATTTTTGACATTTTCCTATTTTTTATAATTTTAAAAATAATTTAGCAACTTTTTTTCTCATCCTTTTCACTTCTTTTGTACCGAGCAGAATAGCTGAGCAGAATATGCTATTCACTCACTTCCGTTCGGCCCCTATGAGACTAGAGGTGAACGGAAGCAAGTGATGTTGGATCGGCTGAGTCAAAGTCCATCTGCACTTCGGCTCAGCATAGCATGTTCGGCTGACCGAAGGCAGCCGATGTATGGCTAGTTTTAGCTGATGTACAGCTGAAATCAGTACAAGCCAGAAGTGAATAGCCAAACAGGGTTCGGCTCACTTCACTGCAGCTCGATTATTCACTCGGCTGCCTTTGGCAGCTTTGTGAATAACCCTGTTAGACACTGCAGGTTTTTGTTAGAGGTGATATTTAGCTAATTCTCTCTAGCTTGTGTGCTCACACCTTCTTAAACCTAATATTTAGGGGCTGCCATTATGAAAGCATTGTAAAGTGAGGTGGTGCTTTAATAATACCAGCTGTGGGGGTTTTACATAATTTCTAAAATATAAAAAGATAACATTATTAGAAAAAATACAGACAATATATGTGTCTCTATCCCTAAACAAATCCTCTCTATTACAGCATGTTGCTTGCTACAATGTTAGCGTTGTACGATCAGTCAATAACACTAACAATATACATGCCAAATACATATTACCCTGTGAGTCTGCTTTAAATGTGTAAAGTGTTATTATCTAATAAAGCAATCTAATATACTTTGTCACATTTCACTAGTCATTGTAGACTCAATTTGCTGTTACCATTCTATTCTGAAGATTAAAATGATATATTATGCTGTAATTTGCATTTATTTCACATCAGCCTCAAGACAGGACATGAGAAAGACATCATAGATCTTGTAACCTCATCCTAAACAAAAATAAATTAATCTGTAAGTGCACACCACTAAGAATTCTCACAATTAGTTTATCGATAGAAAATTATCAAAAAGAAAACACATTTGCACAATTTTCCTGATAAAAACAAATCTAATTAGGTATCAATAGAAAAACAGTATTCGTTATTGAAAGTCCTGTCCATGCCATAGTTAAAGATAAAAATTATACTTGTATACAAGTGCATTTTCTTTATTTATGTGGCCATTCCTATAGTTCATTTATTCAGCAAGCATTTAGAAATGGACAGTGTTCTGTTGAAGTATTTAGACCCTTGACCAATCCTCTTTATTGTATTTAATAACAAATCCTACATAAAATATTGTTTTCTGTGACATTTCAATGCACTGAGACAGTGAAGGGGTTGAACTGGATGTTCCACCTAAAGTTAAAAATAAACTTTGCACTCAGCTATCACTGAGCAGCAAGCACTAATTCTAGTAAAACCAGAATATACGATCTGTGTACAAATCATAGGTTAATATGAAATATCTATATAATAGTGGGCATAACTCCAGCAGACACTATTCACCGCTTTAATTTTCCTTTCTTGTTCATTTTTAGAAACATAATTTTTAACATGGACAAAAACCCTTGAAGGTAGCAGTTGAATAGAACATATTATTTATTACTAATTTTCATTTTATTTTACTTTAACTCACAAATAATCTAGAGTTAAATTAAGAGTATATTTATATTTATACTTGCATGGTAGAGCTGTAGCTGACATCACCTATGCAAAAAATTCTGTGACAGTAGCTATGAAACATGTCAGGAAAGGGGCGGAGCGCTAAGATATCTTGTGCATGGTCTCCTAGGAGATATAACTAGTTATAAAGTATTCAGTTCTCCCAACTTCCAACCCCTGATGAAGTCACGTGTCCTAGAAACATAACGTATGTAAAGGCTGCATCGCTGCACTATGTACTAGAAGAGTTTAATATCTTTGCATGACATCCAGTTTGGATGCTTTTTATGATCGTTGTGAGTATGTTTTTACTATATTAAACTTTATATGATTTTACAGAGTACACTATGAAGTGTCCTGCTTTTGTCTCCATTTGCTAAAATTCGTTAATAATGAGTACTACTGAGTATAAAAATAATTTACATACTGCTACACTCAGAATGTAGTACCTTCATTCTCTCACTGGTCAGGGGTCTCTTTTCAAATCTAATACATTGTTCTAAATGTTTAACTAACATTTCAAATTATAGTTTGCCTGTAAGTGTTTTTTAAACAGAGAAGAAAAAATACTTTATACTGCAAAGCCTAAAAACTGTTTTTTATTTACACAGAGAATTTACTCATGTGGATGAACTATAATAACATGTAAAGGGGTAATGCAAATATGTCGTTATCTAGACCAGGGGTAGGCAAACTTGGCTCTCGAATTGTGGTTAAACTACAAATCCCATCGTGCCTCTGTGAGTCATGATTATGGCTGTTTCAGTCTTGCAATGCCTCATGGGACTTATAGTTCCACAATAGCCGGAGTGCTGAGGTTGCCTACCTTGCTCTAGATTGTCCCTTTCCATTGCAAGAGCCAGTGTTCAGTGGAAACAAATATTATTATCCATGAGCCTGACTATATATGACATGTGAGTTGAATTTCATGTGAACTGTTAACTATTTAGTTTTGTAGATTGATATATTTCTCTGCAGTATACGTAAAGTGACATTAAAAGGAAATGTCCCTCACCTCCCAATGCTGCTTTAAGCACTTATGTTAAATGATGACTCTTGTTCCGATCATCTTCTTCTTTCCTGTAGTTTTCAGGAGTCCCTCCAGGGCTGGTGCCGGTCTCTGATCCAGTGCTGATTGCTGTGTCTTCCTGTCCCATGGAGGCTGTGCCCGTGCACACTGACGGGCTGCTTGCATTGACTTACCCTGTGTCTCTACTCTTGTCCCGGCCGAATATCTCTACTGCACATGCTCCCGTACCATGTTCCTTTGCAACTGCCCAAGAATTTTTCAGCTCTTTAGACGGGAGCGTGCGGCAGAGACACAGGTAAGTAAAACCCTTTTCGGTTACTTTTTTATGTTTTTGCGTATATCTACTGCTTGCGAGCCTGCAAGCCAAAGAGTCAATAACAGTTAGAAGACAGACAAAGAGCTCTGAGGAGCAAAGTTGGGAGCTATGATTTTGTTTATCTCTATAAATTAAAACACAGCTCCAGCTATGATTTCTTTGTTTGTTTTGAATACAAGTGGGAAGGGTTATAACTTTTGTTAAGTTTTATTGCTGTCTGTGATCCAATTGGAAAATGTCACTTCATTTTTGTACTTCACTTTGCCACTAACAAAAGAAACTAACAAAAGAAACAAGTAGAACAGAGATCTCAGTGATAGGAAGGCATAGACAGCATAAACCATTAACAGAGGTTCTAGTGCTTCTTTAATCTATTAAAACAGTGTTCTGTTTCCGTACTTGATACTTTTGAAAATATTTTCCAGTACTCCCTGTTCTTTCTGTTTTCTTTCAACAAAACAGGTAGGGAGTAGAAATCTCCATGCAGACTGCAATAAAAAACAACTTAGATTTTTCCCATGCTATCCCAAAAAACAACTTTGTTTCGGACAAGAAGAGAAAAAAACAAAACACAGCACAGGCTGTATGCGCCAACCCGCAACTTGGAGCTACAGTTGCTGTAAATTGTGAAAAAAAACCCTCTAAAAATAAAGTTAAACAATAAAGCAATGCAAGTGGAAGTGGCAACCACTAAAATAACCCAAGCTTTAGTTTATTTGCCTTACAAAACAAACCTGTCATTTTTGGATAATAAAAATCTTATTATCACACAGAGTCTGGATCAATAAGTGAGATTTGTACAGGTGCCTGTAAACTGTTTAAATATTTTTTTCATAAAATTATATCTTAGAAAGACAACCAAGCTAAAATCCAAGGCACAGTAGAAGAGCAAAATTAAAATGCTAAGACAGCTGTAACTCTCAGTGGTTTTATGGAAACATTCAAAGCTTTTGTATGATAAACTACTATTATATTTTAAGCATGATATTGCTACCTTTCAGCTGAAACAGTGTAGAACAATATGGTGTCTATGTAAAACTTAATTTGCTGTACCATAAACTTTCTAAAGATGAACTCTGGGCCAAACATGTCTAAGACCCCATTCACACTGAGCTACATAAAAAAAAAGTGATTTTGAGCTGAGCTACATTGAGCTACATTGAGCTACATTGAGCTACATTCACATACTGTCATGCTACGTAACGCTACTTTTGGCATGGACTTTGTAGCTTCTACATTGGGCTGTATCCAATCAAAAGTGGTCTTGATATGACATAATTCCTCTTCTTGTTTCCTGCTTATGTTCCTTTTTAAATTTCTGTGCAAAAGTGATACTTCTGTAGCGTGACTTAGCACAACAATGAGCTACACCATTGAAGACTATTGGGCCAAATCTCAAAAAATCAGATCAAAATTGGTCATGTTCGAGCGACAAGTTACAGGCGACATTGAGCTGTGAGCAGCTCCATTGACATGCATTGGACAAGCTACATTGAGCTGATATTTGAGCGATTTTGAGCTGAAATCGCGCTACAAATCGCTCAATGTGAATGGGGTCTTAACCTTTGCAATGGTGCAACCCCTGCACTGCTAAGGTTAAGTGCTTTTTTTGTCTAGGTGCACAAATCACAAAGTTATACTCAACCGACTGGCTGTTAGACCTTCTAGCCTCTCTCCCTCTTTGCTCCAGTGGTCTAAGGTCTCATGACTCATCACATAATATATATGTATAGGACATGGGGACGCCAAGGCACACACCATTGCTGAAGCAGAGGTGGAGACAGGCTGGAGGGAGAGCTGTAACAGCCAGCTGGCTGCAAGATTCAGGTGAATATAACTGTATTATTATTTCAGCAAGACCAAAATGAGCACATAACTCTTGCAGTGTGGGGGTAGCTCCACTGCAAGGTTTAAAAAATGTTTTGCCTGGAGTTTCTCTTTATGAAAAATGTTTCAGTTACAGTCATTTTGGTATTAAAACAAGAAACAAAATCAGACCAAATTAGGACACGAGTATATTTCTAAAAAATGAACATTTACCAAACATTTACTGGTGTATCTCCCTGGTGCATGTGTTTTTAATTCCAGTGAACGATTCATTTGCATTGAATGTTTAGTAAATGTCACATGCATTGTTTTATAAATATGGCCCAATATGATCCTTTTACCGTAATCATGCCAAGATTGTTGCACAAAATACAGGAGTGGAGGTCTCCTCCCTGAGATGGGAGTGATGAATGACATGATGCCTTACAACACTGCGCACCCAAAGAGCAGCTAAAATTTTATGAGAACTTTTTCTGTGCCATTGCAAAAAAGAAGAACAAAAAGAACAAAAAGAGAGGGCAGCACCAGTGTACATCTGCAATCTCTAATCACTTCTTTCCATTATTTTAGTTTCTACCTGTAGAAACTGTAGAAACTTGGGGGTTAAATCCAGCAGCAGAACTGAGGTGAAAGTGCATTGTGGCAGGTGCAAGGGTCCTGAGGTAACATAATTATTTCCTTCTTTGCAGGTTTTTGACATGTGTTTTCAGTAATGGAAGATCTGAATATTAACCCCTTAAAGATGGATAGTAAAACAAACCTTTATGGAGAACTATGGTGCACTGTTTTTTTTCTTTTTCCATAGTTCTCCTCAGGGTCATGGAAGGACATATACAGGGCTATTCACTAAAGGGTGAAGAGTTTGGAGAAGTCAGAAGACGTGCACAATCTAGGCCAAAATAACTGATTTGGAAAAATTCTCCAATTCAGCTCACTTTCCAGTTCAGCTATGTTGTCCTAGACTGATCACTTCTCCTGCCTTCTCCAACCTCTTCACCCTTTTGTGAATAACCCTGATACTGTGTCCTCCAACGACCAAAACTCAGCATATAGCAGGCTATTTCCCACTATATGCTGAGAGCGCTGCAGCTGAGACAGATCGTGACAATACTGTCAAGATCCACCCAGCTGGCTGATTGACAGTTGACTCTGCCTAGAGGCAGCTTGCCTGCCCACTTCCCCATCTATCTCTCCAGTCAGTGCTGGAGGATCAGAGAGGGGAATCCCTGCAGGGAGATGATCAGTAGGTGAGTAGATCGGCGGTATGTTCTGGCTCAGTTCCCAATCAATAGAGACGACGCGTGATAGTTTCAATGTCACACGTCAGCTTAAACTATGCACGTCACCTCAAAGTTCTCCTTTAATGTCTTAATCCAGTTTTGCAACTTTGGCATGTGTTAGTAAAACTGTACACATCTTTGCAACTACTAGGTGTATCCATGGGAATTATATCTTGTCTGTTTCAAGACCAATTGGGCCTTAATTTGGTGGTAACTGTTACCAAATAGCTCCTGTTTTTATTATTACAAAAAAAATTGCCCCAGAATTTACATTTTTATGCCATTACCATGACCTAAAGAAATACAAGTGCTTCTGCATTGCTTTTCTATATATTTCTCTAAATTGAACTCCTACACATGTTAAGAGTTGGTAACACCAAAAGCTATATACTTAATATATCTTCTGAAATAATAGGTCAAAATATAGTGTATCACTTATTAAAAACTCATATCAATATTCACAAAATAAAGTGCAAATTTACCAGTGTAACAATATACAAAAAATCTATATACAATTCACATTCATGTTTCTACAAACAGTGCAATATTATCTTGTTATAATAATATTTTCCAATAAAGTGAGCATGCAATAATTTTACTTTATACAAATAGAAAACAAAAATTGTTTGGGTGCATAGAGTTGCACTACACCCCCTACAGGTACATAAACCAACTAAAGATAGACAATGCTGGGCTTTAAGGTGCCAATATATAATTATTTTCTTTTGTAAAAAGTCACATTTATTACATATACTTTTCATTAAAATATCAATAAATATTTATAAAAGACATAAATTCAAAAAAGTAGAGAATATAGCAATTCAAACAACATCAATGGGCCATCATAGTTCAAATACAATCAGGTATCATTCAGTGTAGGGATGCACAGATACCGGTTTTCGTTTAGATTTTTTTGTTGGTACTCGCTGATAGAGAATATCGATGCTGGAGGTTCCATTAAGTCCCGTGTAATGACTTACCGCCTTCCTTCCTGATAAACCAGGAACCTGGGCGGTGTGTAATTACTCACCACCCGCCTTCACGATTAGCCGGGAAGCCGTGCCCATGCTCCCTCATCACCAGGCGACGAGGAAGCATGGAGACAGCTTTATGGCCAATCAGGAGGTGAGTAATGACTCAACGCCTAGCTTGCTGATCGGCCACCTTCCTGACCAATCAGGAAGCCTGGTGGCAAGACATTGCAAGGCCGGGAAGCTGGCTCCATGCTCCCTTCTCACCAGGTGATGAGGAAGCATGGGACCAGCTTTCTGATCAATCAGGAACTCAGGTAATAACTTGCCGCCTAGCTTCCTGATTGGCCAGCTTCCCGACCAATCATAAAGCTGGGCAGTGAGTCTTTACATACCCCCGGCTTCCTGATTGGCCAGGAAGCCAGCTCCATGTTACCTGGTGATGAGGGAGCACAGAGTTGGTGCATCCCTAATTTATTGTTTGATACATTTTTGGACTAGTGTCCATAAGTATCTTTTTGTCTTCCTATTTGCTGTGCTTTTGTGGCCCAATTAGGAGAACACGATTCAACACGTTTTGCATCAAAGCTTCCTTGGGAACTGGAATTGAATTGGTATAGTTGCAAGAAAAGAGTTTACCATCCCTTAGTTTGACTGTTTTTCTATAAACAATTCAGTGAAACTTCCCACATAAGGTACATAATGACACTTACAGTTTGGCATGTGGAACATTCACTCACTCTCACTGGTGAGGGTCATGGGGGGACATTGATATTGATATCCATATATTAGATCCCAAATATTACTAGACACATATGAGGGATGATGGTAGCATATGTATGCTTGTTGTGGTCTTACCTATTAAGGTGGTCAGCAGAGGTATAATCTTATATACTATGATCCCTATTTTCCTCAGGATGGCCTGTAGCCATGTCCCCCACTTAACAGGATGGCCAGCCACTGCTTCCATTCGTCTGCCCTCTTCCCTCCCCTGTGATCCCTTCAGGATGGCCAGCTGAACCTCCATATCTCTGTTTATATGTCCCCCGTGCTCACCACACTAAGGCTTCCTGTTCTCTTTTGCAGTATTTTTTTGTGTTTACACAGACATTTTTTATGTTTACGCAGGCATACAGTGTATCTTTTTCTCCATCTAAAGAGGTTAAATAGTATATATGAAGAGAGGTAGAACAATAGAAACAAAACAAATTAAACAATTTGAAACTGGACATAGACTTAAAGTATTTGAGTACTGTTTCTTATTTTTTTTTTCTTTCAATGAGTAACATCAAATAGGAGTAAAATACAACAAACGTTAAAAAAAAATCAATATGTTATTTACTCTCTGCTTAGGCTTCAACAATGGCCTTCTGTTGCTATACAAATATCCAAAAAGCATTTTTTTAGATATAAATTGTATATAACAAATCGTGGGGATGTTTTTTTTAAAGGCAAATATGTTCTTCATGACTAGGGATGTGCTTCGCGTTCGAGTCGAACCTATGTTTTTTCATGCCATGCTTCTACGTACTCCCCAAAATACATAAAAATTTAAGTAACCCCCCAGGACGTCCAATAGTGTCGGGTATTGGATGCATAACCGAACAAGCAAGCAAACTGGTTGATGAATACCTAAGAAATCATGTGATCTCACTACCATCATATCTAAAAGACACCTTAGAATTATTAAAGATAATTGAAGAAATGGAAGTTCCGGATCAATGCTGGTTGGTGGCAATAGATGTAGAAACACTCTACAACAGCATACCACACAAAGAAGGGCTGAAGATAATCGAAGAGTTTCTAAAAGAAAGACCAACTTTATCCTAGATCTATCACAACACATACTAACTAGAAATGTATTTACCTTTGGGGGTTCCCATTACCTCCAGGTGCAGGGGGTAGCGATGGGAACCTGCTGTGCCCCATCGTACGCCAACCTGTACCTGGGGGGATGGGAGCGACACCTATTTTCAAATGAAGAAATTACAAATATGTTGAAGCACATACTTTTCTGGCAACGATACATTGATGACGTGCTAGTAATATGGACGGGCACAAGATCAGAACTTACAAAATTTAAAGAAACTATGGAGAACAACAAGTTTAATCTAAAATTTACGATGGAAGCAAGCCAAGAAAAAATTACCTTCCTTGATGTAACCATATACATTGGCGAAAACAACATACTAGCCACGAAACTCTTTAGAAAAGAGACAGCTGGAAATACATTATTACATACCAAAAGTGCACACCCAAGTTTCTTAAAGAATAATATACCTTATTGCCTATACATCAGATTGAGAAGGAACTGCTCAAACAGCATGGACTTTGAGAAAGAAGCAAAACTTCTACAAGGAAGGCTAAGTGAGAGAGGATATAGCGGAAAAACCCTGAGAAATGCATATAAAAGAGCGAAAACCCAAAATAGGCAAAATTTACTGTTCAGAAAGAAAGAATAAGGAGCAAAAAGAAAAAACCACGAAAGTAATAACAAAATTCTCAAGACACCAGGGGCAATTAAGAAAAATCCTCCAAAAACATTGGCATCTCCTCACAGAAGATAGAAAAGTACGTAAATTTGTAAAAGAAACACCAGAAATAATATTTTACAAAAAACGGCATCACTGCGAAACACCCTCACACAGAGCTTCTACCAAATAGAAGAAACAAAAACAAACTGTGGGGATAGAGGATTTCGGAAATGTGGAGCATGCAACTACTGCCCATATTTCACGGAGGGGAACAACATCCCTCTCCCTAATGGTAAAACTTGGATATTGAAACATACAATAAATTGCCAAACAAGCAATGTGATTTACCTCATGAAATGTAAATGTGAAGCATATTACATAGGGAAAACAAAAAGACCAATATGGAAACGAGTAAAAGACCACATCTATCTCACAAAAAATGGTAAACTAACAACATCAGTGAGCAGACATATAGGTCTGTATCATAACTTTGACACTAGATGTCTGAACTTCTACATCTTGGATCACCTACATCCACACGAACGAGGAGGAGATACAGATCAAAAACTTTTACAACTAGAAACAAAATGGATTTTTAACCTAAAAGCTAACAAACCACCAGGTCTTAACGAAATAATTAGCTATAAACCCTTTCTTAAGAATTGAGAATATTTAAATAATATAAAAACATACAACAAATAGGGATAAATGGATAATAAATAATAACAAAATAAACCCTCAGATTGAAAGGATATAGGTGAATCCAAATGCAGAATGGCCATATAGATGCTCATAATGGAGGTGAAAAACCAGGTCCAAAGTAGAACAGGAAGGACCTGGGACTAGAACCAGAATTATCTTAAATGATTATTTAATATCAAAGATCGGAGCCTGAACTAAAATAGATGTGGATATAGGTATATATGTATAGGTATATGTATATAATCTTTTTTTATATATATATGCATGCACATAATGCAGAATAATGCAGAAAATATAACCTAACATCCCTAAATGAATATATAAGGTCCAAATTGAAGGAGAAATAAAATGAATAATAAAAATACTGATATGGATAATAAATAACTGGAAGCTTAGCTAGATTGGAGAAATATGTTTATACACCAATAGATACGGAGTTAAAAATATACAGACAGAGCATAGACTAGGAACTAATAATACATAAGGGCGATTTATAAATAACAAGATTTGAAAGACATAATGAGAACTATGTGATAAATATATATGACCAAAATTGAAGAGAACCTAACAAATATATTAGACTAACATGTCAGGAAAAAAGGTTCATCAGATACATTAAGAGATCGAAAGGGTATTTCTCTATATATATATATATATGTATATATAGAAGGAAAATGGAACTTGATAATATAGAAAAGACATACTCCCTTTATGTAGCATCCTTGTATTCTGAAGTTATATTATGTAACTTTTAATCCCTTGGGGATTCAGTATGGATATGGGAGGGACTATGCACGCAACGGAATCAGATGGCACCCCAAAGACAGGCAAGTCATGAGTACAACATCAAACCTAACTGAGCATAAAAACCATGGCTAGAGACAGACAATAGAATGGGAATAGAAATGAAACACAGTTCTGTACTAGCGAAAAAGGTTGCCGAGCAACACAGATACAAGAAGGACAGAGAGATAGAGATTGACACGGCCTGAGGGAATGCCACACGTGTGACGTCATTGGGGGGCAATGACATCACACGTCGTTGCAACGTGGCGATCGCGGGAGGGTAGACGCATAAAAAGGACATTAACTTTCAGTGCAGGGAAGGAGGACGGAAAGATATGTTTAGGCTGACACGCAGCAGAAAGGAAACATTGTATTGACCCACTACGGCTGAGAGGGTTCTATATATCACTTGATGTTGTTGTTTAAGGTAAGGGGAGTTTGGAGCACAGGTGTTTTAAATATGATTTGCAATTATATGAGCACTATTTATTTTTAGTATAGTACTGGGATAGAGAGTAAAAGATCAATGTAATAGAAACACACTTATAGAGCCAATGACTTTGGAGGATATACACTAGAAAGGCTGGGATGCACTGCGTTTAAGATAATTTTAACACGGGCAATATTGCTAATATACACTGTTGATTGGGATTGAGGATATGAACAAATGCAATGAGCCACAGATGGGGAATTAATTAAGGCAATGAAGATATATATACACACATGGGATATGAGATTGCCCGGGTATATTAGGGATCACATAATGCATGAATTTATCAATGAGAGGAGGAGGAATAGAGGAAAGGCACTTTATACACAAAAAATGAATTAACTACATAGAAGAAGGAATGAAATATTTGATATGAACTAAGCACCATGATCACTTTCTAGCGCTGTGAAGTTGTATTGGACTCCATATGCGTCTCTGATTCCGCCGCGTGACATCTCTAGGGTTGATGAGGGAATCCCCATCACCCGGGGAAAAAGACATCTTCAATGTCCTGCAGTCCCAGGATTAAAAGTTATAAAGTTAAATATAAAGAAAGGTAAGAAGAATTATATACATTCATTATGAACAAACACACTCCGACATAGCTAGATCAAGCACGCTGTCTTTAAATTAAAATAAGAATATGGAAAGATCAATAATTATGAATTATGTCTGTCTATATACTGCATGATTTGAATGAAGGAACAACATACCTTATAAATAACATGAATCAATATTAATTGAAATGGATAAAAGGATAATTTAAATAAATAATAATGATCAAATATATGTATTATATGTATTATAAAAACAAAAAAATCTTGGTGGATAAACAATCAATGTGAATATTATAGCCCATGCAGAAATATATTAATGTAAAGCTATTAATGCTAAGTGAAGACAATGAATACACTGTATTGAAAAATGGAAAATGAGGAATTTTCTTGCAATGAAAATGAACTGTAGTTTATGGATATATATATTGTATTTTGTATAGAGTCTATTTCATGGATTAATATTAATTTATATTGTATTATATGTTTAAAAAACAGATTATTGCTGAGAATCAATATATACAAACAAACAAAACAAACATCCCCCTGAAGAAGCCTTTTGGGAGCGTAACGCGTAGGGGATTTATATAATAATGCCGTACCTGTAAAAAACTATATGAAATTTAAATATGACCATGAATGTATGAATTATTAATGCAATATGATTTGTAAATATACATATCAGCTATAGTCCTAGGGATAGAGAACCAATAGTTTGAGACATACATAAGCATTATTTCAAGTCAACCGGATGTTGTTTATTGAATTGCATAATTTTTAAAGGTAAAAAGCAAGAATCTAAATAAATATTTATTAATCATATATATCTGAGTCCTTTCTAAACACACTCCATCACAGTATTTATATTGTAAACGGTTTCTAATGGAATAATTAGGGAGGTGTGGACTCAGATCACCTTGGGTGAAGTCTGGGAAGTGCCATTACTAGATTGACAAAAAAAGATGATGAGGTCACTGACTCCACTTGGGTGCCTGATCGAAGAGAGGAGGAAAGTGAGGAGGAGGCACAACCCCAACGAGTAAGGCCCAATATTTGGGTGCGCTGACCGGTGTACCAGATGCAAACCATTTCGATATTTGACCACAGGGTCCAACCCTGCACTCTTCTGGAATACCTCTGGAGGGTTACGGTGTGAAGGCACTAGCAGGCACCAAAGGCCCATTTTTAAAGCACTGTTTGTTACTTTCATCCAAAGCCTACAAAAGAGGCACCATAAGTTATCCAAAAAAATCACTAAACTAGTTCCGAGTGTCCCAAAATGTGTCCTCTTCATACAGGCTGTTGCCTTAAGCAGTTGTTTAATAGATTAAAGAAAAAACAATTACCTTCAATTGAAATGTCATTTGTTTTTCTTTTTAAATGTCACTTTTTGCTGCAGCAGTGCAGCAGGTTCTATACATCCTACAGATCCGCCACTTCACAGGCAGGTTATGGGGACCCTCCAGGCATGATATTTGAAGGAATTTTTAATTTTTACTATTACCCTGTAAATCATGTAAAAATCACTGTTCCTCTAAAAAAATATTTTTTTTCAGGGTTTTTTTTGTTTTAAATTTCATTGATCCCTGTCATTCAGGGCAGTACCTAGATCCCCATACACTTTTTATGGCCAATAAATTGCATATAAGGCTTCAAAATGGGGGCATTGAGTTCTAAGTTCGAATTAGAACTTTTTCCATGTTCGAAAGTTCGAGTTAGAACCGAACAGGGGGGTGTTCGGCTTATCCCTATTCATGACAGTAAAAGAATTAATCAGCCATCAGATCAACACTGGAGGCTGTATTTGGCAGTTGTTGATCTTCTGGATGGCACAGTCATCCTCATGCCTACAACCTCTGTAGCTCCTGCTCCTACATCACTGTATTACATTTTTCAGACAATCCTGAATTCTAGAAAAAGTGTAAGTTATTAATTCACTCATAACAATTTTGACACATTTAGGACAGGCACACAAACAGGTGATTTAGGCACTCAGTATGTCTCTCTACCTGCTTCTTAGACCCTGGTCACGTTGAGATTTTAACCACTTGCTGACCGGGGTGTTTATACCACCTTCCTGTCCAGGCCATTTTTCAGTATTCAGCGCTGCGGTACTTTGACTGACGTTTATTCCATCATGCAACGCTGTACTGAAATGAATTTTATACCATTTATTGGGGACAGATAGAGATTTCTTTGGTGGTATTTAATCACCATCATGTTTGCGTGTGCATGTGGGGACGGGGGACTTTAATTTTTTTTTATTGCTTTGATATGTGATTTGTAATTTTTTAATTTTTTTTGTAACTTACATTTTTTTAAGCCTTTTTTTTTCACTAACCTTTATTGCTATCACATAGGGAGCAAACGTAGACGCCCACCAGCTCTCAAGAAGCCGCTGTCCGGCCGTTTATTTAAAATGGCCGGACAGCAAGTGGTTAAACGAAACATTGCCCCAGCATTTAATCACTGCTGTTCGGTCTATTCTCATAGATGCCGAACAGCAGTGAGTAAATAGCCGAATGCCGCTGAGGTGAGAATGCATTGCTAGATTCCTATTGGCTATTTCAATTTGCAATAGCCAATAGCAAACTAGCTATTGCACCCGCCCTCTGCTGCTGTCAATCACTAGAGGGGACCTGATGGAGAACTGCAGGTCCCCTCTGCTGATTGACAGCAGCAGTGTTGCAGTGGCAGCAGTATTGCAACCTTTAGAAAGTGTTTCTCTCGCGGTGTCCCTGGTTACCTGGTACCCAGGAATGCTGATCTCTCTGCAAGTGGCCGGAGCCAGCTGTAAGATCACGGCTGGCTCCGCCCAACTGTCAGAAGCAGGCTGTCGGCCAGACATTCGGCCAGCTTTGGCTTTCAGCGCTGCTCAGTCGAGCCAAGGCATATGCACTCATATCATATGGTAATGATTGCACTCACAAACATCCAATGGGTGACGCTGGTATATCATTCATTAAATGAGGATTGAACCACAATCTTCATAAGAAGAACCTTCTATGAAGAGGGAATACTTATCCATGCTGTGGGTTTATAACCTTCAGTCTTTCACAGAGTATGAGAACGCCAAACACCAGGGGAACCTGATAATGTAATTAAAGACACAATATATTTGTTAAAAAATATACAATTCATTCACAGCATTGATGAGTGGGTGTAACTTTAAGAAAGGGTAGGTGCTCTGGTGGGCCTTTCACTTGTCACCAGCAAACAGGCTAAGGACCAAGGATTCTGATCCAGTGGAGCAAGCAGCTTCCTCACATCTGAGGGTTTCTTCCGGCAACTACTTTCAAGTATAGGTTACCATGGCAACAAGTTTAGAGGCTGGTAGCCTCTTTCTCAAGTCTAACTGGGAAGCTCAATGGGTGCTGTTTAACATTGCTATGGGGAAGAGAAAGGTGCGGGTATGGACTTATAAGATATTTATCTAAAAGAAATTATATGAAAGCAAAGTACATAAGAAATTTACAAAAAATATATTAAAAAAGTGATGGAGACATACAGGGCTGAAAGTGGAAGGAATGGTGCATAAAAGAGGATGTAAATAACAGTAAAAAAACTTCTACTTTGTGTAATAGTGTGTAAAAACAGACAAATACAACAATAAAAAAACAGCTATAAAAGGTACCAGCTTGTCACAATGTTTCTAATATTTAAAAATTATGATATTATAAATGTGACATGTACTAGAAAGGTGGAGAAATATTAATACTTGGGTACAAATAGCATATCATTTTTACTTGTACAAAGAGGGAGAAGGCTGCCGTCTTCAAGGCTATTGGTAAGTATCATCACAAAACATGTAAAACAAATAGAAAAACAGCGCCTTCTCCTAGTATATTAACTTTTATTGGATAGAGCGATACAAATAAGATAAACACTACTCACGAGGGTATAGAAATAAGCAGCAATGTGTTACAAAGCAGGTCCCGGAGAGGACCAGCTAGCTAACACATTTCGGGGAGCTTCCCCCTTCCTCAGATATAGTCCTTTGCTATACTGTTGGTGTTTAGTGTGGGAGAAAGGTATTTGTTGAATGCTTCAATAATGTCTTTCACAGGATAGCCCTTTTCTCAGACTATATCACAGATATGGGAACTAAGATCAATGTAGTCCTCCTTCCTGGTACAGATTTTTTGGAGTCTGCAGGAATTGGCCCTCGGGCACATTTGTTTTTCAAAGGAGATAATGACAGCTGTGGGTTTTAAGTAATTCTTGATATTAGTTTTCTTATATTTTCTTGAATAAAGGGAAGCATGAGATTCAGAAAAAACTAAGGATTTGAGATCAATCACACGTGTAATGGTTAAACCAAAAATGTTATTGTTACAATGTTTAACAAATTTCAATACAGTGTCTGGTGTGCCATTTAAAATGATGATAATGTCATCAATGTACCACCAATAGAAGTAACAGAACAGAAGTAACAGAACAGAAGTAACAGAACTAGGTGCTGGGCAAAAGGATTGTTATTCTGGATGAAAATATCCTCCCAATGTCTCATGGTCAGATTGGCATAGCTGGGTGAATAATTGGCACCCATGACTGTGCCACATATCTGCAGAAATACATTGTCTATTGGTCTGATTGTTTGCCATGAACAGCTGCTCCAGATTTTGGCTGCTCCAGTTTTGATAAATTCCCTTCAGTGTATTCACATCTAGGGAGACTCACAAATAACTGGGCTCCCAATACTAACCTTTTAAAATGTCAAAATTAGTTGTCCTAATTCTTGTATGTGAGATGGAAGAAATGTCACTATCAGGTGAAAGAAGTAAACAATATATTAAGATAAACTAGTGGTCAGATTGCTGATGCTGGCTATGAAGGGTCTCTGATGTTTTATGCAATTTTGGCATTCATGTACTTTTTTGTCTTTTTCCATTTTAATGATGCAGCCTTTGTCAATATCTTTGGCTTTCAAAACTTCAAAGAGTGTTCAGTGCCTGTGTGTCTCACCATGTGCAATCCTCTGACCTTTATGCCACTATAGGACAAAGCATTGACATAGGGGTAAGATAATGAAACCATACCATATGGTTGGGGACACAGACATTCAACACTTGTGGCAAGGAGGGAAAACAGAAAAAATAGTCAACTGTACAGGTCCTTTCATCTGTATTTTTTGTTCAGGGTCACTATAAGAAATTCAGTTTAATTTATATCATTACTTATGCAAACCTTTTGAAGATTTAATGGGACCCTTAAATTGTAGGTAATCATTTCAATCCTCAGTGTACCCCCTCATAGGAATCACTGGATGGATTGGGTCTTTCTGCCACTCACAATGGTGACCCACCTGGAATCGTGTAAAACTGACACACCTGTAAACAGTTCAATTTACGTTTTTAACAGTAAAAGCCCTGTAAAGGAAATTGGGTTAAACAGCATTACTCTTTAAGTACAAGTTCAATTTCACAAGTGACAGAATTACAGGTGCAACCCAACGAACACTGAACATTACCCACCGCCATCTTTGAAATAACAGGTCCAAAATGCCCACTAGGCTGAGGTGAGGCAATGATGCTAACACAGTGGTTACAATGGTACTGTAGCTACCGCAACAATGTAAAGCCGCACAAAATATACTTAAAAAGGGCAGTGTAAAATTGGTTCTGAGAGCAATACAGTCAATCTACCATAGAAGGTGCTCTGTCTAACCACTTACCAAAGGAACCTAACTTAGTGCTTTCAACAGTGGGGCCCTATACACATGGTCCAAATGGGAGAGTTGTTATTCACAGGATGAATCTAAGAACAGTCCCCTCATGGAAGAACTCCGCTCTTAGATCATACAGTTAGTGACAGCAGCTAAGCAATACCTTAGGTGGCCAATATGCCACTCACCACTGCAGTACTTTGAAGTGCTCACAGTTGCCATTTATTCTTAGATCGCTCTCATGCTCGGGGTGGTTGTGGAGTATCATAATATCATAGCTCCTGAAAAGGTTAGCTGAGAAGACGGTCCTCTCCAGGTGGTTGTTCCCTGTACTTGTATGCCACCAACAACTTACAGCAAACAGTTTTTCTGCAGCTGGCAATGACACACTTTTACAGTCCAATATAGCAACTCAGACCTTCTGGGTTGCAATAGCCAGCAACCCTGCATTAGTGTTGCTTGGGCAGTTCCCAATACAGGCTCCACAGCAACACTAAAAGCCTGGGCCCTTGCATCTAAATGCCCTTGCATTCTCTTTTGCTCCTGAGCCCACTTCCCAGGCTCACAGAGTACATTCCTGGCTCACAAGGGTGCCCCTGCTCACACTTAGCACACCAACTAAGTCTGCAGGTATGGCAGTGTTAGAATACAAATTACTGTGTTTATAGCAATAACTCCTGCAGTATACAATTTCGGTCACTAGATGGCAGTGTTTATAAGTTCTATTATAAATGGTGATGCTGTGCAAGACATCCTAACAGGCAGCATATCCTGAAGCGCTGGCTGCCTTGTTTTCTCCTCCCTCAGGTGGTGGGCAGGGATAACTCTATGGCAGATTAGCTGACAAAAGGAATCATCCTTGCCCCTGTTGCTAGGAGTGGACACGTAATTTGTCTAATTTGTCATCTCTCTCTTTCTCCCTTCACTCTGTGTTTGGTACCAAGGTGAGGACACATTCTGTGCAGACAAGTGCGATTTTCTGCTGGGCAGCTGAAAGAAGCTGCCAGCAGCTGGTGCTACATCTGTCACTGGTGGAACTACCAGGGTCGCAGAGTTCGCAATTGCGACCGGGCCCTGGCGGTCCGCCACTTGGGGGGGGGGGCAGCGAAGAAGAAGAGGGCCACCCCGAGATCGTGCCGCTCCTTCCCTGCTGCACAGCCACCCACAGCATGTACGAGCGGCTGTGCGACAGGGATGGAGAGGCTGTCAGTGATCCCGCAGAATGTGCTGCAGGCACCGCCACATTCTGCTGTGAGGGCCCTCTCCTCTTAGCCCCACCCCCTGGCCGCCAAGATGAGGAAGAGGGCCCTGCAGGAGAGGAAAGGTAAGTCTAGAGTGGGAAGGGGGGAGTGCGGGGAAGTGTGTGTGAGGGGGGAGATGCTGGTGATATAGTGCTTACTTTTATTATAATGCATTGCTGGGACATGTAGTCCTGCATAGCTGGTGGTATTTTGCATACCTGCATGATGATTATACAGCAATGCAGAATAGCACCAACTATATAGGACTACAAGTCCCAGCAATGCATTATAGTGGGGGGAGGAGGGGTGCTGGGGGTATTCTGCATAGCCGACTTTTATTATCATGTATTGCTGGGATCTGTAGTCCTGCATAGCTGGTAGTATTCTGCATTGCTGTATGATGATTATACAGCAATGCAGAATAGTTTCAACTTTGTGGGACTACAAGTCCCAGCAATGCATTATAGTGGGGGGAGGAGGGGTGCTGGGGGTATTCTGCATAGCCGACTTTTATTATCATGTATTGCTGGGATCTGTAGTCCTGCATAGCTGGTGGTCTTCTGCATTGGTGTATAATCATTATACAGCAATGCAGAATAGTTTCAACTTTGTGGGACTACAAGTCCCAGCAATGCATTATATTTTTAAGTAGGGATACACCAGTGCCAATACTGGGCATTTTCACGAGTACCCATACTCATGAAAATGCCCCGATACTAAACGCAGATACCAGTGTTCTGTCGAGAACGCCGATGTAGTCGAATTTGCCAACCTCAGCATCTGCATTTGCGCACAGACCAGTATTATCGAGGAAATTCACTGGATTTATTCCGGGATTTATTCACAAAGTATTTAGATTAAATCATTAATTGTGACTGTTAATAATATTCCACCATTTACTGCCATGGACGGCATATTATTGATGGTCACAATTAACCATTACAAACGAATACTTTGTAAATAAATGCCGGTTTCCTTGTTAATCCCGTCTGTGCGTAAGCGCAGATACTGGGTCCGCATTCTCGACAGTACACTGGCACTAACATTTTAAACAAGTGGCTGCCTGAGGTCTCGCGCTTGCTGGGGACCTCAGCAGCCTTCCTGCTAACCATGCGGTGTCATGGCGGTGGAGGGTTGGGGGGGCCTTCATGGTTTCTTGCACCGGGGCCATGAAGGTTCTAGTTACGCCTCTGACATCTGTTTCATTTGTATCTGACATGTCTTTATCCCCAGGGCAAGAACAGTAGAAGAGATCTGAATCAGTCCTAAGTATGTATGCAAATGTGGGTGGAATACTGAGAGGACTGCCTGGTGCAGTGTGTACTGTTTGACACTGTGCAACACTACCAAAATCTATAGCTGGGGATAAAAGGATGTACTTTTATTGTGGTAAACATGTCTTATATGAGTGGTAAAGCAAGCTCATGCACTTCCTGCTCAATGAATGCTCTTCTTGAACAACCATGACGGCTCTGAAAATATCAAAAGGTACATTTTGTATAAGAGGGACAGGTTCTGTAGAAGGGGGATGAATATGCTTGTACGTAAAGCACAATCTAAAAGTAAAGGTTGACTTTACTAATGAGAGTTGTGATGGTGCAGTCTTTGTGTCCAAAGATGCATATGACTGAAACAAATTGCATACTGGTTATTGGTGTATGCTATAAGCCTCACCAAACATAAAGGAAGAAGAGGAGGCTCATCTCCACTCACAGATTGACACGACAGGGAAATAGGGCAATATTATAAGTATTATTATTATGGGAGATTTTAATTATCTTGAAATTGATTGGATACATGAAACTGCAAATTTGACTAAAACTTGCTGTTTCCTGAACTTATTGCAGGACAATTTCATGGACCAAATGATGGAAGTCCCAACTAGGAAATGTGCTCTGTTAGATCTAATAATTTCAAACAATGTAAATATGGTTTCTTATGTAGAAACTAGGGATACGTTGGGTAATAGTGATCACAGGGTAATAGCATGGTAAGGATCAACATAGGCAGTGCAGAGCTACAAGGAAATCAATAAGACATGTAAAAGTGAAATCCAGGTAGGTAAAATAGAATACAAAAACACTTATAGCTGAAGTAGGTAAAAAGAACCCATACAATTTCTTCAAATATACCAATAGCAAAAAGGTAAAACAGAACATATAGGTCCCATAAAATATGAGAAAGGGAAGTTGGCAACAAATGACAGTGATAAGGCAGATGTATTAAATACATTTTCTCCTCAGTATATACAATTGAAAAAGACAGGTTTACTAAAAAATAAAGTAATATTGATAGCAATGTACTGAATGTACCACAGAATTCAAGGTTCAAAAGATACTAAAAAAACATAATATGCATAAATCTCCAGAACCAGATAACTTCCATACATGAGTACTAAGAGAGATTAGCCAAGTTATAGCCAGACCATTGTTCCTAATTTTCAAGGATAGCTCACTGAATGGAAGTGTACGAACTGATTGGCGTAAAGCAGACATTGTACCAATTTTCAAAAAGGGTCCAGCCTCACCTTGAGTATGCGGTTAAGTTGTGGGCACCGATCAACAGAAAGAATGTCCATGAACTTGAGAGAGTGCCAAGAAGAGCAATGAAGTTGGTGAGGGGGCTGGAGGATCTAGGTTGTGAGGAGTTATTACAGGAATTGAACCTATTCACTCTGGAGGATAGGCAATACATAAGGGACGTGATCTCAATGTACAAATTGTTAAACGGGGACGGAATAATTGCTCAGAAATTGTTTAAGTCCCTATAAAAGAGGCCACCACCTTAAATTAGAAATAAGAAAAAAAGGTTCTCAAACTGCATATGAGATTATTTACTCTCAGAGCAGTAAAGTTGTGGAATGCTCTTCCTCAGGTAGTGGTATAAGTTAAGAGAATAGAAACATAAAAAATGTAGATGTGTTCCTCAAGAAATACAATATACAGGTGTATGGGAATTCTTATGAACTCTCCACAAACATTGTAAAAACAATTTATTCAATGTAAGAATAAAGTTTAAAAAAACACCAATGCAGGTTCATCTCCAAACATGTTCCAGAAAATGTTGAGAATCAGCACTGTACTGGCCTTTTCAGTGTTGGAAACCTAAAAAAAGGGGCAAAATATTACCTTTTGGAACATGTTAACAAAAACCAAAAAAATCTAAAAGGAAAACAAACAGTTAAGCATTCCATTTAACTTATGTATGTCATTTATCTATAATGTGTTTTATATGTGGTAATATTCATATTTTCTATGTTTTTATTATCAATCATGTAAGGATTAGTGTTGGCACTCAAGAAAGAATGTAGGAATTAATTTGGCATACTTATAAATTTGAAACTTTTTGAGTGACAATTAATAATAAAAAAAATGTTGCATATATATGCTTTTCACCTGTTATTTATGTTTTTGTGACATTCGTTGCTTTCCTGAGAACTTTACTGATGTATGGGTAAGTTACTAATGTACTGCTAACATTTGTATAAATTGTAAGTAACTGATTTTATAAATTGATATGTCTTTTTAGATCTGACTCGACTCTACTTTTTTGGCAGAACTCTGATCATCTACGTGCCACCTCATGAACCTACGTGAGCTTGGCACATAACTGTTATCTTTCTGTGTTGTTTTTAAGACTTGGGGGTCTATTTACTAAGCTGCCGTAGGCAGCCGAGTGAATGACCGACCTGAAGTTAGCCGAACGCTGTTCGTGAGTGAATAGCAGAGCTGAGCGGCATTCGGCTCGGCTGTTCTGCTCGGTCCCTCCGAGGGACCGAGCAGAACAGAAAAATATGTAAAAAAGTACGAAAAAGTAAATAGAAAACGATTGTGCGGAGCTAGCAGTGACAGCTAGCTTCGCCCAATAGTTTTCTATTGTCCGGCGGCTCTGCTGCCGTCAAAACAAAAAACAAAAAAACCCTCTCCCGGGCGCACTGGGAGCCTCCCGCTCCCGGCCGCCCAGGAGAGAAACACTGCTTTTTCTTTTTTTTTTCTTTATTCATACACGGAGCCGTGTCAGAATAGAAAAAATAAATAAATAATGTTTGCCCATTGGAATGCATTGCTAGATTCCTATTGGCTGTTTCAATCTGCTAATGGGCCTGATGGAGAACTGCAGCAGAGGGCGGGTACAATGCTAGTTTACTATTGGCTATTGCAAATTGAAATAGCCAATAGGAATCTAGCAATGCATTCCAATGGGCAAAAACATTTTTTTATTTTTTTTGACACGGCTCCATGTCAGAATAAAAAAAAAAGAAACAGCAGTGTTTCTCTCCTTGGCGGCCAGGAGCGGGAGACTCCCGGAGCGCCAGGGAGAGTTTGCTGTTTGGAGATCAGTGTCCCTGGTTAGCAGGTAACCAGGGACACTGATCTCTCTGCAGGTGGCCGGAGCCAGCCGTAAGATCACGGCTGGCTCCGCCCAGCTGTCAGAAGCAGGCTGGCGGCTTTCATCGTGGTTCAGCCAAGACGAGGCATATGCGTTCGGCTCGACTGAGCCCCTCGGCCGTGATCGGGAGCTGAACGGGCTATTGTGAATAGCCCGTACAGCACCCCTTCGGTTCTACTGAACCGAAGGGGTCCTGGGGCCGAAGCCAGCCGAAGGATCGGCCAAAGCTATGGCTAGATCCTCCGGCAGCTTTGTGAATAGACCCCAGTGTGTTGAAGAGCTGTTCACTTTAACACAATATTAATACATTGAATTAATGATTGTATTTCTTTTTCATTCTTTCTTTCCATCTTAGAATGCAGTTGCACCCAGTGAAAGGAAGCAATTATTTTGTCAAAGAAAGGTGGCTATTAATTTATACAGACTGGAAAATCACTGATGACATTTAACATTGAATTTTTCTAATCAAATCTGTGGTGAAAAACACGTGAATCTTGGGTGAACATTGTGCAAAGCTAACTAACAAAGCTATCAGAATATGCTAATGCTTTGGATCTGTGGTGGTTTGACCAGTGTTAGTTTTAAAACAACTGTTATCATTAAAACAGTGCTATTGAGGTTGTTAAAGTTTATTCTACAATTTATTTATTGTGACGTTAAATCTATGTTCCTACTGCAAAGCACGATGGAGTTACTTACACATACAGTCAATTTTGTTTATACAAAACAAGGGAAACTGCATACAAACTGTAAAAACAGGAAAAAACAAAAAAATAGCTAAGGGGATATGGGGAAGGAAGGAGTCATTCTAAACTAGGGAGAAAGTATATCTAAAGATATTTTTTGAATTTTGGATAAAATTCCTGTCAGGTCTTTTGTGCCACCTGTAACCCACTGAGTGAAAGGACTGATTTCCCTTCAATTACTGGAAGTGAGAGAAAATATTTTCAAAGTGAGTAAAAATTCACTCTGAGACAGCTGTCGCAATAAAGATCATCCTTATTGAAAGACATCCTCTCTACAATTGGTTTTGTGCCAAATCTCAATTTTGGATGTTCCCTGACTTTCAGACCCAGTGGCAATGGTCACCAGCAGGGACACAACCAGCAATCAAAATGTTACAGGGGTTTTAACCTCTCTTCTTTCTATCCTAAACTATAAAAATGGCTTTTAGATACACTTTATAAAGGGGGGTGACCTGCATATACATACATAGTTGTGGCTTAATTTGTCATTCTACAGAATTATATAGCAGGTTCTTAAATGGTTAATGGTTAATACCTAACAGAAACAACAACACATGCATCACTTTATATTCCTCTACTAATCTAATCTGTGCAATTAGAGTTGATTAGCCATTCACAAAGTGCTGCTGATTATGCTTACTCAACTGTATATTTAACAAGTGAAGATAATTCTGGTTAAGAATTTAGATCTTTACTAAACTGCTTAAACTGTTAAATCATTTAAAAGTTCAAATGCAACCAATGTTATGTAAAACAAGATTATTATGGGTCACCAAACTATAAATTTGCAAGCTAGGCAACTACAGAACAAAAGCATAAATTCAGATGTTCAATGTGTTTTTATAGATAAAAGAAAAAAACTGCTAGAAAATGTGGTAAATATAAACATGTTTGCCATAAAATATCACGTTTAACACTGGATGATGTACAGCTACATTTGAACAAGATTAAGACTGAAAGAGTACCTGGTCCAGATGACAGTTACTCGAATGTGATAGTCATATGAACTGTCATATGATGCTATTAAAATTTGGGCTAGTTGCAGTGCCATGTCATAAGATAGCTTATATGACACAGTGTCACTTCAATCATTTCTGAGTCACTGACCCAGAACAAGTAAGGAAATCTGGTTTCATTCTGAATTTACTTGCTAAATTCTTATTCTGGATCAGTAACTTATAAACTATAGAAGACAGAGGATCCATTTTATTTCTATGAATGTAGCATTCTCAGAA
Source organism: Nanorana parkeri (assembly GCF_000935625.1). NCBI lineage: Eukaryota > Metazoa > Chordata > Amphibia > Anura > Dicroglossidae > Nanorana > Nanorana parkeri. The sequence goes on along the minus strand of NW_017306672.1, from coordinate 793,962 downwards.
GGAGGTAGACAATAGCAGTGTTTGTGTTTTCCAAAATAGATACATTTACATGTAAATTAAATATGCATGAACAGTCTTACCTACCAAATTTGTTTTCCATAAACCATTTGAAACTCTAAACACCAAGCAACACATACTCAGCAATATCAGGTTGATGACTTCATTTTTGTCCATTACACTTAAAGTGAACTGTCATTATATCAAGGTTCCAAAAAAGGCATGAGCATAAATGATGAGTGTACATATTAAGCTTTCCTGCTGCCTGAGCAACTGAATGCAACTCTGATCCTGAGAAATACTGTAGTTCTTCAAAGTCTCCTGGGGAACCCACAATTCCAGAAGTGTTATTCTCCGTGTCCCCATGCAGTTCTCACTGGTTAATCTTGCTGACTCATTCAGAAACATGAGTGATAGGAAAAGTATGTACACCCATCTTTTACAGATGTATACCTTTTCTTTGAAATTTTGGTATAGAGACACGGTCACTTTATGAATTTAAGCTTGTAATCAACCCACCCAAGACTTTGAATTGACAGTGATGAAGCTCTCTGATGTTTTTTTTTTTTTTTTTACCATGCTCTCTACCATTAGCAAGTTCCCAATGTTAGATTGCCATTGGCATGATTGGCTTGCTGTACCTCCCCTTCCTCTCCCAGCCTAGGTCTTGCTGCCTGGGGACGAGGGATTTCAGGAGCCTAATATAAAGAGAAACTAAACTACTGTTTAAAAAATAATAAAGGACATTTTAATGAATACAGAACTAAATTGCATGGTGATATTTTATCTCTCTCTACAATGTTTGCTTTAACTGATTGGGAGATTAAATGAACAAAGTTTATCTGAGAAAATCAAAGTTGTAAAGTTTGAAGATAATTTTTTACAGAATTCTTAAAGCTACAGAGGTGATGAGGACTTGTTTTAAAGCTCTTTTACTGCTTGTTAAAAAAAAAATATATATATATTTTTTTTTCTTTTTTTAATGTCCACAGTCTGGGTACAGGTGAATATTATAACACCAGTGCATATTTTTTTTATTTCAAGAAACTTCTGCTGTCATGCCCTTTCAGATTATTTCCTGTGATATACGCATACAATGTTTTAATATACTGTAAAAATGATATATTGCATTTTATACCGATATATTTAGAAAATTAGTACAATCAGTACAATTACTTCATAAATATCCAAAAAGGAGAATAACAATCTTTATAAATATTACAAAAAAAGTAGTTTTTATTTTTGTGAACATTGGGTATTTGCTGATATGTGATATAATATTAATCTTTTGAATATTCACATGATTGTACTGCAGTAAAAATTATTTCAGTACCTAAATATATTAAAAAAAAGACTTTACTGGGTCAAAGTCCTAAAACAGTATGTCAAGCACTTTATATGGGATTCAGTGTCTATCCTGGCATGTTACATAACAAAGTGTCAAAATCTATCATCTTGTGCTGGATGATCTGTGTTACATTTGTTGCTTTACCTCTTTTTACAGAATGTTTGCCAGCTTTCACATTTACTTCTCTCATTTCAGTCTGCAATAATTCAGAATACTGTATCTGCTGAGACTACATTTTTCTAATATAATATGTGTTGCTGATAATTTTAAAAGCTTGATGCTTTCCTCTATGTGTTTGTAATAGTTTCCAACATGCATAAACATGAATCAGAGACAAATAAAAAAAGATACTGCAAACTTTCCAAAGATATTTTTCCGTCTGACTGTAATTCACATCTGCTATAAAATACTCATGGTTTTGTGATTTTACAGCTTGAATGTATTTTATTTCAAATTATAAAATGGGTAACAGTTCCTTGCTGACAATTTTTTTGCTTGTAGTTCCTATCCACTTTAATAAACATGAAGCAACTGCTCACACTTCTCGGTGGGTTTGATTAAAGGGGATAAGAGTATTTACTCGGAAAAATAAATGTTTTCTGAGCTCAGTAAATAAAGTGAAGCTCTGTTCTCTTGAAACAACAAGACATTTACTTTTCAAAATAACCATTTACTTTGTGAAGTGAGCAGCCAATCTGGTAAATCAACCCAATTAGGATTTTTAAATGTAGTTTGTAGATAGTTTTGGATGCAACATTTATTTTTTTTATCAAGCGGAAATAGGTATTATTAAATGGTGAAAGTAGAAGGCATAGCATCTAATATCTAAATGGGCTAAAGCCCCCTTTGTACAAATTAGCCAATGGTAAAAGAGTTTAATTGTATAGTTTATGACCTGTTTTTTAAGTAGCACACCACGCTTATAAGTCTTTTAGTTTAATATTTTTTGTTAAAAAAAACTTTAAAACCAGAACCCCTCATTCCTCAAACCTCACTTATCACTACATTCCCAATTATTACCAAAATATACAAAATGTAGACTACAGGTATGTGTTGGTGGACATTGGATAGTCTCAGGACATTGCCTGAGCACTTAATCTGGAGGTAATTCAAAAGAGGCAAGGCAGGTTTTATCTTGAAATAAACATATTATTACTATATTAGAGTATATTACTTGAGCAATAATAGTTGCAAATATTGCATACTGGCTGGACAGTGCAGCTCAAGCAGCAGTTATCAGCGGCCAAGAGGAGCTGCAAAAAACATTGCACTATAAGCATTCCCAAGTCTGGCAGTTTGAGCCCCAGTTTGTCTAACTCTTTGCACTGCAACCACTATCATAAATTCTAGTAGAAATTCCCTAGCCCGGGTTGCCCCAGAGTGGCATTTCAGTCCCAATTTTTCAATGTAAATTTTCGTATATATTTATATTTCTACTTTTTTTTTTATTTTCCTTGCACATTATTGGGTATTTTTTGCAAAGTGAAATTTCACTACTTTCACTAAATGAAGGGGAAATTCCACTGTGAAGTGCACATTCTCTTACAAAGTTAATAGCCTTTTTGTCTTTAGTAAATCATCCCCTAAGGGGTCTATTCATGAAGCTGCCGAGGGCAGCCGAGTGAATGACCGATCTGAAGTGAAGTGAGCCGAACACTGTTCGGCTTTTCACTTCAGGCTGGTACGGCTAATTTCAGCCGTATATGGACTGAAATCAGCCGTACATGGGCTTGCTTCGTGTGGCTTTGGGTCGGCCGAACATGCTCAGCATGTTTGGCCGACCCGAAGTGCAGAAGGAGTTCGACTCAGCCGATTCAACATCTGGATCGGCTCAGCCGAACCCCTGGCAGGCTACTCACTGCTGTTCGGGCTATTCTTAAAGATCCAGAACAACAGTGAATGGATAGCCAAATGCCGCCGAGCGGCATTCGGCTCAGCTGTTCTGCTCGGTCCCTCAGAGGTACCGAGCAGAACAGAAAAAGAGTGAAAAAAGTAAAAAAAGTAAATAGTGCGGCTCTGATGCTTGAAAAAAAAAAGAAAAAACTCTCCCGGGCGCTCTGGGAGCCTCCCACTCCCGGCCGCCAAGGAGAGAAACAGGGCTGTGTCTTTTTTTCTTTACTCTGACACGCGATGTCAGAATAGAAAAATAAAATAAAATAATAATTTTCCCATTGAAAAGCATTGGGACATTACTATTGGCTATTTCAATTTGCAATAGCCAATAGTAATGTCCCAATACTTTTCAATGGGAATTTTTTTTTTCTATTCTGACATCGCGTGTCAGAATAAAGAAAAAAAAGACATTGCCCTGTTTCTCTCCTTGGCGGCCGGAGCAGGAGACTTCCGGGCCACCAGGGAGAATTAGCTGTTTGGAGATCAGTGTCCCTGGTTAGCAGGTAACCAGGGACGCTGATCTCTCTGAAAGTGGCCGGAGCCAGCCGTAAGATCACGGCTGACTCCGCCCAGCTGTCAGAAGCAGGCTGGCGGCCGGCCAATGGCCAGCCACTTGGCCAGCTTTTGCTTTCAGCACGTCTCAGCCGAGCCAATGCATATGCGTTCGGCTCGGCTGACCCGCTCGGCCATGATCGGGAGCTGTACGGGCTATTGTGAATAGCCCGTACAGCATCCCCTTCGGTTCTACTGAACCGAAGGGGTCCTGGGGCTGAAGCTAGCCGAAGGATCAGCCGAAGCTATGGCCAGATCCTTTGGCAGCTTCGTGAATAGACCCCTAAGTGTAGAATCCTATGGCCACAGACTGCCTAATTCTCCTCAAATCAGGACCATCAAAAAAATGACAGGCAAGTATAGAAGGAGAGATAGAGGTGCTACCACATGGAGGTAGTAGGTGTCCAAACAAGCACTGCTAATGTGATCTCTTCCTTCTTTGCCTCCTCAACCTCTACCTTGTCCTCCCTCTATTCCTCTTCCCCTCTTCCTACACCTCTTCTTCCTCCGCCTAATCCTCCTTTTATGTCACTATGGAGGTAAGAGTGCCCCTGAAGACCTGGTAAAAACAGCCCCCTTCCTCCATTTAGCCTGGGCAGTCCCACAGTAACATGTTTATAGACTTATTTTAATTCCCCTGCAGTCCTCATTTATGTGAGTCATTTTGCAGGAACTAGAGGTAAAGATCAGTCAGCAGTAAAAATTAAGCATCAAATTCTACATTCATAGGTTCACCCTTCACCAGAGCAAAGCCCTGGAACCTGTAATGCTCACCACAGTACCTGAGTTCAGAGGTGATTGAGGCATCACCATTAGGGTTGGGCTCATGTTCGGCTCGAACATCGCTAGTTTGTGTGTTCACCGAACACATGAACTATCAGGGCATTCGGCCGGCTATTCACCCGCTGAATGCCCCGCAATGCACTGTGTGCATTGGAGAGCCCTGATTGGCTAAAGCCTTGCACCTGACTACAGGTCTGGTGCAAGACTTTGCCCAATCAGGGCACAGAGAACTGTGAGAGCCATGATTGGGCAAAGTCATGATGACTCTGCCCAATCATGGCTCACCTGCTACAACTGTAAACAGTTGTGCAGAGCTAGCTGTCACTGCTAGCTCCATCTAATGGTTTATAAGTTGCCGGCATCTGTCAAAATGCCATTCTGTGGCAGGTGTTTGTCACAGCAAGGGGACAGCGGTTGTCCTTTAAAAAAAACATTTTCTATTTATTTTTTATTGTTTTATTTTCCATTTTGTCGAGTCATCATCCTGGACAATGCTGTACATTGTAATTGACCCTGGATTATGTCAATAGATCAGCTTTTTTTTAATAAAGGATTCTCAAAAATCCTTTGTGGTTTTCCTTCAATAAATTAGGATTTTTGATAAAAGTCTGGACTTTTTATTTAAATTTATTTGAACCCTTTAGTGAATAGGTAGGGGTACAAGTACCCATTACCATTTCACAAGGGGGGCACATCTGGGTGCCCCTTTATTAAAGGGGTACCCTGATGTGACTAAGCCCCCTGCCCACACCCCCAAAACAATGCAATAATAATAATGTTAATCTTTACCAGGTACCAAAACATCTACTTTCTGTAGTAGAATGCTGGCTATCTAATGGAGGTACAATTTTCTTTCTTGTATTTAATATTGAAAACAAAATGATTCTTTAGATTCCCCTAATATTTCAACACACTGCTTTTTAAATTAAGATATGAGAATCATTTACATATAGACATTTATTGCATTTTATTTTTACTGCCTTAATTAATTAGCAATGTTGTTATAATTTGTATTATAACTGTTATTATTATTATATGATATGATATTAAGACATTAGACTAGTAGTGAAAAATATATGCATTGAGTTAACTGGAAAAAAATATATATTGTATTTATTAAACAGTGTAATGAGAACTTGCTAATATCCCAGGGAGGTTACATGATTATTTGTTGTCTATTAGACAGTGCACATTTATTTGAGAATAAGACAGAGCTGGACTTTCTGTTGAATGAAACTGGAAAGAGATTACAGTGGGAAAAAAAAATCAGTATGCTAGACAGCCTCTGAAGATTTACTGATGTTGGAGGTACAGCAAAAAAGAGATTCCATAGAAAGATCAATATTTCAATCACAGCATGAACAGCTGAAGCCAGAGATGTCCACAGCATATGTGAAGAAAGATAGTGCAGGAAAAATACTTTTTTTCGGATATCTGGAGAAAAAAGGAAAAAAAAGATCAGTTACAATATATGAAAAAGTGACACAGATATTCAATGACAAGTAAGTGATTACCTGCTGGGAACAACAGCGCAGAAATGAAGTTCAGATCTAGGGGCTTGAAGAAGCTGTTGTGAGTATCACAACAAGATATTTCCTAGCAAAATGAACCTCTGGACATCTCTATTCCAGTTCTATATTGTTGATTTATGACTTCACATATACAGAAATCTATAACCCCACCAATGGATACATTTCATTGTTGCCATATGGGAAATATACTACACCTAATCCCCTGTCCTAAATACTTTGATCTCTGTAAGCAAAAGTTAATTTGTTGAAGTAAATTAAAGTACACCTGTCATTTTGTTGCAGGTACTATGCTGTAAAGGAGAAAGCTAGGGAAGATGGCACTACTATTAAGGATGATTAATCACAGGTATCATTTATATGAATGTGTGGTTATCTGGTTGCCCTTGGCTTCAATACTTTGAGATAATGACCTGGAACAAGCATGCAGATAGAGAAAGTTAGAGTGAAGTCAGAATTATTACCTAGTACACTCATGACTGGTCAATGACCATAGATATAGCAATAAGAGATATAGGGGTCTATTCACGAAGCTGCCGAAGGATCTGGCCATAGCTTCGGCCGATCCTTCGGCTAGCTTCGGCCCCAGGACCCCTTCGGTTCAGTAGAACCGAAGGGCTGCTGTACGGGCTATTCAGAATAGTCCGTACAGCTCCCGATCATGGCCGAGCGGCTCAGCCGAGCCGAACGCATATGCATCGGCTCGGCTTGCTATGCCATTTTTTCTCCTCTCTCCCTAAACCGCTTAGATCTTTTAAAAACTTACATCCATTGGAGAACCTATTGATACAATCCGACTCTCCACTACATGGCCTGTCGCAAATGTACAGTATCCTGCTTTCATCTCGGGCAATTCAAGCCCCGCCATATTTATCACACTGGGAGGCAGACCTGGGCACCTCCCTGACAGGATCTAAAAAAAACCGATTGCTTACCCTTAATTCCTCATCTTCCATTAGTACATATGTGCTAGAGGCCTCATTTGAACTAATGGCGAGGTGGTACTATACACCAGACCGCCTCCACGCGATGTATCCAGTGCATTCTCCAGAATGTTGGAGGGGATGTAGACTCGTAGGTACACACGGACACATATGGTGGTCCTGTCCTAAAGTGAAACCTTTTTGGTTGCAAGTCACCACTCTTATTGCATCCATAACGGGACAACCCCCCC
>NW_017306672.1:731990-786450 GCF_000935625.1 Nanorana parkeri | reverse complement strand
TTTTTTTTTTTTTTTTACAGCAGCAGAGCCGCCAGACAATAGAAAACTATTGGGCGGAGCTAGCTGTCACTGCTAGCTCAGCACAATCGTTTTCTATTGATTTTTTTGAACTTTATTCACTCTTTTTCTGTTTTGCTCGGTCCCTCTGAGGGACCGAGCAGAATAGCTGAGCCATTCACTTCAGATCGGTCATTCACTCGGCTGCCCTCGGCAGCTTCGTGAATAGACCCCATAATCTATGAGACCTGTAGGTGGAATGTCTGCTCTCTAAGATATTAAAGAACACTACTAGTTTTGTTCTGAAATTCAGTAGATATTACAATCAGGTTGTAGGAATGATTTTAAAAATTGCTTATGTAGTGCTCACCCCCAAAAGGGCTGCTGGATTATACTGGTCTTCTGCCCCACACCAGTGATGACTCACCCTTACCTGGACCCAAGTGACACCAAAACACATTTTAGAACGTATAAAATGGGCTTCCTTAAAACTAGCGATAAGCCCCGGAAAAGAGATAAACTGGTTAACAGAATTGACACTATTAAATGCAGTGATGCAATACAACAGCTCAGAAAAGTAAAAAGGATTGGTGTTTGTTCACTTTAACCGCCAGTGGAAGGCCTCGCCTGGAATGCACTGAACGAGTGGAGAATGAATCTGTTAGTTACACAACACAGAAATACTGTTCAACAAGTGCCAAAGGAAATATGACTGACTATGATAACCTATTTAGCTACTGTAGGTCCTAGCGAACCACTGGCCAGTGAGAATTCGATGTGCTGATCGTATAGGATCAGCACATCGACTACAGTCGGAACCACACCACGAGTGCCCCGATCCTCCATACCGGCCGTCCATCTCCAGATGCTGGCAATCACGCGTAAGTGCCACCACCTTTAGTCTTCATTACAACTTCGTTAGCTAGCCAGTGTTCTCTGCGCCCTTTCTTGGTTTCTTGAACATTTGCATTCACAGGTTCTCCTCCTGTTTTCCAGGGCTGCATACACGCCTCTAAGCTAACTCTTTGCCCATCCGAGAGCGCTGTTTATATGTTTTTTACAAAAGAGTAGCATAGCATACTAAAACTCACCTCTCAAGCCTGCACCTTCCTTTATAGGTCTCCACAGGAATCAAAGACTCTGGCAGAGCACAAGAGACAAAACACAAGGGACACTTCCCCCCTGTCTGGCTGCAGAATACCAGTCTGTGTGTCTCCCTGTGTATCTCCCTCTGAATCTGAGGAGCCGCCTCTTGTTGGGTGGTGGGAGTGGCTAAACAGCATTGGCTGCTAGCCAATCAAGTCCCTCCTTGCCTTTGTTGTTAGGGGTGGGCTTTCTTCTTAGATAAAGCAGTAACCAATCCAAGAACAAGGCTGCAGCTACAGCCAACAGAGCCTCTCCACCAGTTTCTCCTCTCTCTCTGGGCTATCAGTCTAGCCAGAGAAATACAGTGCAGTGTTTTAGAGAGCAATACTCTGCATATACTACGGGAGCAATACTCTGCCTGTCCTACACTTATATTCTTTTTCAGTGATGTTCTACCTACTAGTTATACAGAAGAAGAAATTATGAAGACGAAAGGTTCCAAATGTAACCAGTGTTCCAAATGTAACCAGTGTTTTGTTCCACATCTCCTCCAGTCCCACGGTCAGCATTATAATGTGTGCGTGAATTTTCACTTTGCTTAGTAAATACGTTCAAACTAAGTGAACATTCACTTTGCAAAGAATGCCAAATCAAAAAAAAAAGAGAAATTATTTTTGCTGGCACATGATGGGATGATAAAATTCAGCACAGCATCATCTTGTGTACAAAGATAAGTGAAAGTTCACTTTGGAATCTGAAATCCCACTTTGCCTAATGAATAGCCTATACTTCTTTAGTAAACAAATCCAATTGTAAAGTTGACTTGCTCATCTAAATCTGTCTTATCCAATAATTCATATAATGCAATAATTATAATACAAAATGCGTTACACATACAGTATTTACCAGTAAAATATGATCTATTCAATCTGAAAGTTTACTAGGTGACCTTTTTAGGGTCTAGTTAACAGGGCATTGTTGTGATGGCTAAATGTTAATGCCTTCAGCACTTTAACCAGTTGACATCCGCGGTGTTAAACCCCCTTCCCATCCAGGCCATTTTTCAGTATTCAGCGCTGCGGTACTTTGACAGACATTTATTCCGTCATGCTGTACTGAAATGAATTTTATATCCTTTTTTGGGGACAGATAGAGATTTCTTTTGGTGGTATTTATTCACCACTGGGGTTTTTATTTTTTTACTATATTAAGGAAAAATTACCGAAATTAAAAAAAAACAGTGTCTCCTATATTAAATGATAAAACATTTATTATTACCCAATTTTTTGGTAAAATATAAAAGACGGGGTCACGTCGGGTAAAAAGACACTAAACATGTCAAGCCTTAAAATTGCGTGCGAGCGGGAAACTTCAAAAAACGATAATACCCAAAATTGACCATAGGCGACGCTTTAAAAGCTGTTACCGCTCATCAGTTTAGTGTTATCAGTGATTGATGGCCCTAAAATGATTGCTCTCACTGCGACGTTCGCGGCGATATGTAACATGTGTAGCGCAATTGTAATTTTTGCGCGCTGGGGCACCGGACGCGTATTTACGTTTATAGGCGCGTAAACGTTGGGGTGGGGGAGTTAAACATTTTGGGGGTTTTTTTTCCCCTTTTTTTATATGTGACTTTTATTTTATTTTACTTTTTTATGTGTTACTTTTATTTTTTTTTATTTATATTTATTTTTTTGCACTTATTGTTATTGCTATTATATAGGGGGATAACAATCCCCCTATATAATAGCAAAGGCACACTGACAGGTCCTCTTTATGGAGACATTAGGGGTCTCTAGGACCCCTAAAGTCACCTGTGGACCCCAAAAGAAGCTGATGAAGCAGAGATCTGCTTCATCAGCTTCTTCTCTCTGGCTATAGCAGCCAGATGACTGACAGGTGAATGCGGAAGTGATGTAATACACATCACTTCTGCATTCACAGCCCGGACGGAGATCAGCAAGGAGCTGATCTCCCGTCCTCCTCCTCCTGATGCCCTCCAAGCCGATCCCGGGCCGCAGACGGGGCAGCGGATCCCGGGATTCGAGGTGAGGGGTCGGGGGGAGGGGAAAAACCCGGCAACGGCCGCCGCGCGTGGGGGCCGTACGCGAACGAGCACATATAGACGATCGGCGTGCTATGGAGCTGCTAATCGCCTATATGTGAAACACCCGGTAACGGGTGTGTGCAATGGTCGGGTCTTTTCTGCCCATGCGTGCCCGCTAGGGGGCGCACGCGAGCAGAAAAAAAATGCCGTCTGGAGACGGCAACCCGCCAATGCTGCAGTGCCGTCCGTCCGTTTTTTTACTACGGCGGACGGCAAGTGGTTAAATATGTCTGAGCCTTATCTTCAGATTAGGGGATATGGCTGGTCCTTATTCATAGAAGTGAGAATAGCAGTGGAGTTCTATATCATTGTAGCTATTAATAAAAGCAGAAAATGTGAGTATAACCCTTTCACAGCCACAGAAGTACTACCTTTGTAATCTGACAACTGGCTTCTATAGCAGCTGGCAGTCAGTTTACATTTTCTCAGCTGATTCCATTTTTACAGCTGCCTGATCACTTTCCCCCCTGTGGATCTGGGACCATCACAGTGGATGTCAGAGGAGAGAACAGGAGATGAACAGTGAGCATCTGTTCACTGATTGTCTCTGCACTTAATAAACCCAGAAGTTATGAGGATTTTGTCACTACGAGAGCTGTCATTACTTAGCTCCTGTGGCCTGGGATGAAGCTAATCAAGCATGATCTGTGGTTGGTTAGCTTCACTGGACTGTAAATATTACATTAGGGGTTTTACATTATAGACCCATAATGTCTCCTTAAAGAGAACCTATCACTTCCACTATGCGTGTTAGGCCCTATGTGATAGCAAAAGTTAAATAAAATGAGTAAATGCCAAAAAATGCTAAAGCCCTCAAGAACATGCACATAGAACTTAAACACATGCATCAGGTGCACCTACATATGAAAACAGCCACATGTCACATGTTAGGTAGCAATCATTTTAGTGCCATTATTCATGGTTAACACTAAATTGCTCAACTGAGAAGGCGTTTAAAATGTCACCTATAGACAATTTGGGGTTCCACAGTTTTTTGCTGATTCATGGGTACAGGAAACTTTAAGGCTTGACATGTTTGGTATCTATTTACTTAACGCAATCAAATCTTTTATATTTTACCAAAAAAATGGTTATTATATTTGTGTTTGTGTGCACTAAAATGCATTTGAATGCATTTTGTACTGAATATTTGGGTTTGATAAACTGTTGCATTAATATCATGTGAAATAAAAAAAATGCAACTGCAACCATTTTTGCTCCATGATTTCTGCTTTCATAAAATATAAAATTTTGAGGGCATGTAGCAATTTTTAATATGTATGTAAATAAATGCAAAAGCATCTTTACAGCAAAGGGTTAAAGTAAACCTATGCCCAGAACCTGCACACTAAAGTACTTACATATTTTGAACAAGCAGGAAAAGCACTTTGAAACAAAGCCCTCTAATATAAATAACCAATACGTGTTTTAAGCTGTTAGAAACCAACTGAAACCTAACTGGTATGAAAACAGTCAGTGAGAAACAACACTGAGGGGTCTATTCACGAAGCTGCCGGGGGCAGCCGAGTGAATGACCGATCTGTAGTGAAGTGAGCCGAACACTTTCGGCTATTCACTTCAGGCTGGTACGGCTAATTTCAGCCGTACATTGGCTGAAATCAGCCGTACATCGGCTTGCTTCGTGTACTTCGGCTTGCTCAGCATGTTCGGCCGACCCGAAGTGCAGAAGGAGTTTGACTCAGCCGATCCAACATCTGGATCGGCTGAGCCGAACCTCCGGTAGGCTACTCACTGCTGTTCGGGCTATTCTTAAAGATCCCGAACAGCAGTGAGTGAATAGCCGAATTCCACCGTGCGGCATTCGGCTTGGCTGTTCTGCAGTGACAGCTAGCTCCGCCCAATAGTTTTCTATTGTCTGGCGGCTCTGCTGCTGTCAAAAAAAAAAGAAAAGAAAAAAACTCTCCCGGGCGCTCTGGAAGCCTCCCACTCCCAGCCGCCAAGGAGAGAAGAACTGATGTGTCTTTTTTTTTTCTTTATTCTAACACGATCGATGTCAGAATAGAAAAAAAAAATTCCCATTGAAAAGCATTGGGACATTACTATTGGCTATTTAAATTTGCAATAGCCAATAGTATACTAGCATTGTTCCTTGATCGGGAGCTGTACGGGCTGTTGTGAATAGCCCGTACAGCACCCCTTCGGTTCTAGCACCCCTTCGGTTCTAGCCGAAGGATCGGCCGAAGCTGCGGCCAGATCCTTCGGCAGCTTCGTGAATAGACCCCTGACTGTTTTCATACAGAGAAACACAGCAACTTACAATTTACATTTAGCTGCAGTTCCTGAGTCCTAGGATTCAGTGTGCACAAGGGGCTGGCCCTGCAGTAACTTTGTTCATCCAATTGAAACTGGCTCTATTAAAGTTGTATGCACCCCAATAGTACACAGCAGCAGCAAATGCCACCCCCGAGGCAAAGTTGGCATGCCAAAGACAGTCTAAGAAAGTCGGTGGATCTTGTGGGAGACAGGCCATTGACAAACAGAAGTGTGCCTGATTAAATGCCCTTTAGGGAGAAGGAGAGAGGCAGAATCAGGTGTAATAAATACAGGTGAGGCTGAATTTCTGGTTTAAATCAAATTTCACCCAGAAATGGCATATACAAGGGGACTTTGAGAAGCAGGGAACTCATTATTTTACCAGAGAACTATAGAAGGCAGCTTTTCTGTAGATCACTCTTATGAGTGAATATGCTAAATATATAAATTAGCGCTGATTCAGCACTTCAAGCATCCATTACAAAACACTGACAACTGCATGGTATGACCTTGAATTTTAATATAAAAACAAATAGAAAAAAAGCTTTTACATTTGTGGATGTTTATTGTAATTTACTTCTATGGCTTTTACATAATTTACATTTTGATTCTAGCCTGACATCCAGCCCATAACATATACTAAACAAAATTCAAAGAGATATTGTAAATCATGTCTGTGAGAGCCTACTGTCTAAATTCTGGCTCCAGTTAAAAAAAGAAATAACACAGATGGAAAAATTAGTTTGTGTTTTTGAGTTTTTTACAATTCTGACTTTGTATTATTTTTCCTGTAACTGGTGGCAGAGAAATATCATAAGGTGCATATTTTAAAGGACTAAATCATTCACCAACTTCTATTCCAGTCCATATAAGCAACAGGGTTATGTGGGAGATGTGAAGTAAAGCACTGTTTTTAAATACATAAAAGTATTTTTTGGTATAATGTTTCAATAAATACCCTGCTCAGAATAGGTTGACCAATAGGCACACAAATGTAAAAAACTATCTGGTGTGACCCTGCATCTTTAATGAGGAGTGAGCTACCCCCATGCATACCTGCCCTCAGTTTTTCTCTGCTTTAGTGTATATGTTCTGTTACACTAGAATTAATGTGCCACACTTCACAGAGGGACCTTGAGAGGCAGTGTGGTTTCCACATTTATTTGGAATTGTATGCAACTAAAACCTTTGTTTTTGATGTAAACAGAGTAGAGTATATTTTTTGCTGATTAAAAGGTAAGTGTGCTGGGAATTTTTTTAATTGTATTGTTCCTTTTGCCATGTTTAACTGTTCTATTGGGAACACTATTAACACGTTTTCTAATGTCTTTTGGGCGCAAGTTTAGATCTGGAATTGTTTCAATTTATAAAAATTTAAAAATGCAAAACATACTGGGGGGAATTTATCAAGGCACTTGCATTATTTTTCCTTATCCTTTAAAGCGCAACTCCTTCTACCTCATATTTCTTTCATATGTGTGTGTTTTTATGCCTCCCTGCGCTTGTTTCTTACACACTCCTAAGTGCGCCTGTTTTCCGACAGTTCACAAAATCTAAAATGTGCGATCGTTTTGCGGTGTCAGAAAACAGGCGCACAAACAGTTAAAACCGCTGCAAAAAAAGAAGTCCCCCCGATCACTTCTAAGTACTGCCCTAGCCATTGTCATATAACCATACTCTGTGCCTGCCACCGTATATTAAACTCAAAATAACATGGCCGCTCACCCTTAATGCCCCCCATCCCTGTCTCCAGCCCGGTCCTTTCTGTTGATCTTTCTCTATTCGTCTCCCTCTGCTGGTGCCATCTGTAGTGGTCTGTGTCCCTCTGAATCCCCGCGGGTACACAGACCCCTGCAGCCGGCACTAGCGGGGAGAATAGACTGCTAACCGAACCTCCACCCCCTTTCACTTTGTACCTCTTGTTTGTATCCAGTCTTATGGTTCCTCCGCTGCCGCTACCTCTGTCCTCTGTGCCCATGTCGGCTCTTCCCTCCTGTCCTTCTTCTTGCCCGCGCTCCATGTCGCCGCTGCCACCATCCCTTCCATTCTGCGCATCTGGTCCTGCCATTGCCCCGCCTCCTTTTTCCTCTTAGCCGCCCGTCCCTCTTCGTAAGTTTGTGGCCGAGTCATCCTTAGTCTGCTATTGGATATTTTTAATTGCAATAACCAATAGCAGGCTTTCAATTTGAGCCGCCCACTGCCTGCTGTCAATCCGGAGTTGTGGACCTGATGGAGAACTGCAACTCTCAGGCTCTGTAGGCAATGGGCATGGGCAATTGACTGCCGTCTATTGGCTATATATTTTAAAGTTATCCAATAGCTGGCTAAGTATTTCTTTCTGCAAGCTCCGCTCTAAAAATTAAATATTTACAGTAAAGTCTGAAAAATAGAAGCTCTACACTAATTTCACAATTACAATCACCCAGTTAAAGTTAATAAATTCGCAAAATACAATTTTTAAACCAAAAACAATACTTAAGCCAAATTCAATGAATAGCAACATTCTGCAAACATGTATTTGTTTGTTATTTTAGCTGATCCTTCTCTAATTGTGTTATATGTGCTTTAATAGGGAACTTCCACATGTATCTTTATCTGCCAAACCTTCGAAATTTGTGTTTGTTTCCATTTAATATTATGAAGCGGCTAAAAGTTATATTTTTCCCCAAAATAAAGATTTTCTTACTGTTTCCCCGCTATATGATATATATGTATATCATCCGATCAGAAGAAAAACAGGATTTTATCCTGCCATATGAATCCTGCACCACAGGAGATTTACTGCCCATAGAGGGGTCTTCCAGCCCAGGAGAGGCTAAGAGGAAATCAACATCAACATCAATCTTCGTGGCCTGGAGCGAGGACAAAAAGAGAACAGGTAGGAAGGGGGGAGCCGGCCTTTATTCACGTTTGGAAGGTGGTCCTCTGGGGTCAGAGGGGGTGGAGTTGACCCATCAGTATGCTGGCATGAGGTGAGCCAGGAAATATCTCTCTCTCTCTCTCTCTCTCTGGGGGATGGGTTTTTTGCTTTTTTAATTTTTTATTTACACATTTTTAATTTATCTTTTAATGATTTATTATTATTTTTTACTGTTGTGGGGCTTCAGCGAAATATTAGGGGTCTAAACAGACCCCTGACATTTCCCTTTTGAAATAGAAAAAGAAATTGAGGAATTTATTTTTCTGCAGCCTCAGCACTCAATGAATGGGAAGCACTCAGTACAGAGGCTTCCCATTTATTCAGAAACTGCTGACAGTAAAAATATTTACTATCAAGCAGTCTCTGAATGGGGAGGAGCCTCTGTAGTAAGTGCTACTCCCCATTGAGAAATGAATGAATGAACACTGGGATCACGGTCGCGGGCCCCATAGCGACCGCATCGGTCGCTATGGTGGTAGTTCTGCCACTGCCTAGAAGCGTGCAAATAGGGTGAGATGGAAAACAATTCAAATGGTATTTGATTTAGTTTTACATTTAAACCTCTGTCAGCCAGTAAATAAATAACTTAAAACACATTCACATAGGAACCTATTGCAGCATTACTATTGGCTATTTCATATTGTTAGCGCCAATAGGAAACAGTCTATTTGACACGCCCTCTCCGGCTGTCAATTAACAGAAGTGGACCAGAAGGAGAACTTCAGGTCCACTTCTGTTGATTGACAGCTGCAGTGGGAGGGTGCAACAGCTAATCTGCTATTGTTTTGAGAGAACCACTGTTGATATCCACTTTGAAAAATGCAATTTCCCTGGGATGGTATGTTGTTTCAAGGTGCTTGATTTACTAAAGAGATATAGGCTGTTTACTTTGCAAGGGGCATTTACCTTCGCTTAGTGAATGTGGTTAAAATTCACTTTGCAGAGAGTGTCTAATCAAATGCAAGGAAAATAAAGAACAGTATTTTTGCTTGCACATGAATAGATGATGGGAAATTTCACCTCATTCACTAAGCTAAGGTAAAATTGTGAAAAGTGAGAATTCCCTTGCAAAATAAACAGCCTTATTGTCTTTAGTAAATTAACCCCAATCCCTTTAAAACTTTCTGAGTCACTGACCTGCGCAAACATGTATGCAGATTCGGATTTGTGAATTAACTTTTCTGATCTGCAAGTTTATTCCAAAACTAGTGACTTAGAAAGTATTTAAGTCAGAGACAGCTGGGTAGTTATCATTTCCAAAAAGAGTTCATCAGTGGAAAACTACATTTGTCTCATAACAGGATTCTTGTAAAAAGTGCTCTGTTTTGCAGATCTTTCTAGTGCTGAAACCAAATGCTGCTGAAAGCCACACATTTTTTGTAAACCGATTGTTACACAATATCACCATGAAGTTCAATTTCCATCAATTTAAAAAGCAAAGTTACAAACAAATGTACAATAAAAAACAGTATAGAGAAAGTAGTATCTGACCACATCAAAATGCATTTTATTGTCAATCCCCACATGTTGGCTTGTGCAGTTCTCTACACGCAGTGCATTGTTGTATGTATAGGTCAAAGACATCATGGTATGTACAATTGTCAGCTTTGTTTTTTTCAGCTCATAGAGATCCCTCTTTTGTTTTTTTTCTGCCATTTCTTTTGTTACATCATTCCACTACTTTACATACAAATACTTTTTCTGTACCCTTGCAACTGATGTTCATTCAGACTTTAATTCCAGATCCTCTAAATTAATGCATTAATATTTCATAGTATTGCTATATTTCCATATTCATTATCTTCCATGCTGTGTACTTAGTAGCCTTCAATCTTACTTTATTAATTTATAATCGTACATGAGAGAAATAACAAACACCATAAACTAGCACTTTGAATATCTATCTATCTATCTATCTATCTATCTATCTATCTATCTATCTATCTATCTATCTATCTATCTCTCTATCTATCTACTGTGTGTCTAATAAGTGATTATTAGTAGTACTAATAGCATTACATGAAGTTGCAGCTGAGCACTAATAATAGTGGTATCATTTTTTCTTTGAGGCACATGATATTTATTCTGCATTTTAGAAAACTATTAAAACTATTTAACAATAAAGTGAAACACGTCAGTCGCTTTAAAAATGTAAAGTACCGAAACACAGCAGAATATTTGTTAACATTTCTGGAAAGCTGTTGAGTGTGGTGTTTTGTCTCTAATGCCAGGCATAACAGTACACGAGTGCTGCCTCTTGCCTGTTAGTTTGGATTTGGAAAGTATCTCTGAATTTCAGCACCTCTTGCCCTTATTGACATACACCATGCCTAATGTTGTTTAGTGGTGCAGTTAAACAACAACAGACTATTAAGCTTCTACATAGGATGATATTATACCCCTAGACATCATAAATTCACAGTCACTGATATATTATATACCTTAGGGGTATTAATAGCATACCATACAGCAAGTAAGTATTATAATACTTTTTTTTTTATTTAAAATTTTTGTTTTTATTTTGAAAAGATTCAAATATACACATACAAAAGAAAAATGAGAAAAACAAGATAAGAAAAAAGGAACACATTAGTGTACAGGAGATAAGAATGCCTTACAGTTAACATAGTAGCATTATAAGTGGAGCAAAAAGGCGTTCTTGAGGCATAAATCTATAGTTTGATCATTACATAAGAATTTGTTTCTGTGTTGTCTGCAATAAAGGATATTTGCCACATTCTTCTTATTGTCATCACGTCATTTATCTACAATTCTCGAGCTAAAGAAATAGTAGCACTACACATCAGTAATATACAGCCTTCCCACAGCCAGTCACTAAAGAAGATAAAGGTAAGAGTAGAAAAAGAGTGTAGAAAAGGTAGTTCTGCCTAGGGGTAGCTCAAAAGGAATCACTATAGGACCTAACAGCCCTAGTCCGGTGGTCTGGTTATTGGAAGTATCTCCTGCTCCTCCCACATCTCCCAAATTTTATTATAAAGGGGGGAGTATTGTTTATTCTTGCAGATAAACACTCCATTCTCTGAACATCCTTCACCCTACTTACATAATCCAACTCTGAGGGCTTGTTCACACCAAGCGCGGAGCAGATCCGGACCAGAGCAGGTGCAGACCGGATCAAAACTGCGTCCAATGTATTCCTATGGTATTTTGACCTCCAGTTCACATCGCAGCGTGCGGATCCAGTCCAGACCAAATGCAGACCAAAACCGGCCCTAAACGCATCAAAAACGCATCCAAAACGCATCCAAAACGCGTCTAAAACGCGGCACAACCCACTGCACTGCGTGTGCAGAAACCTGACCAGATCTGGTCTGCATTTGGTGTGAACAAGGCCTAAGGGAGGATTATGGCGTTTCCAAAGACATATCGCCGCAGTTAACAAGTGGGTAGCCAGTTTCTTTTCATATTTATTCAAGTGTGGGAATGGAAGGCCTAGCAGGTAATGAATCGGAGAGAACGGAAGCGGCTTATTAAAGGTTTTGGTTAGAATAGCACTGACCATCTTCCAGTAAGATTGTATATAGGAACACGTCCAAAATATATGAAATAGGGATCCTGTAGCTGAGGCACTGCACAGGGGTGATACATTAGGGTAAATGGAGTGTAAGAGTTCCGGTGTATAATACCACCGGTACAGGATCTTGTATTGAGTCTCTTTATACAGCGAGAAGAGGGAGGACTTAGATACATTACACCAAATCATATTCCACTGGTCCGAAGTGAGGTTGACATTCAAGGCTGATTCCCACTTGAGCATGTATGGAAGTTTGAGAAAGGTCTTGTAATCTGGGTCATTCAGAAAGTTGTATATGGTGGAAATTAACCCCTTCAAGCAAGATAGTTTTTCACAATTATTTTCAAATGGAGTGGGCTTGTCAAATATAAAGGTTCTAGTTATAGTCTGAGCTAGGTGTTTAATCTGTAAATACTGAAAAAGAGTCCCAGAGGGGAGAGAGCATTTTTCCTGAAGTTGCGGGAACGGCTGTAGGGCCTTAGTGGTGGAATCTATAATGTCTTTAAATTGGAACAGTCGCCTCTCAGCCCACACAGAGGACCAGGTTTTAGAAAGACCTGAGGGAAGAGACGGATTATGTAAAAATTATGTAAGCGAGGAGTGTTTAGAAGCGAGTTTGAATGTGTACTTATACTTGTACCAGACCTCTCTAGTACATTGCATTGAAGTCAAAAGTGTTGAGGATGGAATGATAGGTGGAGAGGACCAAAGCAAGGAGTTTGGGTGCGTAGGTGAGAGCCACAGGATCTTAATTTCAGTCCAGGTGTTGTGAGCTCTCTCTGCACTCCAGTAGGGAACTGCCTTCAACTGAGTTGCTACATAGCAGTGCAAGAGATTTGGTAATGTCAAGCCTCCTTCATGTTTGGGCCTGCATAGGATAGACTGAGAGACCCTATGTCTGCTACCCCCCCCCCCCCCCCCCACACACACACACAAAATCCAGAACCTCCTTCTGAAGAGTTCTAAAATTTCTCGCCGGGATACGTATTGGTAAGGTAGCAAAGTAGTAAAATAATTTCGGTAAAAGCGTAATTTTGACGGCTGCTATGTTTCCAGTAAGGGAAAGACCCAGCGAGCACCATTGCTGAAGGAGGCGTTTAAGTTCAATAAAGAGAGGTTTGTAGTTTACGTGATATAGCTTAGAGGAGTTAGAGGTAAGTCGTATACCTAAGTAATTCAACATATCCGATTTCCAATTATATGAGAAGGATGACTAAAGCTTCGTTATAGTGGTAGTGGAAATATTAAGCGGAAAAGCCTCAGTCTTACCAACATTCAATTTATATGAGTGTAGTTGGAGTTCCCTATGTAATTGAGGTAAAGATTGTAGGGGTTTGGAAATAGTGAGAAGAACATCATCTGCGAATAAAGCCAATTTTAATTCTCTGGATTTCAATGTAATACCATGGATATGAGGTGAGATACGGATTCTAGAAGCTAATGCTTCGATACATAGGATGAACAGAAATGGAGATAGTGGACATCCGTCTGGACCCATTTCTAATAGGGAAAACGTTTGAGGTAGCACCTTTTAATTTAATGGTTGCTGGGGGCGTGGAGTATAGGGAATCTATTGCCGTTGCAAACGAGCCCGATATGCCTATATGATGTAGTAAGCGTTTAAGGAATGGCCAGCCTAGCCTATCAAAGGCTTTTTCGACATCAAGGCTAAGCAAGACAGCATCCGGTTTAGACCTATTCGCCACATCTATCAAATCTATCGTCCTACACGTGTTATCACCCGCTTGTCTGTTAATTACAAAACCTGCCTGATCCCTATGAATCAGGCGAGGAAGGAGTACAGATAATCTATTGGCTAGTATTTTAGTGAAAATGTTGAAGTCGGAGTTAAGCAGAGAAATAGGACGATAGTTCGGGCACACAGTGGCATCTTTATCCGGTTTCGGAAAAACTGTGATGTATGATTGAAGAAAAATTGACGGAATCCCATCTCCACCCAAATATTGGTTATACAGTGTCGTTTGGTAGGGAAGAAGAATACTGGAAATGTTTTATAATATAGATAAGAAAACCCATCCGATCCTGGGGACTTACCATTCGGGAGGTTATTAATTACTAACTGCACTTCCTCAGGCGTAATGAGTCTATTTAACTGGGTCAGTACATCTGTGTAAAGAACAGGCAAAGCACACTCCTGTAGGTATTTGTCAATACGCAACTCCAACATCACCTCCGAGACCTCATACGCCATCTCTTTAAGGTTATATAGTGAGGTATAATACTCCCGAAACACTTCCGCTATTTTTTGGGGATGCTGCTGAAGGACATTATTAGAGTCTCTCATTGCCGATATCTGCTTGGCGCCTTTCTCAGATCGTAATTTACGGGCTAAGATAGTATGAACTGTGTTTCCTTTTTCATTATATATATTTTTTTTAAATATAACATTGATATTTCAGTTTTGTGAAGTGCGTAGTGTTTTAGTTGGGCCCGTATTTGTAGGATTTGATGTAGCGTAGCTTTAGTAGGAATTGGGGATAAGCGATCCTCTAATCTCCGAAGCTCCCGCTGCAGTTGTTTCAAATGCTTTTCCAGGTCTTTCTTAACTTTCGACGCCAATGCAATACAATGGCCCCGAATCGTGGGCTTATGAGCCTCCCACAAAGAGGAGAAAGCCGCCACTGTTCCTTCATTGAGAGCGAAATAGCTTTGAATCGCTGATTCAATGTCAATTTTAGTGGAGGTTTCTTTCAAAATGCTATCATTCAATGTCCAGTGACATTGTTTTATTCGAGAAGGGTCCAAGCGAATATGTAGCTCTACAGGGGCGTGGTCCGACCACGAGATGGGACCAATCCCAGCTGATGTTAAATTACGCAAGGTCGGTGCATTTACAAAGAAGTAATCTAACCTAGAGTGAGAGCTATGGGGATGAGAGAAAAAGGTGAATTGCGATTCAGAGGGATGAATCATACGCCATGAATCATATAAGGAATGTTGCCTAATTAATTTACGAAAAACGTTTAGAGTTTTCTATTGTGAGTTTCGGAGTGGATTTTGAAGGGGCCGCCAAGTAATCTTGTGTTTTATGAAAAGGATAGATTAAAGTCACCTCCTATGATCAAATACGTATGTTGAAGGCGGGCTATTTTCAACAACAGTCTTTTGAGAAAAGAGTGTTGTCCACTATTTGGAGCATATACATTTCAAAGCGTACAAGGAATCTCATGCCATGTTCCACTCAAAATGACATATCTACCCTTTGTATCCTAAAAAGTATTGGCTGGTTTAAAGGGGCATGATTCTCTAAGTAGAATAGCCACTCCCGCGCGTTTCGATGTAGTGGAAGCTGCATAGGGCCGAGGATAAAGTTTTGATATAAATCCAAAGGAGCTCCCAGGTGTATGAGTCTCTTGTAAGAAGAGAACATCAGCTCCGGAGGCTTTGAACTCTCGGTAGGCTAGATTGCGTTTAGCCTGAGAATTAAGCCCTTTCACATTAAGGGATACTATTTTATAATCAGAGGAATTCGCCATCTCTGAACTGGGATAAGGTAAAAGTTAATAGTGAGGTATTCCCAGAGGGACACGTAAGCCAACTAGAGAGGTATGTACTCACCAGACACCGGAATACTCCAAAGACCAGACGATGGAAACATTTCAAGCGACCACGGGCAGAGGTAGAGAGAGGGTGAAAAAGACGAGAGAGAAATAGAGAGAACAAATAAGACAGCTGAAACAAGTAAAAAACAATGTCAATATCAAACATCATAATGCACAATTTGTAAAGCGCAAGCATTATACTTTCTAGTGGAAATGGTAAGTATAAGCACTGAGGGGTTATAGGTCTCCGAAAAAACGTGGAGAAATCTTATGCCAGAGTGACGGTTCATGGGGCATCTTAGACAGGGGATCCCAAGCGTTAATCACTGGGCAAGTAATGTGCAAATCCGCACAAAAAGAATTAAGGTCTTCTGGATAACGCAATGTAGCACTTTTCCGTCAAGCTAAAGGGAAAACCCCATCTGTAGGGAATGTTGTTGTCCCGTAACAGTGTCAGAAGAGGTTGTAAATTTCGCCGTTGCTGTAAAGTATACCATGAAAGATCTGGAAAAATCTGGATAGCGGTGCCATCAAACTCTAGGGTCTTCAAGATCCGAGCTTTTTGTAGGATTTCCTCTTTGATGGCATAATAGTGTATCCTACAGATAATGTCCCGTGGAAGCGAGGATGCGCCTCTCAGACGTAGTGCTCTATGAGCCTGACTAGTTCCACCTGACGAGAAGAGGGCTATCCCGAAATATTGGTGAATATGGTTTGAAGGACACGTGGGAGATTTTTCGAGTCAGTCGCCTAAGGAAGTCCTCTGAAACGTAAATTGTTGCGGCGTCCACGATTATCCAGATCCTCCACATTTTGTTGGAGATCCCTAATCGTGGTAGCTTGAGTAACAAATTGAGTTTGAAGCTTATGAACCTCACATTTAGTAGTGTGAAGATCATCGTTTATGCCCTCTACTTGCTGTGTAAGTTGTTGGAAATCAGTGTGCAATAGCTGAATCTCAGAGCGACAGGTATCACGTACCTCTTGAATCAATAGGCGAAAGTCTTTTTTGGTAGGTATATGTTTAAGACATTCACGCCAAGAGACATAGTTGTCATCCTCTATTTCCGAGGAGGAATGAGAGTGAGCAGAGGGTGCAGATTTACATTTCTGTGGGTCTGAGGCTAGGTGTTTACCCGGTGTCAATGGATGAAAATCCTGAGTAAGTTGCTGAGGAGGATTCAGTAGTGACAAATGTGAGGGAGCAGGATGCCCGGGTGTTTGTTTCCTTAATGAAGGAGGAGGATCACTATTTGAGGTTGAAAAGGGACCTGCTGCGGATTTCTGCGGGCTGGATTCCCTGGAGCGAGTAGGCCGCTTTGGCTTTGGAGTCTGTGCAGGGTGCTGTGGCCATGCTGGCACTGGAGATGAGGGGCTCAAGGATGGGGAGCAGGCCTCTGCCTCTTTGGATCGATGTAGAGCTACATGGGGAGTATCGACAGGCTGGTCGTCTGCCAGGTCAGAAAGAGGGCATGCATCTGAGTCGGACAATGCTAGCGTAGGTACGTCCCTCCCCCGTGTACTCACAGTTGCCGGCAGGAGCTCTTCCAGCTCAAGGACCGGTCTCTTCGGTGAGTGCTCCGCCGTCTCATGCGCCATATCAGCCGAGGAAGAGAAGGAGGATGGAGTGCTCATCGGTGAGATGTCTCCTAGTGAAGGAAAGGCCTCCGGTGGCAGTAGTGTGCGCTTAGGAACAGTGCAATCTGGCGCCATCTTGGGTGTGGTCCCGGCATCAGGGGGGTCCATCTGCCCGAAATAAGTCTGTATAGACGTGGTTGGGTAAGATTTCCCCGTGGGGGAGCCGATGAAAGTCCCTTGGCGGTCTTAGCCTTCTTTTTCTCCCTCATGATAGCTTTAATTTAGCTAATGTAGCTTGGGTCTTAGACGGAGCTCCAGTGGAAAGCGTCCGCTCACGCTGCCATCCAGCCACGCCCCCGTATTATAATACTTTATTTAATTATAACAATAATCCCCATGGCACTGATAAATTGTTATGTTCTCCCAAATAAAATAAACCCTTTCCTATGTAGTAATTTATTATGATAAGGGGCAGGCATCATAGCTCATTTTACAACTGTTCACTTATTTAAAGCAACCACTACTTATATAAACATAGCTGTAGTCAAAGTAAACTAATTTTCGTGCCAAACCACCACCCCAAAGCCAAAACGACATCAACCCTATCACATATTGAATTGTGCAATATTAATATGAAATATGCAATTTCAATAAAAAAAATTAACTTTAAGAATTTTTTTAACTAATTGGGTTCATTGGCAACAGGTCAGTAAACTGATTGGGTATAAAAAGAGCATCTTGGAGAGTCAGAGTGTCTCAGAAATAAAGATGGGCAGAGGTTCACCAATCTGTTAAAAGCTGCATCTAAAAATTGTTTCAGAACAATGTTCCTAAACATAAAATTGCAAAGACTTTAAATATTATTATACAGGATGTATATAGCATCAACAGTTTGTGCAGCGCTTTACAATATTGGGAAGACACTATAATTACAATACAATTCAAGAGAAGATGGTAAGGAGGGCATCATCTACAGTACATAATATCATCAAAAGATTCCGAGAATCTGGAGAAATCTTGGTGTGCAATGGACAAGGCCAAAACACAATATGGATGCCATGATCTTCAAGGCCCTGAGACAGCACTGCTTTAAAAATACGCATGATTCTGTGATGGACATCACTGCATGGGCTCAGGAATACTTCCAAAAATCACTATCTGTGAACACAGTTCACTATGCCATCCACAAATGCTAGTTAAAGCTCAATCATGCAAAGAAGAAGCAATATCTGAACATGATCCAGAAACTCTGCCTTCTCATCTTGGCCAAAGCTCATTTAAAATGGTATGTTGCAAAGTTGAAAACTGTTCTGTGGTCAGACTAGTATAAATTTGACATTCTTTTTGGCAACCATGGGCTCTGCATCCTAGAGACTATAGAGGAGAAGGACCTTCCAACGTGCTATCAGAGCTTGGTTCAAAAGTCTGCATCTCTGATGGTATGGAGGTGCATTAGTGTGTATGGAATGGGCAGCTTGCATACTGTATCTGGAAAGGCACCATCAATACTGAAAGATATATCCAGGTTTTTGAGCAGCATATGTTTACATTCAGACAACGTCTTTTTCATGGAAGGCCTTGCATATTTCAGCAGGACAATGCTAAACCGCATACTGCATCTATGACAACACCATGGCTTCGTAGTAGAAGAGTCCGGGTGCATAACTGGCCTGCCTGCAGCCCAGTCCTTTCATCAATTGACAATTTCTCAAGCATCTTGAAACAAACAATACGACAAAGAAGACCCAGGACTGTTGAGCAGTTAGAATCCTATATCAGGTAAGAATGGGACAACATTCCTCTTCCAAAATGCCAGCAAGTGGTCTCCTCAGTTCCCAGACATTTACAGAGTATTGTTTAAAGTAGAGGGGATGCTACACCATGGTAAACATGGCACTGTGCCAGCTTTTTTAAAACGTTTTGCTGCCATCAATTTAAAAATTACCTTATTTTTTAACTTAAAATGGTACATTTTCTCAGTTTAAACATTTGATATGTTTTCTATTTCATATTGTGAATCAAATATTGGTTTATGAGATTTGCAAATCATTGCATTCTTTTTTTATGTAGATGTTACACAGCGTTCCAACTTTTTCAGAATTGGGGATGTATTAGCATCGAATGCACGTAAAACACATCCAAAACTGCATCCAACTAATAAACACACATTTAAACAAAACATTGATAAGGAAGTAGGATACCAACAAAGGTTTGTTAGCTTGAATGGCACAGTATCTCTATTTTACAGAAGCCATAACTATACCTTTACTTTTATTTCAATAATTACAAAAATAATTAAAAAATGTATTTCTTGAACTGTTTGAACCTTTCTATTGAAGAATCTTTAGACAAGAATGCATCCTTTCATTGCATCTTTCAGCTTTAACCACTGCTTGTAATCATCAATTATTTACTGTACATGTCATATTATTCATATTAATACAACAAGAAGACATTTTCAAACTTAGTGAAATTGTTTTCAATATACAGCTTTCAGGAACATTACCTGCATTATGAGATT
Source organism: Nanorana parkeri (assembly GCF_000935625.1). Classification (NCBI taxonomy): domain Eukaryota; kingdom Metazoa; phylum Chordata; class Amphibia; order Anura; family Dicroglossidae; genus Nanorana; species Nanorana parkeri. The sequence goes on along the minus strand of NW_017306672.1, from coordinate 766,866 downwards.
TGAAATTAATGTTTTTTTAATTCATCAGAATAATTTTGTTTAATGTTCAACAATCATTTTTTATGTGTTCATTATGGGTGTGTTGCATGAATGAGTCTCAATGGACTAATGAAAAGGATTGAATTCATTTCTTTTTTAAGATTTTTATATGTGACTTTTCATATGAAAATTTTGAAATCTGTTCAAGAACATTAATAAGTACAACACAGAATTAACAAAATTTCACCCTACTGTGATAGAAAGACTTACTAAACAATATATGCTGTAAGGTCACTAGAAAGTTAATAAGCTGCAGTGTCAAACTGTGGTTATTTTGCCTATATTAGCATTATATCAGGTTAAATTAAACAGAAACACTGTTTTCCCCATTATATTTTTAGAGAGTATGCTGTTTTTTTAATTCATAAATATATGTCTTAAGAATTTATTACATACAATAGTCAAATATACAAAGCAATAGTAGCAATGCTTAATATCATATGGTCTATTTTTTTTTTAAAGAGTTATTCGTTTAGTTATTAAGATTTTAACAACAGTGATCAGTGATGACAGTGAGCTTGCTGTTGCCTGCACCGCAGATCAATTTTGAAGAGTAATCACCCACTGAAGAATCTTTAGAAACCAATGCTTCTGAAAATCATCTGTTGTGATCATTGGTTCTTTCCACTATCCATATATCACTACGGTATTTTGTAGTGACATACAGGTAAGTGGGATAAACCACTGTTTACAACATGGAACCAGGAGATCAACACACGCAGAAAGGTAAGTATGTCATGAACAAAATAAAAACTAGGGACAATAGAGAAAAATTAATTATATATTTAATGTAATATAATTATACAAGGGTCGTATCAGATGACCCCAAACAGCCTAATAGGATGCACTCAGGAAGTCCCAGTCTATTTACATTTAGTGATGTATGTGTGCTCATTAATCACATCTATTCTTATGCTTTCTTTGTAGTGTGCTTTCTTTGTAGTGACTACCTGGAGGGTTCACCATGCTGAAACCCTCTACTATTGTCGGGAAGGAGGTATCCATCCCCAGAAACAACATGAGGGTATCTCCACACCTCCCTTACATATTTTCCATGGGATTACAATTACATGCAGCTGATGTGAAGTGTGGCATCAACCCCCATTTGTGCATGTACCCACATATGAACAGTAGCTCAGTTGTGCCCACCATGATAGAACAGGGCAAAACACCCCAAGTGAGAAACCCTGTAAATGTGTGTTAAATAAAAAGCCACACAGAACAGTGGCCAACAGTAGTGGCCCAGATAGATAGAAAATGAGCCACTTGATGGGTGCACACATACCTAACCCTACCTATGCAGGGAGCATCCCACCCTCTGACCCCCGTTAGCAGAAACAAATGTGGCAAACCACAGTACACGCTATTAGATATAACAAGTGTCTTAAAGGATCAATACAAACAGTATGACACTGTTCACAATACCAAAATCAATACAAATACAGAAGAGCAATACAAAAAGCATAACACCATTGCCAATATAATACAAGCTGTTTACCACTGCATTAAACGAGTATAACCAAAGAGTGAACCCATTGTTTTAAAAACATTTTATTTCCCATAAAAACACTTTTCATGATATATGACAGTTACATGATCAGTGACTGCTCACCAAAATATTGACTAATAAACTATATTATTATTATTATTATTATTATTATTATCAATAATTATACACAGCCCTTCCCTAGGGAAATGTATGAGTCATTAGAAAATGAATGCCTCATCCCTCAAAAAGAGTTTAAAATCTATTTTTTAGGTCTGTGGGTTGTGTTGCCTTCAATACAAGAAATTTGAAGTGGTATCATAATTATTGGGGTATTAGTCTTCCCATTTTCAATTACCTATACAGTACATGGTCATATACCCTTTTGCTGATTTCCCTGCTAGTTTTCCAAAAATAGTAGCCTCCACAGTGACAACGCATCAAATATACAATTAATTTTGTATGACAGGAAATGCAATGTCATGGGTTTTAAACCTAGTTGATACTGCCACTAGGTAGTAGAGAGTTATGTTCCTGCATAATCCACGGGCATCGACTTCATTTCCTACATTTAAGGGATCCTTCCAAGTGTTTAAATCCACTTTATTATGCACCCTATAGTGGCTCTTAATCACCTTGTCATGTGTTGATGTAGATCTTCTAAATACAATGTCTAGTTTATTTTATATATTTTTGACAGTGCTGTCAAAAAATGCCAATATTTTTAAGTATTGTACAGTAGTTATCACTTTAGTAGTATTACTATTACTATTTAAGTTGAGTTCCTATGGTTGTACAGAAAACTGTCTCTAGGTTTTGTCTGAGCTTGTTAGTAAGATTTTATAAAGCATTTTAACTAAATTCTCACAAGAGGGTCTATTATTAAGTTCCCTAGCTTTTTGCACACTATTTGTACAGTTTCTATGAATATACCATACTGCCTGTATGGTATATTTTGCATGAGTGGTTTAGGATGGGCTCTTGTTGCATGCAGAATTGTGTTCCCAGAAGTAGGTTTGAGATAATGACTAGCAGTTAAAATCCATCTTTTGTAGTTTTAATAGTCACATTCAAAAATGCAATGTCTTGCTTGCTTGTATTTTAGGTTGAAGTCATTACTACTCAGCACCTGGAGGAAGGGGAAACGCTTAAAAACATTATGGGGTATATTCACAAAGCTGCCAAAGGATCTAGCCATAGCGTCGGCTGATCCTTCGGCTAGCTTCAACCCCAGGACCCTTCGGTTCAGTAGAACCGAAGGGCTGCTGTACGGGGTATTCACTACAGTATAGCCCATACAGCTCCCGAAGTTGGCCGAGGGGCTCAGTCGAGCCGAAGGCATATGCTTTGGCTTGACTGAGCCAAGGTGAAAGGCGAAGCTGGCTGAATGGTCGGCCATTGACTGGCCGACAGCCTGCTACTGACTGCTTGCGGAGCCAACCGTCATCTCACGGCTGGCTCCGGCCACTTGCACAGACAGATCAGCGTCCCTGGTTACCAGGCAACCAGGGATGCTGATCTCCAGACAGCCCAACTCTCTGGCTGCCGTCAGAATAAAAAAATTAAAAAATAGCATAGGAATGCATAGCTACATTCCTATTGGCTATTTCAATTTGCAATAGCCAATAACAAACTAGAAATTGCACCCGCCCACTGCTGCTGTCAATCAGCAGAGGGGACCTGAAGTTCTCCATCAGCTCCCCTTCTAGTGATTGACAGCAGCAGAGGGTGGGTGCAATAGATAGTTTGCTATTGGCTATTGCAAAGTGAAATAGCCTATAGGAATCTGGCTATGCATTCCTATGGTGTTTTTTTTTTTTATTCTGGTGGCAGCAGAACTGCCCGGCCAATAGAAAACAGTTAGGCAGAGCTAGCTGTCACTGCTATCTCCGCCCAATCGTTTTCTATTTTATTTTTTCTACTTTTTTAACTGTTTTTCTATTCTGCTCGGTACCACAGAGGCTCGGCGGCATTCGGCTATTCACAGACTGCTGTTCGGCATCTATGAGAAAAGGCCGAACAGCAGCATCTAGCCTGCCGGAGGTTCGGCGTAGCCGATCCAGATGTGGGATCGGCTGAGTCGAACTCCTTCTGCACTTCGGGTCGGGATGTAACAGGTCGTATTAATATGGCCTGTTAGCCCCACCCACTTGGGCCCCGCACGCGAGTAGGAAATTACCAAAATGTATAAACTATGTAACTATAAGTGGCTATTTACTCACTGCTGTTCGGCATCTATAAGAATAGACGAACAGCAGCGAGTAGCCTGCCAGAGGTTTGGCTTAGCCTATCCAGACGTTGGATCGGCTGAGTCGAACTCCTTTTGCACTTCGGGTCGGCCGAACATGCTCAGCATGTTCGGCCGACCCGAAGCCAGCCGATATATGGCTGTAATCAGCCGTACAAGCCTGAAGTTAATAGCTGAACAGTGTTCGGCTCACTTCGCTTCTGGTCGGTTCATCACTCGGCTGCCTATGGCAGCTTTGTGAATAGACCCCTATGTTTTAAATGTTAACAGAGATCATTATCTTAACTAATTTTTAGTACATCCCTAAAAAACTTTTAATATGCTATTGTAATCTGTCCACTTTTTTTGCTAGCTTTTATGGGATTATATAATATTTGATTGACAGATGAGTAATTTTTCATTATAATCTGTAGGACAATTCCTATATACAGTATGTCCTTTGTAGATGGTTACATTTACCATTGGGAATGTCATCTTAGAAATATTAACATATAAATAACAATACTGTATATCCATTCCCAGCACACTAAATATGCCAGACTTTCATAGTACCAGAGCACACAACGGACTTCATTAAGTGGCTAACCAAGCCTACCTGATTCAAATGCACCCTCTCCTTCCTTCTCTACAACTGATCCTGCCATTAAACTAAAAATTGTCAAGAGATAGTTGGATATTTTTTTTCAGCGCAACATGATACATTTGATGCAGTAAGGTGCTTAAAAACATCTTGTCATCAGATGTGAAGAAATTGAGCACCAGGAGAATAGAAGAAGGGGACAACAGGCAGGAGTAGAAATTGCCATTGTTGTTCCTGCTACTGCAGCTTACTACCAAGTGGGCTTGATAAAGAGGGTGGGGATGATGAGGTGTCAGACCATGCCAGAGATTGAAGTTTGAGGAGGAAAGTGAGGGAGGGGGACATCAGCAGTGAGGCTGGATAATATCCAGGGACAGAAACAGGAAGCTTGCAGATGAGGGGAGGAGGTAGCTGTCCTATTCCACCAGATAGCACTTCCCATTGGTGCAGGCCCACGTAATCCCCAGGGCTGCTTCATATAGCTTAGCAGTATGGACCATTTTGCACACATTTGCTGCTGACAACAACAAAGTGGTTTACATCCAATGTTTGCTGTGCATTAAGTGTGGTAAATAAAGCAGTCATTTGGGTACCACATGCATGAAGAGACATGATTCTTCACTACAAAGCTTATTTCGGTCAGCAGTAAAAATCCTGCACTACTTCTCCTCACTACTTCTTTCCATCTATTTAGTTTAATCAACTCCATAAGAATCTCTATCTGCATTCTCAGCAACAACTGTGCTACGAATGGAAATCTAACAAATGGTTTAGGCTTACCTCATGGCACCTGAAGCAGGAAAAAAGGTCCATTAGGTGCTGGAGTAGAAAATAAAGATTTTTCCCTAATCACGCCTATGCTCAGGGTCTCAATGCCAGCTTTACAGTGTCTATTTACCAGACGTGTCCCTGTCTGGTAAAATTGGGTAATAATAATTGTATTATAACGCAATGTTAAAAAAAACTTTTTTTTTCTCAAAATTTTCAGTAATTTTTCCTTAACCTCTTGCTGACTGGGGTGTTTACACCCCCTTCTTGTCCAGGCCATTTTTCAGTATTCAGCGCTGCAGTAGTTTGATTGACATTTATTCGGTCATGCAACGCAGTACTGAAATTAATTTTCTACCATATTTTGGGGACAGATAGAGCTTTCTTTTGGTGGTATTTGATCACCACTGGGGTTTTTATATATAACTATATTAAAGGAGAACTATGGGGTCAGTGTTTTTCCCCATAGTTCTCCTTAGGGTAACGGGAGGACACCAACTAGCGTCCTCCCGTTACCCTAAGCTCAGTATACCGCGAGCTACGGCTCGCGGTATACTGAGACGTAGCAGCCGGAGCGGATCCCGACGTGGACGTCGAGATCCGCCCAGCTGCGTGAGTGACAGCTGGCTCTGCCTATCTAGAGGCAGAGCCAGCTGTACCCGCCCCACCCGTTCCGCCAGTCAGCGCTGGCAGAGCGGAGTGGGGAATCCAGCCCCTCTTGACAGCGACAGGGCTAAGAGCTCATGACGTTACCTGGCTGTGAGGTAATGTGACGGCAGGGCAAATTAGGCGGCCGCGAGGCCCTCGGGAGCGCGAGGCCTAAGGCGAACGCCTAATTTGCCTAATTAAAGAGCCGCCTCTGGTTATCAGTGATTAATGGCCCTAGAATTATTGTTCTCTGCTCACTGCAACATTCGTGGCGATATGTAACACGTGTGGCATAATTGGAGCAATCGTCGTTTTTACGTGTAGATGCACCTAGCGCATTTTTGCACATCTATGTGCGGGAGGGGGACTTTAGAAAACAATTGTGGGTTTTTTTTGGTGTGTGTGTGTAAATGTTATTAATTTTGTGAGCAATTTTTTTTTAACTTTTTTTTTCACTTAAGTTTATTGTTATCACATAGGGTGCTAAGAAGTACCCTATGTGATAACAATTTACAGTGACAGGTCCCCTTTAGGGAGACATCAGGGGTCTCTAAGACCCCTAATGTCACCTAGAGACCCCCAGAGAAGCTGATGAAGCACAGATATGCTTCATCAGCTTCTCTCCGGTTTCTGTACCGGAGAGTGACAGAGGAATGCGGAAGTGATGTAATATACATCACTTTCTGCATTCAGAGACCAGGAGAGCAGAGGGAGATTGTGTACTGATCTCCCCCCGTTCTCAGTGCACAGAGCCACATTGCCAGGGATGGATGGATGCCCGAGATCGCGGGGACGGTGGTGGCAGGGACAGCAATGACGAGAAGAGGTAAGGAGGGGGGTGCATCCTGAATTGCATCATACAAGCGATCGGGCGTCTTTACAGACGCCGGATCGCTTGTATGTAAACGGCCATTGCTGGTCATTTAAAATACTGGCAGTTTCCCGCTTGTGCGTGCCAGGGGGCACGCGTGATCAGGCGCGGGCACGAAGGATGTCCAAAGATGCCCATCCGCATCCAGGAGACTCTTGTGTGGCCGTCTTTCAACATTCGGCGGACGGGAGGTGGTTCATAAAGTAAACAATAAAACCCCCCAGTGGTGAATAAATACAACCAAAAGAAAGCTCTCTGTCCCCAAAAAATGGTATACAATTCATTTCAGCATTATATGACGGAATAAATGTTCAGTCACAGTACTGCAGTGCTGAATACTGAAAAATGGCCTGGCCAGGAAAGGGGTGTAAACACCTTCAAGTGGTTAATAGGAAAAAAAATTCATGTCAATCATGGCATCCAGTGTTGTCAACGACGATGCAGACTCATCGGAAAAAAAAGCCTGACGCCTACCGACCCTTCCGCACCCACCGAACACATGCCGCAAAATGACCTGTATGACAGGTGTCAGCAAAAAGTAAACAAATGGGCGGAGCTAGCAGTGACATTCAAAATGGCACCGCCTATTTGTTTTAATTTGGCCGACACCCATCATATGGGTCTGCCAAATAAAGACAACTTTGCTCCGTCCAGTTGTTGTCATTTAATGACAGCCCAGTGTCCTCAAATAACCTGCATCTGCTTTGGTAGACCATTCTCCCAGCTTCGGTTGTGACTTTGGCTTAACCAAGCCAAAGCATATGCGTTTCGCTCAGCCTCTCGGCTACCATCGGGTGCTGTACGGGCTATTGTGAATAGCCCATACAGAAGCCCATTGGTTCAGTTGAATCGTAGAGCTCCAGTGGCCAAAGTGAGCTGAAGGATTAGCTAATGCTTTGGCTTAATCCTTCGGCTCCTTTATTAATAGCCCTCTTAAATGTGGATTTTGAGAATAGAGTTACTGTCTGCAAAAAGGAAGAGGAAAAAAGAGGAAAAGAAAGATAATCTGATTAAATTAGAACAATTGATGTGTTTATTTTATTGGCAAGATGCTGCTGAAGTGAATGTGGAAACACACCATTTCTCTTATATGCACATCCGAGTATCTTTTCTACTAATTACATTTTACAAGCAAAATAAAGCAAGTTCTGGCATTGCTGTCTGAAAATTTTCATCTTATATGGAGATATAAGTGAGGTCCCTGACTAAGCAAATTGCCTATCATATAGCTATATTGCAGTACAGTATTATATATTGAGTATAAAGAGAGGGTGCCTTACTCCATAAGACGGGTAATTCTTCCACTATGTCTCAAGATTAATACATCACCTGTGGCCATGGTTACATGTGCATCATTCTAATATTTGATAGAGGTCCTGGCTAAAATTAATTGATAACTCTGCATTAGCATTTTCTTATCTAAATAAAAGGTTTCCGAGCACTATTTTAATGGAAGAATAGGTATATACATTGTTAGGGAAAGGCATCATTGAACAAGGGTATTGTCTGGCTTATGTTAATACAGTTGAAATAGATTGGTAAAAAAAAGTGGGAAAAGGGAGGAGCAGCAGAACATAGTCAAAAAGTAGCACACTGCAGATTACTGTAAATAAATTCTGATAATAAACACCAAAAGTATACTGCAAATCAATAGAAAGAAAAGAATAACAGAAAGGAAAACAGCCACAATTTACTTTTAAAAATCACATCAGAATTTAACTGATTTCCTACAAGGTAAGAAGTACTGAAGATGTAAGCATGGGCGGTCTGCCCCATCTGCAGTAGTGTAAGGAGGTTCGATGATCCCAGAACTGAGTGCACTGGTCTGAGCTGAATGAATTTTAGAGAAAAGCAGGTAACTTCTTATTTTATTACCTTACCACCTAGGCTTTTATTTTAGCCTACAAGGATAAAACAATAAATAATACATTTTCATTACAAGGAAATTTTATAAAAAACATATATAATTAAACCATTTAGAGCTACTTGCTGTAAAAGTAGTAGCGGAAAATAGAGTTAACCAATCCTTTTACTAAATAACAGTAGCAACAAAGAAAGCATCAATAAATCAGGAACTGCTACATCTTTTAGCTTGATATTTCTTTTCCTTTAGGCAATTATGTCAATTTATTTTAATGGTAAATATTTGCTACATTTGAATGTGTTGTACAATACTTAATCATAAAGGAAAATCTCGAAAAAAAGACTGTTAAGGAACTCATCAATCATTATTCATTTTCAGTATACTTACACGTTAAGAAAAATAATTGATAATGTTTATAAAAGTGAGAAAAATTCAATTGTTTTTTACCTAAAATAATTATGGTGATGCTATATATCTTTCTTGGATCAAGCCACTGTAATTTCCGTCTGTATTTTTTTATGTTGTAATTTTCAGCCATTGTATTTGGATAAATAGGACATGCAGTGTATTTCCAGGCAGCGAATGCATTTTTTTCTGATTAAATTGGTTCCCTGAGGAAATGTGCTTTTCCGATGCATAGGTATGAAAATCCCTAATGGGACCTCCATGTCTCTAATGGTTCTGGCCCCTAGGATCCCTTCTAAAAATCACGGACCAGCACACTAAGACACAGTGGTTTTCAACTCTGCAGCTCTATTCTAAAATGTCCCTTTGTGCAAATGGGCTGTTTTTAACCTGTTCCAGTAAACGCTGGATTATATTTTCAGCTTGCAGAACCAATTATATCGAAAGGTCTGCAACAGATTATTTTGCTTAACCTACATTTAGTTTGCTAGATTTCTTGAAAATGCATTGCTAAAAATACACAAATAAAAAATATGGTGCACATACTTAAATCTCAAGGGAGTGAGCTATATGTGAAAGTGGAAGAGGCCATAGATATTACATGTAATGAAAAGAATTTAACGAGAATGCAGAAGAAATGAGCGAAAGTAAAGGGTTATGGTTTTTAAGCAGGACATAAAAAAAAGATAAACACATGAAGGTTGCTTCAGATAGGAAATTTAAAGATGACAGTTAATGTGGAGAAAATAAATGTATTACCCTCATAACCCTGTAGTACCTTAACATACAAAAAATAAATACAATAAGCAAAATACCAAATCAAATCAATAAATTATAAATGTGTAAACAGCACAATCGGAATTCCATTTTTATATAATAGGTATACATAAAGGGGCTGATTTGGGTGTTTTAGTTATAAAACTCACAGCATTGTATCGATCTGGACAACAGTGTAAAGTGGCTGAGCAAAAATAAAAAAGAAGAACTCCAGGAATCAAAAAGTATGCTTGCAGTGGGGCTACTCCCACACTGCAAATGTTTATTTTGTCCATAGGGCTCAAATAAAGCACATATACTCTCCTGATTCTCAGTCCCCTAGTGGTCAGCACTCACCTCTTTCCCTTTCTGCTCCAGCTGTGGAATGTCCCATAGCATCCCAATGTCTAATGCAAGTCAATGAACCTGGATTAGATGTGATGACATCGGTGATCTTTAGACCACCGGAGCCCAGGGGAAAAGAGGCTGTTGGGAATGGTCAAGCAGACCAGAACTGATAAGGTAAGTGTATTTACTTTATTTAAGCAAGCACTTAACCCTTGCAGTGCAGTGGTAGCCCTACTGCAAGGGTAGCTATTTCTTCCATAAAAAATATTTTGGTAAGAAGAATTAGGATGGCAACACTGGTTTTTGCCCTAGTTGAGCCCCAGAAGCTCTGAAAATAACCCGGTACTTACAGACATAGAGAAACATGTGAATCTCTTCTTCCTCCCATAATGCAGTTACACAGAACAAAAGGTTACAATTGTCTAGGTGAAAACTGGCTAGGGCCCCTTCCAAAAAGAAGTCTCACTATGTATTATTTATCATGGCTCCCAACAGCTCACCTTACTCTGACAGTATATCTTGCTCTTTATTCCATGCTTCTGTGTCCAGTAGAAACAGACTTTGACAGTTCACTACTCGTCATTCTTTACCAGGCTCTGCCAAGGAGATGGACCTGTGATTGATAGCTCTTATCTTACTGTCCCTGCACTTTCCAGACACAAGCAAAGTCACAGGAATGCAGGTGGAAGTATACTCTCAAAGGAATCAGAACAGGCATTAGAACTGGGAGGGTAGCCTTGTTTTGTGTTAGGAAGTGCAGATACTGTGAGATGAGGGCTGTCAATCAAGAGTCTGCCTCCTTTGCAGAGAGTGGTCAGATATGAAGAGGAGAGAGCTGTCAAAGTCTCTATCCCAATTTCTACTCAACACAGAAGCATGGGATGAAAAGCAGTTAGGTGAATGAGTTGTGAAAAATAAGGTGAGACTCCTTCTTTAATGCCCATATATGTTATCTCATGTTTTTACTTGCCTTGTTTTTCCAGCTTTGGTTTACATACCTCCTGAACACATAAGCATCTTATTAGTCCTTTGGATACCTGTTTCTGGCTCTATACCTTCTAGTTCTTCATGGCAAAGTGGCACAAGCAATATATCTGCCCCTGTTCACTGGTTTGCATATTTAGTTCAACAGTAACTTACTTATGGTGCATTACAATGGAATAGTAGCCATAAATATAACTTACCCATCCATGTTATTACTCTAGGTCATTATATACCATTTTGTTATATACTATTGTTATATGTCCAGAGGAAGTAAGGTGATGCAGCGACATCCCCAGGCCGGGTGTCACCCAGTGTGCGGCTGCCAGGTATCACCTGCTGGGACATGATCACGCACGTGTGTAATGTCCTTGAACAAGTGCATGATGTCATCCTGCATGCTTGTAATGATGTCACATGGACTTAACTGCTGGTGGCCATCTCGGTGATAGATGCTGGCAGGGAGAAGAGGGGACGTTCATCCAGCGTGATAAGGTATGCCGCTGGGTCCCTTTCTGTCTTGTGCAGCTGTCAGGTGCTTGGTCCATGACTGAGTGCCTGACTTTTAAGAGGGGGTGACACCAAAATGACAGTCATTTTGGTATCACAGCAAAATGTTTCCAGCCAGCATGCAATAAAAACCTGTCTAACCACTAAGGTTAAAAGCAGAGGTTCAGATACGCATCTTCTGCAGAAAATGTGAAAGCCGCACTGCCACGTCAAGGCACCTCCATATAGTGCGGTCCTAACTCTAAACTATGAGAGTCTCCATCTTGGAGCACATGGGGCAAAAAATTAAATTGGGTGCAGGTTTGTCAGGAGGAAGCCCAACCTCCCTTAAAGGTACAGGTATGCACAAGGGGCTCCACACAACACAACGGCAGCTGAGACCCCCCATGTGTCACTGCACCAAATCAGTCAAGCAAAACAAATGAAGAAACCCACTCATTAATTCGTTACCAGCTTTACAGCAAGGTGCACACAGAAGGGCTTCAAACAGTTAACAGCAACAAGTTTCCAGGCACACTCCCCAGCCAGCATGCAAAAAAAAAAACTGTCTAACCACTAAGGTTAAAAGCAGAGGTTTAGATACACGTCTTCTGCAGAAAATGTGAAAGCCGCAGAGCCACGTCAAGGCACCTCCATATAGTGCGGTCCTAACTCTAACCTATGAGAGTCTCCATCTTGGAGCACATGGAGCAAAAGATTAAATTGGGTCAGGAGGAAGCCCAACCTCCCTTAAAGGTACAGGTATGCACAAGGGGCCCCACACATCACAACGGCTGCTGAGACCCCCCCCATGCGTCACTGCACCAAATCAGTCAAGCAAAACAAATGAACAAACACACTCATCAATTCGTTACCAGCTTTACAGCAAGGTAATTTTGGTATCACCCCCTCTGATGGTGTCAACCACTGTGGGCCACACCCCCCACACCCTCCATGTGATGCCACTAAGGTGAGGCAAACATTTATTGTTCATGTCATTTCACTGTTTTGCAAAGAGGAGCAGTCAGGGAGTGATACAGAACTTCAATGACACCCTAAAAAATATACTGGATTCTCATCTAGAAGAAACTCATCTTGCCTCATCTCAAGGGTACAATTACAAAAAGTAATGTATCCAGAGCTCAAATTTAGAAGGTTGTTAGTACAGTGAGGGTTCTATTTATAAACAATTTGCAGAGCCATTCACCTTGTGAATATCTTTGAACATTTGTTCAAAATGTTTAACCTTAGAACCTTAAGAACCTTCGTTTTTGCCTTTATTCCCACAGAATGAACATTCACAGAGATTCACAGGGCGAATAGCAGTGCAATTTATTTATAAACAGATCCCTGAGAAACATGACTGAGTAGTGAATGTAACTATTAGTTGTGATACGTTCACACCACAGAAATTCAGGCATGCAGTATGAGAAAGTTTAGTCTAAAGTAATGCATTAATTTTACATTATTTTGCTGTTCTACAAATGTACCTCCGTTTGACTAAATGAGCGGAATATCCATCACATAACATTACAATTCTTCACGTCCACCTGATCTCGGTTTCAGAGCACAATCTTTTGTTCCGCTACTTCACTTTCTGTGAAAATTCTACCTTATATTATTGAAGCATTTAACATGTAATTACTTCCTGCAGATTCTTGAGTATCAAGAAAAGAATAGTAAGTCCTTTCATACAGCCCAGTGTTTATGAAAGGTTAATAATTTTCTAGATTTGCAGTTTGTTTTATTTAATTGCATTTGCCATCACAGCCATCACATTTGCTTCAATGAGCTTATACGTGGATATTTCAGCCCTTTGGTGATAGCATTTTGATAAAAAAATTATGATAAATGCCAAAAATGCAATCATATTGCAAATCATTTATAAAAAGTGTGGTCCATTAGCAGTTTTTTTCCAGTAACAATAGAAGTATATTTTATTGGTATGTAAATTACAGAGTATTTACAGAAAAAATAAAAAAAGTTCTAAATGTCAAGATTAAAGTTTGAAGCCTAATGTATTTATTTTTCTTTTATTAAAGTACTCATCCCCAAAAAGTTCATTAGATACAGTGAGGGGACGGTTGGTCATTTGGTTACCTTTTTATTATTTTCTGCATTTTTATTATTTGTGGAAAATATACCTTCAATTCAAGTGGACCTAAGTTTAAAAAGTGAAAATGTACTCTATATACTATTTATATGAAATAGCTAAGCAGTACCCCTGTATTCCTTCTAAAAATAGCACTGCATTTCCTAACTGCTGTTTCTGTAGCCTCATACTTGTATATCTGCAGTGAGTGATGATTTAAGGCATATCCTGCCCACTTTTGCCTCTGATTTTTGCTATTCTCAGAGGACATGAAGAGGGATTTGGTGTTGTCACTTCTGTGCTGCTCATTGTACTGTACATCTGAGGGCCTGCTAGATAAAAATCTGTATCTAAAGATCCTGCATACAAGGATCTCCCTACTTCTGCCTTATTCTAAAAGTGGATATGTAATTTATCCACCTCTTCTGTCCCACCTACTATCATATGATCAATCATTGGGGGATGGGGTGGCAGTCTGAGGTTAGAAAGCAAATACCTGTTTCTGTACCAAGGTGGCTGCCTTTACACAGAGATGGGGCATTGAGTAAGTACAGGCAATACTGGCGACTAGTCATTTACCCTCTGCTTGCCTTTCTTTGAGCACTACATAGCTTCACTTTAATGAGCTGCTGAATGATACAGAGTGGAAGGATTTCTAACCTCTGCTAGATTTTCTCAAGTTAGCAATATTGTGCAGTTTGTACAGTTTCCATAGCTCAATGGATGTCGATAATGAACTGTGTTGAGCCTACAAGTACGTACTTGAGCTTACAATTTTAAAGTACCCAATGATTGTTTGATAACTAGGGATGAGCAGGGCCGGATTTACTTTCTCTGCTGCCCCAATGCCAGGTTCCTCAATGCGCCCCCCTGTATGCAGGCTGCATACAAGTGATCCCGGGCGACATTGCAGAGTTCACTTGTACTAAACCAGCGGCAGCTTCCACGCTGTACATTTAGCCCTGCTTGCCCAAAGCAGGGCTACATGTAGAAAACAACTACCTGCCCGGAGCTCGGAACTGCATGCTTCGGGCATCGGGAGATAGGAATACCAAACCCATGCTGCCCCTCTACTCCCTGCTGCCCCGAGGCTGGGCCTCGGTTGGCCTTGTGGGAAATTCGACCCTGGGGATGAGCTGAATTTACCTGGGTTTGGTTTGAGGGACATTTTTCTCCCAGGTTCTAATCCAAATGGCATTGCAGTTAATAGGAGATGAATCCTTAAAATCAGTTCTGGAAAATTTCAAGACTAATAGGGAAGGGATTAGAAAACAAAGGGCATGAGAAGCTGACTGCTGCCAGTGAAAACATGTACTAATGCTAAAATAATTGGAAAAAACAACAGATTGTCTGGAGAAATTATTTTAATTTGAAGACCAGGGTGTTCCTGTCCAGGCCATTTTTCAGTATTCAGCACTTTGGTACTTTGACTGACATTTATTTAGTTCTGCAACACCATACTGAAATTAATTTTATACCATTTTTTGTGGACACAGAGCTTTCTTTTGGTGGTATTTGTTTTTTTAAAATTATTTTTACTATATAACGAAAAAAGTACTGACATTTTTTTAAAAAATTACTTTTTTTTCCCTATGTTATGTTATAAAAAATTTATTATTACCTAATTTTTAGGTAAAATATAAAAGATGTTGGTTAAATAGACACCAAACATGACAAGCCTTAAAATTGCACACACTCGTGAAAACGCAAAAAACTACCACACCAAAAATTGGCCATAGGCGACACTATTTAAGCTTTTACCTTTACCTTAGCTTTTATTTTACTCATCAGTTCAGTGTTAACAGTAATTGATAGACATGTGCACCAGCAAAAAATTCGTTTAGTTTCGTTTTGAAAAAAAAAAAAAAATTCGTTTAATTTAGTTTCGTTTTTCAGGTCCCAAATTAAATTAGTTTCGGACGAAATTCGTTAGCGGTAGTCCTGCCGAAATTCGTTTATGAAAAAAAACCAACAACTTTACTCTCCCTTGGCTGGACTTGAACCAGCAAACTTCACAATGGCAATCAATTGCAAACCTTTACCTCTAACCACTACACTATAGCCTCTGCACGTTAATCCCCATCGGCACGGGGACACCCTCCCAATGCCGAGGGCACGTGGCCTGGTAAGGCGCAGAGAGGGGGGGCGCTCGATCGTCATCCCCCCCTTTCCTGCCCTACCGGCCCTGTGCTCGGATCAAGGGTCCGGTAGGACTGTTAGGGGGGACCCCACGTTTTTTCGCCGTTTTTTAGGGCTGGGGTTCCCCTTTAAAATTCCTACCAGACCTTAAGGGTCTGGTATGGATTTTGGGGGGAACCCCACGCACTTTGTGTTATAAGGGGGAGGGGGGTCCCTCCTAACATTCCTACCAGACCTAAAGGGTCTGGTATGAATTGGGGGGAAACCTCACGCTTTTTTTTTCATTTTCTGCAGACTGTAAAAAAAAAAAATAATAATTTTGCTGCGGAATTCGTCCAATAGCAAAATGAGAAATTACATTTAGGTCAATAGGAGAATGTCAATTCAAAAGCAAAGAAAAAAAAAATCTTTATCCCCTACCTTACCCGGGACTAGAACCTGCGACCATAACAATGGCAAACCTGTCCCCTACCCTCTACGCTATTGCTTCTGTACTTTAACCACACAACTGTTGGAGAAGGTAACTGTGGTATTTTTTTTTTCCTAATGTCATTTTGCTGCAACGAAATTCGTTTAATAACGAATTTCGGGAAATCGGGAATTTCGGATTCGTTTGCATTCGGCTTAGCTTTAATTCGGAATTCGGATGCATCTGGCCCTAAAATTATTGCTCACACTCTGATGTTTGCGATATGTAACTTGTGCTGTGTAATGGGCACAATCGTCGTTTTAGCATGTAGGAGCACCCAACGTATGTTTGTGTGTGTATGAGGAGGCGGGAGATTTAAAAAATAATAATTAAATTGTGTGTGATTTTATTTTTTTGTGACCTTAATTATTTTTTTACTTCTTTTACACGCAACTTTATTGTTCTCTAAGAAGCCCACTTTGTCATATCAAATATCCAGTGACTGGTCCTCTTTATGGAGACATCAGAGATCTCTAAGACCACTATTGTCATCTATGGACCCAAAAGAAGCTGATGAAGCAGAGACCTGATTTACCAGTGTAGCACAGGCTTAGTATTGCTTTTGTAATATATGCAGAGTATTGCTCTCTGAAACTGCATTACATCTTCTGGCTTAACTGATAGCTCACAGAGACTGCAGGAGAGACTCTATTGGTTACTGCTTTGGCTAAGAAGGAAGCCGACCCCTAACAACAAAGACAAGCAAGTACTTGATTGGATAGCAGCCAGGAGAGCTGTGATTGGCTGGCAGGCCGTTTTTGGCTCCAGTGACACCACAAGGAGAACAGACTGAGGGGAGAGAGGGGACACCGACTGGTATGTTGCAGCCAGACAGGGGAAAGTGTCCCTTGTGCTTGTTTCCTGTGCACTGCCAGAGTCTGTGATTCCTGTGGAGACTTCTAAAGGGAGGTGCAGTCTTGAGAGAGAAGTTTTCCCTGTTTAATTCTTCCTTTTCGCCTGATCTCTGAAGAGGTGCTAACAGTGCAGTGACATTTAGAGGCGGATTTCTGTACTGAAGTCATCATCATCATCATCCTGTTTTGGAAGATTCTGCGGCCTGTGTTGCTCCCATCGCCATCAGCTGAGACAGCGATCAAGCTACCAATTGCTGGAAGGAAGATATATCAAGTTCATCTAAGGGGGAGAGATCTTCTGCCATCTTTGTGTGAAGTGATCTTGCTTATACCTGCTAGATCCTATTTACAGCCAATGCAGCTCTATCTGAAAGAGGATCACCACATCTGTTAATGTTTGTTACCCTGTGACACTTGGCGAAGATCCCCCTTTCCATCCTGTGGATTACAAATATTGTTTTACCAAAGGCTGAGTACTCAAACCACAGAATTTAAAGGGCCCCAACGCATGCAGACTTTGGGTGTGTGTAGAATTCCCACTGGCCAGTGGTTAGCTAGAACCTACAAGACCTAGATAGGTTCTTACTGTCAGTTATATTATTTTTAGGTACTTATTGAACAGTATTGTTGTATTGTGTAATTGACAGTTTCGTTCACCACTCACTTGGTTGTATTATATAATTGCAATTAATGGTGTTATCCTGTTAATCAGTTATCGCTTTCCAGGACTTATTGCTAGTTTTAATAAAGCCCATCTAAAAGTTTAAGCGGTGTCTTGGTGTCACTTAGATCCAGGTGAGAGGGTGGGTCATCACTGGTGTGGGACAGAAGGCACGTATATTACAGCAGCCCTTGCCGGGTAGCGCTACACCAGCTTCTCTCTATCTTCCGTAGAGATAGAGAATGACAGCTGAATGTGGAAATTATGTAATATACATTGCTTCCTGCATCCTGACACTTGAGAGGAGATCAGAGGGAGATCATGTTCTGATTTCCCTCTGGTCACAGAGCTTGTGTGCTGTTCTGGTGCCCACATGGGGCATATGGAGCTGGGATCAGCGGCGGTGGGCGGGGGGGAGGCACAGCATATAAGCGATTCAGTGGATCTACAGCCTCCGGACCACTTGTATGTAAACATCCATTGCTGGCTGTTTCAAATTCTGACAGTTTCATGCTCATGCGCACACAGGCAAAATTACATTTTAAAATGCTTACCCGCATCTAGAAGGTGCCCGTCCAGCCATCTATGTACGGACAGCAGGCGGCAAGTGGTTTAAATGCTTAAATGCTTTTTTTTATCTCCAGCTATCTGCTGGGAAATCTCCCAACTGACAGGTCAATGGATATGTGTCACCAGTTGCTAGGACATTGGCTGCTTCCTAGCAACCAATGACTAGCAGGCATATCATGGAAGTATTTTTATTGGGCTGCATTTGAAGAGAAAATGATACAGGTTTTAATGTTAAATACAAATTAGAGTGTAGATTATGTTAAAGAGAAATGCAAAAATATTGCACAGACATGCCACAAATTATGTAAGCATTTTTAGAAGCCTGCATTTGAAATAGAAATAGAGACAAGGCACTTTGTCAGAGACAGAGCCAGTGATATAGTACAATATTCCTTCCTCTGCAACTGCACTAAATTCTGTTTGCTCCAGTTTTGATAAATTCCCCCCGTATGTCTACAGCATTGCAACAATCTCTTTGATTCTGCATTTTCAAAATGACAGAAAATGTCAGCCCAAAATTCCACATTTAAGTGTATATATCACATAAAAAAGGAAGAAAATATTCAATAGTTCTATAGACAGTATTTAAGCACCTTTAGTAGGGTACACTTTGAACACAAGGGAACAACAGTCAACTTTTAAAGCAGACCTTTACACTCAAACATCAAATTCTACCAATGCATCCCTCTATGTATGATAATTAATATTAACAAAAGCTTGTCAGTTGTAAAATGCTGTGATTTTAAAATACCTACACTTGCAGAGTATTCACTTACTGCTTTGAAAGGGCAAAATGACTTTAGTTTGTCAAGGCAATGCACACTGGGATTGGCTTGTCATCAGCGGAGCATTGCTGCGAAAGGTCCTCAGTAATCTCACAAGATCTCAGAAAAAGGCATTTTCCTCCCCTGAGATTATCTCTATTGGTTGAACTCAATTGACTATTTAACTATGATGTGCATGGTCACATATCCTAGTCGCATGTGTAGTCACATGTGCCAGAAATCTAGGAAGTGAGCTAGTAATCTGCCCTTAGTAAACATGCCCACTGTCAGAAGACTGGGAAAGAAAAGAGAAATAAGGTATGCAAAGAATATGTAAAGATAAATGCCTGCAATTATCTATAAATATGTGTTTGTAGATTGTCATTACTAAACATTTCTAAAAGTGTGTTTGTTGTTATTTTAAAGATATGGGTAAAGGTCTGCATTATTAAAACAAAAAAAAATCTTTCAAGTGTATTTATTTCCCAGAACAAAAGTCAATACAATATTATATCTTTACATATTATGAAAAAATTTAATGATCCCTATTTTGAATAGGAGGGACACCAGGCAGCATATAATCATACCATCAACATTAAAGTGCCAAAACAGGGCACCAAAAATATGTTACAGACTCCAGGCACAGTATGTAAGCACTTTTAAAGAGCTGCAGGTTTAATGAGGATGCAGAGAGACAATAGCCACAACAATTCTGGGTGATGGAGCTTTGACATAGGCTGAAAAACATGAAACAAAGACCATGACTCAGCCAGCAGTAAAACGTATGAGTTCTCAACTTAAGAGCAGCTGCAGAAACATTATGTGTGACACCTTGAAAGTGCCAGAGCAGCATAATAAACTTCAAGCATTTAGATGTAATGCAAAAATGACCTGGTAGAAAAGTGTGCCCAAATTTGGCAGGTTAGAAACAACTGTGTGACAATTAGATGTGAAACCTTCACAGTGCTGGAGCAGAATAATACACCAGAATCTAAGGATTCTATGAATGAGGCCAGTGAGAAAGAGGGGTTAGAGATAAATGAGCTGTCACCATCATCAAGTAACACAACACATGATTGCCCCAACAGCTCCAAAGGTGTGCCTCATCCTACATACTTCACATCTACCAGCAAATTTATCCAGTGTGCCATTAAGGAGATGTAATGTCCCTACCCATGCTTGCTGGACCACATGTCAAGCAAGCAAGGGCAAATATATTACCTTCCACATGCTGGTGGAGGGAATAAATTGCCTTCTGGGCAAATAAAGATAGCTGAGTACAAGTGTAGTACAGCAAAGACTGTTAATTCATGGACGGAGACAGCCTGCGCTACCTGCAACAGGAACAGCTGTAAAGGAGGAGCAAGAAAAAGGAGGATGGTGGTCATGACCAAATATGGTCATTGAAGTTACCTAAGATCCCCATCCCTGTGTTTACATTACAGCACCACTGGAAATTTGTCATTTAGCAACGGAGGTGTGACCGGAAAACATTGTTGGACAGCGGGTCATCATGGCATCAGGGAAACCTCATCAACTACAGGCCATAGTGAATGGCAAATGATTTACATTACTGGAGGTTGTGATTGTTTTTCATAGCACATCCCTCTTCACATATACAACACTGAGTAGGTTGCATGTGTTTTCACAGGGCATGTTTTGCTGATTGTTGCTGGCTGTAAGGGAAGCCAGCAAATAAAAAAGGTTGTTATGGATGGGACAGTATATTAAAAGTTACTGTGGACCTTAAATCAGCCCCCCAAAACATAATATAGAAAAGTCAAAGCTGCCAAACCATGTAGGGAGAGATTAGGGTAAATAAAAAAAACTGTACTGTATGCTAGCTCTTTGGAACTTTTTTGTCTTTTATTTGGTGGTTGATTTGAAATCAAGAGTACATTTTAGCTGCTGTTCCATCCATATCAAACTGTTTTTTTGCTGCAGTGTTTTCTTAAAAAAGGGCTTTTGCTTTGGGGGCATTTAATGGTTTACATTTATTTGGGGGGTATATTGTGGTTTATTTTATGTTGATAGGGCCTTTATTTTCAATTAACCTGCTTTTTGTTCAGCAATACCTCCCTTAAAAATTAGCTTTCTGTGGTTGATGGTGTTTTTTTTAAGGGTGCTTTATATGACTTCTAAAGGGTTGTGGAACTCCTTTAAACTATTCTGCTCTTCATTTCATGATTTAAAAAAAATGGCCCTAATTAACTAGTTTAACATTGCTTTACTTTTTTTTTTTTTTGCTTCTGAGGAAGGTCCTTTCAATTATCCTGGACTTGCTCTTGCCCTTGTTAGATGAAAACATGATGTTATGTAGAGAGGATCCTTAGCACTAACCCTATTTCTAGCCCTAATGCTAACTATATCTCTTTATAAATAAAGAAATGGGATTGTCATGTCAGTGCTAACATGGCAATCACATGACTTTGTTTATCAATAAAGCCATGCAATCACCATACAATCACATAACTTTGTTTATTAATAAAGCCATGCACTCACCATCTCAGCACTGACATGTTGACCACATAATTTTGTAATTCATCACCAACACTGCTTATTTTGACAAAATGTTTGTGAACTCAAAATTGATAATTTTATTGTAAAATCAAGTTTGGTAAAATGACTTCCCTCACCCCAATTAACAATATATACAACACAAAAGTCAGGGGAGCAAGAAAAAGAGTAAAGCAGGTCTAAGCAGAACTGCACAGGAACAGGGTGGACCAAATAGCAAAATGGTTGAGAAGGCAGAACAGGAGGCCCAGCCAGGAAAGCAAAAAAGAAAGTAAAGCAGGTCTAAGCAGGACTGCACAGGAACAGGGGGCACCAAATAGCAAGAGGCCAGGGCAGGTGCAGGATAGATCAGGATAATGAGCAACATGCTAAGGCAAAGGAAACAAGGCTGGGTGGAGTTAAATAGTCTCCCAGCAGCCATGCTCAGGCAATGACTAGCAACAAAATTGCATTCACTGCTGAAATACACCGATTGGTGAATTCAGGAATTACATGCCACTATCCATAGAAACAAAATGCCACCAACAACTAACTTATATGCACAGCAGGTTCCTGACATCTCCATTACCAAAGTTTTTCTTTCTTGTAGTAAAATGGAGGACCTCAAACACTCCATCTGTAAACAAAAACAGAACCACTACTCGCTGTTTTCGGTGTTAGGATATTTGTGCTTTGTGGTTGCAAGCAATAGGAGCAGTACAGTTGGTGAGGTTAAACTGAAATGTGAAATTACAGCTCAGAGCTTCAGGTACCTAGGAGCTGTGTAGAGAGCAAATACATGCGTGATGACCTTCTGTGAATGTAATGAAATGAAATTCCCCTTTTAAAAAAAGTATAGCATTTTCTATATATTTTCTTTATTTATTGTATGTATTGTATTTAGAACTTAAATATAAAAATACTATGTTTCTATTTCTTTTTTTCAGTGGTTCTGTGACTAGGGCACAGATTTTGCTTCAGGTAGATGTGATGCTTGCTATCTCTCCTCACTCTTCTTCCTGGCTGTCTCTCCTCTCTCTCTCCTGGCTGTCTATCCTCACTCTCACCCCTGGCTGTCTGTCCTGACTGTCCCTCCTCGCTCTCTCCTCTGTCTATCTCTTCTCTCTCTCTCTCTCTCTCTCTCTCTCTCTCTCTCTCCCCTAGTTCTCTTCCCTGGCTGCCTCTCCTCAACCTCTCTCCTGGCTGTCTCTTCTCGCTCTTTCTCCTGGCTGTTCCTCCTTGTGCTCTCCCCTCGCTGTCTCTCCTCATCAATCCTCCTGCTTGTTTCAGAAAGGGTTTGTGTTCCTACCTGGAGATCCGACTGATTGTAATCACCCTATTTGAGTTTGCACAACTGCTTGTTTAGTCCGATCCATGACCATGTTAAACTGATACAAGAGAAAGGGATTAACTCGTTAGGAGATAACGGGTTAGCAGTGGTCAACTTAAGGATCCGGACAAGCCAGTTGATTGCATAAAGAATAATTTTATTGAAGAGGACATATAAGACAATACATTTGACTCACTAATTACCATTAAAAACTTGTAAAATGCAGACAATCATATATTAGATGTGGATCGATCCTCATTTGCACTAACGTTGATTTCACCGTGGGGGGTAGTGACCGATGCAAGTAGTACTTCGCTCTTTATCCCTTGTGAAATAACCCATATGTGTGCCAACTTTCATGAGCTGCATGGACTGGGGGGATCCCAAAGATAGGGAAAACAAAGGAGGAATTTACTTATGATTTCTATATGTGAGTAGAAGGAGGGAATTTGAATGCCCATCACTATCCAAAATAGTAGGTCCAAGACCCCCTACTTACAGCTCGCCGTTCAAGAAATTTGAAAGATAGTTTAGTCAATTCTGAATATACACCCAGCTCATCAAAACAATCACGCCTAAATTATAAAAAAAGACTCAAAGGCATGTACCCCTGTGGGGGTTGTCAGATCTGCCCGTACATAGATAAAACAAAAACTTTTAGAAACTCGGAGAGCACAAAATCCTTTAATATAGTACGTTTCAATAACTGCAATTCAAGCAAGGTTATATACTTAATCGAATGTCCATGTCAGAAATTCTACGTGGGCAAGACTAAAAGACAACTAAAAGTAAGAATAGGTGAACACCTAAATGATATTAAGAAAAGAGACACAGATAGTCCCCTAGCCCAACATTTTTTGGAACATCATAAAGGGGTCCCGATGGGCTTACAGTTAAAGTCATTTATGCATTAAACATTTCCCCCCGCAGAGGAGATTTTGATAAGATCCTTCAACAGCGGGAGAAGATGTGGATCTATCGACTAAATACGATGTTGCCTATAGGGTTAAACAACGAATGCAACCTTAATGTCTTCTTATAAGATAGTTCTTTTCAGCTTAATATGTCAACAGATCCACACCTTCTCGAAATTGATCCACACATACGGGGTTAAGTTGCCCCAAAAAGTAGTAACATATCGTCAAAAAAGAGAAAAATGTATATATAAACACGGCTGTGTGGGAAACATTCAATCACCTCCTGGAGGAAATAGCGAGATGTACACACACTTAAATGGACTACTGGACCATACAGGAAAAAATCTTCAAACCACTCGGACTATAAGAAAACTTCAGTAACGTGAGTGACCAAAAGTGTTATACTTATATTCGATAAGGATATTATCTGAATATCACTCTGAAGTAAAGTCTTATACTATCTACACTCAAAATTCAACACTATTGAGAAAGAGAAGAATGAAGTCAGGCAATGTATTGAAAGTAATCCAGTGATAGTCTGTCCATGAGAGAAACCCCCCCCCCCACTTCTAGCAGAAAGTTCGATTGCACTTTACCGTTCCCACTATGGTAGTTCATGGCTGATGAACAGCAAGGGGTCAATTGCACATACGACTAGATTCAAAGGAAGACTCTAACGAAAAATAAGAGATAGAAGGAAAATAAATTGAAAGCAAAGTGAAAATATATTCCTCCGAATTAGAAGATTGCTATACAGGAATCACCTAATCAACAAGCATTGTTGTTTGAACATCTGACATAATCCCATAACAGGCGGAGGAAGTCAGGGTTGCAATCACCGGTCTGTTCAAATTCCCTCCTTCTACTCACATATAGAAATCATAAGTAAATTCCTCCTTTGTTTTCCCTATCTTTGGGATACCCCCCCAGTCCATGCAGCTCATGCAAGTTGGCACACATATGGGTTATTTCACGAGGGATAAAGACCAAAGTACTACTTACATCGGTCACTACCCCCCACGGTGAAATCAACGTTAGTGCAAATGAGGATCGATCCACATCTAATATATGATTGTCTGCATTTTACAAGTTTTTAATGGTAATTAGTGAGTCAAATGTATTGTCTTATATGTCCTCTTCAATAAAATGATCCTTAAGTTGGCCACTGCTAACCCGTTATCTCATTACAAGTTAATCCCTTTCTCTTGTATCTCCTGCTTGTTTCTCCTGGCTGTCTTGCCTCACTCACTCTCCTGGCCGTTTCTTCTCACTCTCTCCTGTATATTCCACAAAAAAAGCCACGCGGCACTAGGGTGCTCGGGTTTGGCTTGAAGAAAAGTTGGCAACCCTAGGCTGCAGTTACATTTTACTAAAATAAAGTTTTTATACAAACAGTGAAAAAAATATATCAAAGTTCAGGCTGTGAACTTGTAAACAAGTAATATAAATAACATAACAAATAAACAAATAAAGTGTTCAGTCTAGTTGCCCTTAGAATGACTCTGTTTCCACAGGGTCACTTTTACTCAATAACTCAATTGTAAAATAAGAGGTAATATACTTACCTTGCTAAACACCCATAGCTTAAAAAAACAACACTTCTTTGTTCTCCAACTACTTCAAGTATTCAAGTGGTTGAATGGGTTGAATACTTGTTTTTGTCAAATGCTGGGGTTCAACCTGCTTCTTTGCTCTGTGGCTGCTGCATATATTCTAAACTTCAAGGTGTATAGAATACTTGCACCCCTGCCTGCTGCTATCAACCCTGCTGGCTTCTAGTTAGGCTGCAGAACAACTGGTGGAGAGCAAATATTCTACACACCTGCCAGTATAGTGTCAGTGATATAAAATTGTAGGTGCGTGTTCGTAGCCTGCTCATCATTAATCAGAAGGCTCAAATTATGACCAACACACAGACACCAAGGGTATACCATAGCTAGTCTAATTTATCAAGGAAGTATATAAGCATTTACTGTATAGTATAATATACATAATTGTACAGCTTGCACATTGGTCAAATGAAGATGGCGGTTATGACTCCATAGGAAGTTTTTTGATATTTTGGTAACTCAGATGTTCTCAGACCTGGCAAAGTGCCTTGGTCATAAGGTTTTCTGTCCTTGTCTGGAAAACCATGAGTTTCAACACCATCATGTTGCTAAAGCGACCATCAGCTTATACTAGAACTGTAAATGCCAGGTCCGTATGGCATACTGAGCTGGCCAGCTGGAAGCACTTTTGTAGGTCCGTATACCATACGTCCTTGGCAGCGAAAGGGTTAAAGGGCCTCTTTGCCCACTTTTATTAGAACCAACATAAAAGTCCACACCGTTGTTTCCCTCGCAGGGGTCTTCAAACACATTACAGCAAATAATGTTTGTCCAAGTCTCACCGACTCCGGGTTGTCACACATATTCCATTTGTAAACGGCTCTCTCAGCCTCCTCGGCTGTCTTCCTGTGCCTCTAGCACACACAGCCACCTGGGTCCCCTCTGCCTTCTGGGTGGAGTCCTCCTGACTCATGAACATCCCTGTTCCTCTTCCCAGCTGGAGCCCAGAACACTAGCCAGCACTAGCCCATAAGTGCAGTGCACAAGTGTGCAATCAGTTATACTGTATGCATTGAAGCCAGTTTAAATCACATATGCCATTTTCAGTACATTTTTCTCTCACATAGAATATATGCAGCAGCCTGTGAGCAGAGATGTAGCTGCTTTATGACACATGGGCTGTCAGGTGTATAACCATTAACAATTTTTTCCAGGTGGGCTATTGAGTAAAAGGAACCCTGTGGTGACAGGATCACTTTAAGAAAAGCATCAGTATTAAATAACATCTTATTTAGAAATGAGACAAATAATAGAATAGCAATGATACATATCTCTCTGGTTTTGGCTGATTTTTATGTGGAATTATTATTGCCTCAATATACCAGCTTGTAAAGAACAACAAGCAATAAAGAGGAAACAAATGTTGTATTTTAAAAGGAAAGTACAGTACACACATGGACCGACACTACATTAATTTTTCTCCCAATAAAGATTTTATTTGTGAGGCTATAAAAGCAAGCTTATAATCCCTTATAAGATACAAGGATTTTGATTAATGATAGCCCACTCAACTCTGTAAAAGAAATAAGGTCAATCTAAAAAAATAATAAATCATTCCTAAACCATGTACTCATTCTGCTTTGTTAAATAGAGGGAAAGACTAAACATTTTGCAGCTATATAATTTATTTAAATTTGACTTTTTGTTATTTTTCCCATCACAGAGCATGTGTATAGTGTATATATGTGAGTGCTTGCAGCATGTATTGCATGACAAGAAAACAGAAGTTATGTGCACTAGGTATTTCTAATTTCTGAAAATAAAAGATTATTTTTTTCTAAAAAGGTAAAAACATAGCTCTATTACAAAACATCTCAGGTCAGACAAGGTCTATTATCAAGCTGTACTAGGTGGCACACATATTACATACAAAAGGAACACTCTGTTCCTCTTCAGGATAAAAACAACTGAGCAACCAAAACAGTCTTGGTTTTGTGATTAAGCTCCATGGGAATGAAACATGTCAGAGAAAGGAGTGGGCTACTTTGTCAGTGCTATTGCTGGAACTTGAATAATAAAGTTGTTTTTACCCTGAAAGAGAAAAGCTGGAATATCTCTCCAATCAGCCGTACAAAACCGAGGTCCATAAAAATCAAACTTTATTGTTGTAAATTCCATGCAAAGTTCAAATTACAAGGTATAAACCACCTTGGTATCTCTCCCACTCCAACACATATCTAGGTGACCTCTAGTAGTAGGTGATAGTTGTAACAGGAGAAGAAAAAAAGCAAAGCCAAACATAATAAATACAAGATGCAGGTTTGCAATTTATGCATATATACATATATATACATATTACATCTGCAAGCAGGTCTTTTTCAAGAAAAAGTAGTAGCGCTTTCACTTTATTGCTTAGAAACGGCAATACAAAAAAAAGCTCCCATCTCAAACAGCAATGTTTCCAGCTATATTTATCCTTTTATGAAGCTGGAAGCAAACCACACAATATATCACAAACGCCAGCTATTTATATCTCCCTTCCGTAATCAACATAATATGAATTGCCTGTGTTAATCAAAGAGAAGAGGGGACTGGTCGTGTTTTACCTTAATGCATTCTCTGCATTAAATAAAAAAATGACCAGTATCTTTTTGTGTTCCCCGTCCCCCTCACACTTACCTGTGTCACTGCTGTCAACAGCGCCAGCCCCTGAAGCAATCCTCCATTCCCTCGAACGTCCTCGTTGTGGGGGGAGGATGCTGAGGGCAGAGGAGGGACAAAGAACTTCATATGACAAAGAAGTTCATATGACAAAGAACTTCAATAAATTAAGCTTTTGCTATCCTAAAAGGACTGGTGAGCTGGTGACATTTCTACAATTTGCAGATATTTGCGGCGCCATCCGCAGTCACTGTGAGCACCCCCCACTACAAGGGACTTTTCGGTAAGGAGTGCAACAATTATAGTATTTATTGTACATGGACGCACACACCTAGTGTGGGCACAGCCAGGAAAAGCATACGCGTGGGTGCCTCCACAGCAGCTGCTTAGCTGATGGAGGCACCTATGCAGTTGGCAGCGGGAAGGCACTGCGGGGATCCACTAGAGAACAAGGAACAGAACATTTTTTAAGAAAAAGAACAGAATATTTATAAAAAGGTGGGCCTCCTGGATGTACAACACCAATTCCAAAAAAGTTGGGACACTGTAAAATCTTAATAAAAACAGAATGCAATATTTGCAAATCTCAGAAACCCGTATTTTATTCACAATAGAAAATAGAAAACATATCAAATGTTTAAAATGAGAAAATTTACAATTTTAAGAAAAAAATAAGGTAGTATTGAAATTGATGGCAGCAACACATCTCAAAAAAGTTGTGACGGGGCCATATTTACCAGGGTGTAGCATCCCCTCTTCTTTCAACAACACGCTGTAAATGTCTGGGAACTGAGGAGACCAGTTGCTGGAGTTGTAAGAGAGGAAAGTTTCTCTTACCTGATATAGGATTCTAACTGCTCAACAATCCTGGGTCTTCTTTGTTGTATTTTTCGTTTCAAGATGGGCAAAATATTTTCAATTGGTGAAAGGTCTGGACTCCAGGCAGGCCAGTTAAGCACCTGGACTCTTCTACTATGATGCCATGCTGTTGTCAAAGATGCAGTATATGGATATAATGTATCTTTCAGCACTGATGTTGCTTTTTCCAGATGTGCGAGCTGCCCATTTCATACACACTAATGCACCTCCATACCATCAGAGAAGCAGGCTTTTGAAGTGAGTGCTTTTAACATGCAGGAAGGTCCCTCTCCTCTTTAGCCCAGAGATTGAGGCACCCATGGTTGCCAAAATGAATGTCAAATTTAGTTTTGTCTAAACACAGAACAGTTTTCCACTGTGCAACAGACCATTTTAAATGAGCTTTGGCCCAGAGAAGATGGTGGCATTTCTGAATATATAGCTTCTTCCATGCATGATAGAGGTTTAACTTGCATTTTTGAATAGCACAGCGAGCTGTTCACAGACAGTAATTTTTGGAAGTATTCCTGAGCCCATGCAGTGATGTTCATCACAGAATCATGCCTGATTTTAAAGCAGTGCAGGACCCGAAGATCACGGGCATCCAGTATTGCATTTCGGCCTCGTCCCAGATTGTCGGAATCTTTTGATGATATTATGTACTATGGATAGTAATATATTTGAAGTATTTGCAATTCTATGTTGAGGAACATTATTCAGAAATTGTTCAACAATTTTTAGATGCAGATTTATACAGATTGATAAACCTCTGACCATCTTTACTTCTGAAACACTCTGACTCTCTAAGATGCTCTTTTTAAACCAAATCATGTAACTAACCTTTTTGCCAATTAACCTAATTAGTTGATCATTGTATCCCAACTTTTTTGGAATTGGGGGTTGTAAAAAAAAAAAAAA
The DNA here is from genome assembly GCF_000935625.1 of Nanorana parkeri. Classification (NCBI taxonomy): domain Eukaryota; kingdom Metazoa; phylum Chordata; class Amphibia; order Anura; family Dicroglossidae; genus Nanorana; species Nanorana parkeri. Next base: position 737,104 of record NW_017306672.1, on the reverse strand, counting down.
GGAACAAAAATGGCATAAGGCCCCCCTCAAAATCCATACCAGACTTTTATCCTGGCATACAGTCTGACTGTCCATCCCTGGTCTGGTGTAAGTGGGGGTCTGCAGACACATAGTAAAATCTGGCAACTCCCTCTACAATAGAGGTCCCCCAATGTACTCCCCCTATCTGACTAAGTAAGGAGGTCATAGTATCCCTAGTTACCCATTCACAAAAAATAAATAGGAAATATTACAGATGTAAATCCAATGTCAATCACATCATCCAGCATTGTAGTTCCAGTTTCACTCAGAAAGAGTGACACCTGACTACCCCCCAACACGGAGATGCTGGGGGGTAGTCAGGTGTCAAACATGCAGGTTGAAAAGCATTACCAAGCATGTTATTTAAAAATATTTCTTTATATAGCCCATTTAGTCACAAAGACCCATTCCCAATTTAATTTTTTTTTTTGCAGTGGTACATACCACCTGCAAATTAGCCTTGAAATAATTGAAAAATAATAAGATTCAGCTCCTATGAATTTGATGAATCCAATGAGGTTCACCACTATGTTTGGGTTTAGCAGATATTATTACTATTAAGGAGATAAGATATACAATCCACTGTTAGGAATGTCATATAGCATTTCAGATTATTTTACATCTAATTTAGACTATGTGGTTTATGATATGCAATACCCATGTGGTTAATTATATGCAGGGGTGACAACCCGGAGAGTAAAGGATAGGCTATTCACATAAATGAGCTACTCGGAGAAGGTTACTTGACAAAGCAGCTGCATTCTCTTTTGTTCAAAATAGTCATGCAGTAATCCAATAATTTTTTCAAGTGATAATTCTGCAGTTGAGACATAAGGTAATAGGAAAAATTATTGCTGAAAAGCTGAAGTGTTTTGGATTTAAAAAAATGAATAACCTGATCCCCAGTGATATCAATCAGAAACAAATTGTCATGTATAATATAATTGTTTATTTTATTTTATTTCCAATTTTTGTTTTTTCATTTTAAAAGGAATTTTTATGTTATTCATTTCATTGTATTATTATTCTTTTTAGCAGTGTTTTTCCTTAATTGATTAGTAGATGTACCAATATGCCTATAAAGTAGTGAGGGTAGTATCAGTGAATTTCTGGAATATTGAGAGTCCTCTTTTAGGTCCACTTTTCTGCAATCAGAATATAAGTGTGTCTATTAGGTTTTGCAGAGCCCGATGAATGATGCCAAGTCACTAGTTTACCATCAGGTCTGCCTTCCTTCAGACTGACAGTAGGTAGAGCCTGATGGGTGAAATATGCACCCCATCGTGTCTGCCTGTTCTTTAATTGCCAGTGCAGTGGATCAACTTAAAGTAGCTAGTGGGCTCACTGTTCTGATATATGGCATTGCTATACGATGTAATATACATGGGGGGAGCTTGAGGGGTAATAATAGAATGACAGTTCCCATTCAGTACTACTTTCCTTTTGTGTTGATAGCAGGCTTGCTGCTCTTACTTAGATTAGTGTTGTATAAGAAAACTTTGGAGGGGAAACCTGAATATTAGTTCCCCATCTCGTCTGATCTCCACTTTATTAATAGGCTTGCTGACCTAATTTTTAATAGCAGTACTTAATGGCAATGTATGATAAAATGAGGATTGGTGGCACCTATGTGGTAGTGAAAGTTCCACCTGAGGTCTACCTTTGGGTTGATTAGCAGCACTGTTGATATTTTTTTTAAATGTGTGATGTAGGTGGGTTTTGGAGCACTACTATGCAAGTTCTAGATCAGGTCTACTAATTTACCCCTCTTCTTATTAACACAGACACTCCCCCTAATGTTGATAATTGACTAGATTTGGCTTCAAACACTACTGTGTTACTGATGAACATTGAGCTACTATGTTTTGTACTGCCATGTCTATGCAAGAAAAGTAAAAGAGCTAATGCCTGGCAACAGGCTACGGTAAGGTGTGTGCTCCTGAATCACAAGTATTATGCATCTATACATACTCCTGAATTCAATTTAAAGTGATATTAGACCCTGTGGCAGTGCGTGGCAATGCCACTGTGTAACTTGGCAAAATAGCCACCCAGGACTCTCAGCTGAGCAGGGCTCAGCAGTTTAAGGAAGCAAATACTTTTTCAGGAAAGAGCTGGCTTTACAGTTCTTTCCAGGTCTTTTGGATTTGGCTTGGGATCCTGGAAGCGGGAGATTTCTAAGATAATTGGGAGGGATGACATTTCCTTTCCTGGGTCCATATTTTAGTACAGACCAGCACCCAATGATAGTGCAACTGTGCACAATCCTTATGAAAAGGCTGCTGGCTGATGTTCAGAGTTCCAGCTGGGAGACAGAGGAGGTGTCTGTCCAGGAGTCAGGAGGGCTCCATCCTAGAACCAGCCTGTGTGGCGAGTTGATGAGAACCAGCCTGTGTAGCAGAGAACCAACTTGTGTGGCAGAGGTTTAAAGTGACAACCTGAAGTTGGAGAGTCTTTGAAAACGTTATTTGCTGAAAGACAAAACTGAACTTTGTGTTAATATACTAGAGAACTTTTAAATAAAAGCAGAAGTTTGTGAGTGGACTACATCCTTAATGCACTACAATTTGAAGCTAATACTCACAACAGCACACACGATGACTTTTTTACAATCACAAAAACTTTATTTCCAGTCCTGCGGTTATTTTACCTTTCCTCATTTTAAATGTTTTTTCTCCTGGTTTGCATTTTAAGGTGTCTCCTTCTCCTTACAGGGTTCCACTGAAGGCACCTTTGCGTGCCTGCTCCGGCTGGCACTATGCCTCCTCCTTCTCCTGCCTGCCTTTATAGGACATAATGCATGTCCTCCAAGCTAGTGATTGACAAAGCAGCTTGAGCCTACACTGTCCCTAGTGCATGCTTGATGTGTCATAATTGGGGTGTGTGTTCCCCTACCCAGCTATTGAGATAAGCACCTTTTTTGATCTGTAGCTGAAATAACAGAATTGTAAGTATATTTACACACAGAGGAACAAAAGCATTTACTAGATATTGTTTTACAGGTTCCCTAGGATGCATTAGAGTAGAAAACCTGGCGCTTTTAGTATTACTTTAAAGTGAACTAGTGGCCAAGCTTTGTACAAAATTCACAATAGACACACTGTGGTCATTCACTCTGCTCCTCTCACAAAACACCTGCTCTGAATGAAAAAGTGTCAACTTTGCTTCCGAGTAATTGAAAAAACAAGCACTCTCCTCTCTCTTGCTGTGTGTGTATATATACATCGCACACACACACACACACACACACACACACACACACACACACATATACACACTGTATGTATTTTAAAATATATTTAAGCTTATTGCTATCTGTATAAAATTAACGGAGGTCTATAGAGAAATATATTTTAAACATAGCTCTGCAAAAAGATTGGCAATGTCCACTTGTGAAGAGCAACAAATTGAAGATTTTTGGAGGATAATTGGCTCTTACAGATGTGGAGGAAGTCTTTGAAGTAGTTCATATACACTTGCTATTTATTATATTGCACTGTTTAAGCTGTTACTGATGCCTATCTTAGCTTAGTATGTCTCTAATAAGGTTTTCTGGTGTTTCACTTAAAAGTAAACTTCAAGCAGATATAAAAACACACATTATTGCAGCTCATACAATTTTAATGTATGCATTTATACAATCTTAAATGTATTGGAAATGCAAGCAGTATAAGTACCTGAACTGTACTTGGTATTGGCCTGAGTGAAGAGGTGTGAAGCAATCGTGGAGACAATATCTTTATGTTGTGTAACCTTAAGGAGTCTTTAAGAAGTATCAAAGGTTTTTTTCAACTAGGGGTTTCAAATGTTTTCATATCATGCAGGTCATCATCTATGTGTATAAGCAGGGCTGGCCTTAGGCCTTTAGGCGCCCTGTGCGAGAAAACCTTACAGCGCCCCTCAGTGACCACACCCCTCAGTGGCCACACCCTTTAGTGGCCACACTCCTCATAACCACACCCATTTCCCCCAATATCCGCACCATTTAAAGACCCCTATTTTGTTAAGAAACATATTAAAAAGTATGATAAAAATAAAACTTTTATTCAAAGGTGTTAAACTTGTAGGCACAATATAAGTATTCTTATCATGACGACCCTTTTTTCAAGTAAGTGCATCTAGAAGAGTAAAAATTAAAAACAAAACACAAAACCTAGACTACATGTTAAATAAATGAATTATTATATGTCCGAATATACAAAAAATGTATTCAGGCACATAATAATTTGTTTGAGAATGTGCGGCGGCCTTGTTAGCCACCGGCATATTCTGTGAATGCGTGCCACCATCTTGGAGGCGGGGAGCATGACGTTACATGACGCCATGCATGTGTGGCATCAGGTGACGTCACACGCCGATATTGGCCCCACCATCTTGGTGTATACCTAGATATACACCAATATGGCGGCGCCCCCAACATGTGCGGTGTTATATGATGCCATGCGCCCTGCCTCCAGAACACGACGTGGCTGAATCCAAAATAGCATAAAAATTTGTTTTGTTTGATGAAACGAATGAAACATTTTTAGTTTTCGTTCATTTAATCTGAATTTTTAGTCTTTGCACATGTCTAATAATATATGTGTGTGTGTTGGGGGGAGGGGCAGTTTTCACTTTTTAAAAATAATGTTTAACATTTTTTATTTTTTTTATTATTTTTCTTTATAATTTTTTATAATTTATGTTTTTTTTTGTTTTTTTTTTTACTGTTGGGGGGCTTCGGGGAAATATTAGGGTCCAAACAGACCCCTGACATTTCCCTTTAAAAATAGAAAAGAAATTGAGGACACAAAATCCTCAATTTCTTTTTCTGCAGCCTCAGCACTTAATGAATGGGAAGCAAAGTGATCAGACGATCACTCCATTGTTTGTCCTTCTCACACGGAGGATCGGTAAGTATCATTAATATTTACCGATCCCCCGCTCTGCCACGCACAGAGCCGCTGTCATCCTGAAACTGACAGGATGACAGCGGTTTCCGATCTCCTCCCCGTTTTGCTATCCTGACAGCTACGAGCGCGGCTTCTCTCACCGCTCGGCTATCCTGACAGCAGGCAGCGCTCCCTCCTGCGACCCCCCCCCCACAGTTTCTC